>NW_027493995.1:0-331276 GCF_021521415.1 Bidens hawaiensis | reverse complement strand
AAGGAGTTGGTGCAGCTTGATTAATTGGAGGGGCTTGGATAGCAGGGACTTGAGCAGTAGCATTCGGCGGAGCCATAAGTTGCGGAACTTGAGCAGCATAAGTGTGAGGAGCAAAGCTTTGAGGGATCGGGGGTTGGTAGGTTTGCACATGGTAAGCTTGTCTGGTGTAGAATGGTGCAGGAACAACTTGGGCTTGATGAAAATAATACGGTGAAGGCATAACATGGGCTTGATTGGCACGGGCTAGCAATGGGCACATGTTGCGAAGATGACTAGGATCTCCACAATTGTAGCAAGCACAGGTATTTGGGACACCGGCTTGAGCTTGAGGGTTATTAGCAGCTCGAGGAGCAGACAGTGCGGGTTGTTGTGGAGCGGCTCGTGCATTTGGAGGTACACAACAAGTATTGGCAAGATGCCCATAACGGTTACACGAAGTGCGAAGACGACAAGTGGTGGATGCGGGATGATAATGGTTAGAGATTGAGCACAGTGCGTGCGGTCCTGTAACATCTAGGAAAACCTATATTTATTTTGGGTTAAAATTGTCAACTTTAAAAGTTGAAGGATTAAAAATAATTTCAAAGGCAAGTAATGAGAAAAATGAGATAAGAAAAAAATTAAGCATCTTATGTTTAAGGAAGTAGGAAAATCCATCCCACATGGAAAGATGGAAGAAAGTGGAAGCATTCCACATGGGTATAAATAAGGAAAATGTATTTTCATCCCACATGGAAACAAACAAAGAAACGGAAGCTCTTTATAAGGAAGCAAGTTTCCATAGAAATGTTTTAATATGGCTAACCACTCTCCATAGTCCTAGCGGAGGATGCGAAGCACACCCGACGCGCACAGCGCACGGACTCAGACTCGGAATTGGACTCGGGCGATAGGCGTAATGTGGCGTTTTGATGGTGCATTTGGCACCTTCGCACGCTCGCATCGCCGCGAGCCGCATATGGGCCGCTTTAGTATTTTTGGAATATGGAAGTATCATCAAGAAGTGGCCAGTTATCAAAGACGAGGGACTAAAAATAAAAATCTAAATTCTGGAACCCATCGCGCTACGCGATGAGCCTAGGAACATGACCATCGCGCTACGCGACGGTCCATGATGACACAACAGACACGTGTCGCAACGGGATGACACGTGGCAGACGCTAGGGCTGAGTCAGCAACACGCTTCGTTTCTCTGACATCGCGCTACGCGATGGCTTAAGACAAGGGGACCATCGCGCTACACGATGGTACCCAAATTCAGCTATAAAAAGGGAGGCTCACAGCATTTCATTTCACACCAAAATTCACACACATTTAGACACACTTAGTCTCGGTTTGCGTGCCGGTCTCGTGGAACGTGCCAAGCTCCGAAGCTCTGACGATTTATGCAGCAGTACGCCTAGAAGTGCCACTCTATCAGTCATAGGCATATAACTCCAAATACTCGTGTGAGGTAGGGGTTCTGTTTAAATATTATTATATTATTATAATAGCTTAGACCATAGTCGGGGGTATAGCCGAACCTTGATTACTGATAAGCATAATATAACTTTTCATAAGCAAGGGTTGTAGTTAAATTATTGTTTCTTCACGATTAAGAAACGTAATCAGTTACATGCAAAGGTTATAGTTAAAGTAATGTTTCTTCTTGAAGAAGAAACCTGGTATAAATGTTTCTTCCGGATGAAGAAACCTGATATATAATTAATAAATAAACAAAGGGACTACAAGTCCACATGTTTTGCACAGAAAAACGAATTGTCAAGGTTACAGCTATACAAAACAGACTACGGGGTCTGAAGCTAGATCGTTGATCTAGATATTTATACAAATGTTATACTCGTACTATAGATCCGAGTTAACAGCCAATCAATCAATCTGAAAGCTGAAAACAAAAATAGGAATTAGTAACAGAAACTGATTTACAGACAGGGTCAGTAACCGAAACTGATTACAATCATAAAAGGTGACTACGCCTTAAACTTTTACAACTCTTTTAGAGTCTGAACTGTTTACATAGGATTTACGAATCCTTAAAACTTTGTGTTACAATAATGAGAAACGGACATACTCAAATTAAGAGTATACATGTGTTTGGATCCATACATACATGGTGACTTGGATTTCCCCGAGGCCATGCATATCATCAAACATGCCTCTGGTAGTCTGCGGGACTTATAAGAGAAATGATATTGTGTATATAATTAATTGTACATGTACTTAGGGTAATTGTAACCCAGTTGAGTTGGGTGCCTAATGAGTATTGTCATAAAGGTATTGTTATTGTTTACACACTGGTATTATTGAGTCAGCGTCATTCACCGGCTGTGTGCTGACGTATTTTCCCCCACATTTCAGGGAAATTGTAATGAATACAACTGACAGGCAAGACTGATAGAAGATTGGATACATAGTCATTAGAGGTGATCTGATGGCTCATATATTTTATTTAGAATATTATTAATAAATTATATTTTCAAAAAGACAGTTAATTGAAATATCAAACGGGTATTCTGACCTGACATTTTATAAATGAATATTATATTATTAGAAGACTTCTGTTAAAACAAACCCGCAACTATGATATATATTTTCAAAACAAATACCAACTAACGGGTGTCACACCCAGGCCCTGAGTCGGGGTGTGACAGGTCCATTATACGGCTTCTTGTTGGGTGCATTTTGGTTCATGGCTTGGTTTTTGGGTAGGTTCACAACATAGTTTTGGTGTTGGGCTTTGCATTTTTGGCTATTGTTGTTCTTGTGGTAATGGTTAGAAAACAGTAGGTAGTCCACGGATATACTTACAGATACCGCCGGACAAATGGGTTACAAGATGAGGTACCACTCGGCTTAGTTCCTTGAATCGGTTTGAGTAAGTTGAGTTATCACCACCGATTTGCTTCAGCTCCCAAAACTCAGTCTCGAGCCTTTGCAGTTCATGCTCAGGACAAAAATTTCTCTTCATAGCCTCCTTGAGCTCCTCCCAAGGCATGGCTAATGCTTCAGCTAGTGATTTGTCATGACTTGAAGGCAAGTCGCGATTTAAAATAATGTGGTTAACTTTTGGGATAGTTAATTAAATAAAATATTTATCTCGAATTAAAGTGTAAAATGTTATTGGGTTGGGCTTTCCATGGCAGCTTAAAACCCAAAATAAATAACGAATTAAATCAAGTGAGTTAGCCTCCCATGAGCTTTCCATGGCAATTTGAATGGCCCAACTAAATCATAAAATTAAGCTTCGGGAATTGGGCCTCCCATGAGCGTTCCATGGTAGTTCATATGACCCCCAATTACATAACGGCACTTAAATATTGAGAATTGGGCTTCCCATGAGCATTCCATGGCATTTTGTGAACCTACCCAAAAACCAATACTTATAAAAATCATTTTCCAACAGCCCGTAAATAAACCGAAGCTATCCGAACTGAATTGGTCATCACTTACTTCATCCCTCGCGTTAAACGCACCAATCTACCATTCTAGCTAACCGAAAACTATCTTTCGAACAACCACTAGTTGACCAATCAAACGAATACCAAAAGACGTGATTTTAAAGTATGTTATATGGGACATATCTAGGAAGATTGTGGTGCAAAAACTCACTTCAAACAGCCCCGACAAGAATACAATAGAACATCCACCGGTTAAGCCTAAAACGAACTTATCGATTAATAACAAGTAAAACGGACAGATTTTAGCATGCGAAGATGCATTTAATTACATAGGATAAACTTTGAAATAAATTATTAAATTTTTACCAGACTTTAATAAATGTCTTAGGTTTATAAAAATATTTTTATTATATTTTTCTAGTGGACACAAATTATAAAAATTCCTCCAACACAGCAAGGTACGTGCAGCTATTTCAGTGCGCAACAAAATGGTTTTATTTTTATAAAATTCATTACCAAACCAACTTAAACGATTCAAATTGGGTTTGATTCTTAACTTAAAATATTAAGTTCAAGAAGTGGAACCAACTAATTTGGACTTGTTGAAAAAGAGTTATGATGTCGGGAAGACAGACCAGAATCCGTCATCCCCGCATCAGCTTTGACACTCGATCTTATAAATTCATAAAAACCATTCAAATCTCGCCCAAAAATTACGTATTATACATTTCTGGAAACTAGACTCAAATTATAACATCATGGAAACAAGAATCGATCAAAAACAATGGATTATCTTCACGTTACAGACCTTACAATAAACAAATATGAATCTGTCAGCAAACTGTTATCATCAAAACTCAACCCTAACGACTAATAGGCGCGTTAATATGATCGATTAAGGTGTATAGGACTTGAGGGAACATAAAACTAACCTTCAATTTGAGTTTTAGACCTTGGGAGCGGCTGGAAAAAAGAAAAAAACGAAGCCCTAAGGCTGCTGCTGTGTTCCGATCGGCTAAGGAGAAAGAGGGGTTAGGGTTTTTTGTTTATGATATAAAAATCTTACACTCTAGCCCTTCCAAATGGAAATAAGTAGCAACTTGGTGAAAAAGTTAATTAGTTTAACTTACAGGAATGACGTGAAGGCCCCCGAGGAATGCCGGACAAGTCCCGAGTGATATACACAACGCTACAAGGTTAAACCCTTTTAACGGAAATTAACGGGCGTTACACCAAGAAATCCCCCAAAGCCTAGATACATGTCCATATTCATTAACCCTTGTCCAAGAACGAATTTTACTGATTTTAATGTTGATTTGATCATTAAAACTCGATTCGGTTTCTTAAACGAGTGAATAACCATAAATAGTTCGTTTTGGTGTTTATTTTATAAACAACTCTTATTTCTCCTGCCATAAACTTTACCCTAAACCTAATAGACCTCCTCCAACCATCACTCATCTCTTCCTTTCATCATCTTGCTCGGTTTTTGATTTTTGATTGAAGATACAAGTCTACACGGTTGACTTTGCTTGCTTTAGGATTTTTGACTCTTCGTTTCTCTTGATCCTTTCACTTTTCGGGTAAGTTGTAACTAAGAAATCGTTCATATATATTCCCTAGTCAATAACCTTCAATCAACGGTGGTTGAAGGTTGTTGACTGGTCAATTCGTTTAAAACTCGTTAAAGGGCAAATCAGTTATCAAGTTTGACTTTACGTTTTCTCATACTTCTGCTCGGATTCAATGTTCGGTCCAGAAGACTTTTATTCTCGTAACGAAATTTAAGGCTACTGACCAAAACCCGACTTCTGAATCGTTGTTCAAATTCTGGTTAGTACTAGCTCCCTTAAAACTTAAATATAACATAATGAATTCTAAACGTCCGTTTGGGTTGATTCCAGCGGAAACGGGTTCATTTTTACTTATATTATCATATCTCAAAGTTTCAGGTTATGACTTGTTAATCTTGTTTGATGCGTATTGGACAACTCGCTTATTTGTATTTATATTCGTTTGTCTTTAATCTAAGGTGAGTTTTATCATTCCCCTATTTTACTAAGTTTTCTAAACATTTTGGGGGACATATGCGTATCTCATATTATACATGTATATATATATCAAACAATAGCAAATGTGTAATTGTGTGTGATTAATCAAATATACTTGTTATGTGCTTACTTGTTTATGTGCGCATTCATATTGGAGAGGTCCATTATATCCCCTTGTATAGGGTTCTCATGCTATTGACCAACGCCCTATTCTCTTATCAACGGTCTTATTATTATTTGCTCATGGTTGATTTACCGTCACCGGATTCGCTTGGCAATGATTTAATTGACAACTTATTTGTTCATGGTTTGATTGATTTACCGCATTTATCACGTTTTGCTTATTTTTTTATTTATTATATTAACATTATTTTATTGCAAAACTGGTGATAAACTCACTCAACATGTGTTGTTGACAAACTCTATTTTCTATGCATATGTAGGTTGCTATTGAATTGAAGTTGAAGTATGGACACTTAGAAAGACCTTAGGGTTTTATCAAAGACAAACATAATTTAAATTTGTTATATTCATTTGTTTGAATTGTTTTGCTATCTTTAGATATTGTGTGTACATTAGGAAATAATTAACTTAATAGATATTGTCACATTTTATTTATGATAGTATCTTCGAGCTATGAGCAATCGGATCACGCCCCGGCATTTCTGCCTTAGGTTGGGGTGTGACAAAACATAACATAATAATTCATAACATTTCTTCCTAAGATGCCAGTCTTCCAGTCCCTACCATGTGCCATCCTCAAGCCAGCTCCTTTAACCTATTTACCTGCATGCATACTAAAAGTCAGCTACGCAGAGTGAGTTCTAGTTAAGCAGGTAACATACAATACATTCACATTCTTACACACACACGTTTATATATATATATATGACATTCGTTCTTACTTTCATACTTCCATACATTTGTACTTTGACTTACTTTCATTATTTTATAAGTACCTAATCGTTCTACGTTTTAAAGAGCCTTTCGCCCTATAACCTTCGCAGATATTGTTAGGGTCTGCAACCCTTCATTCTTCACAGATATTATTAAGGTCTACAACCCTTTACTCTTCGCAGATATTATTAGGGTATGCAACCCTTTACTCTTCACAGATATTATTAGGGTCTGGAACCCTTTTTCTTTTCGCAGATATTATTAGGGCCTGCAACGCTTTAACCATTCAACCATACAAATCATACATTCTTGCTCTACCATCATACATGCCATACATATTGTTAGTTATATATATTCTTATATACATTTCCGTACATACCTTTAACTCTTTCTATACCAAAAAAGTATCATTTATAAACATTCATATGGAATACACTTACTACTTAAGTTAAGTGTATTAACTAATCACATTGGAGTATGCACACAGCCCCGAAAACACAATAGAGAAATGGGGCTAGAAAGTCACCTGAAGCCGGTTTCTCTTGGAGTTAATGGTAATACCCTTCCTTAGCTGTTCACAACTAACTGCGTAACAAGTTACGAGTATCAATTATCTATTACTACTACTTCATACATCTCAGTTAATGAAACCTTCAACTAATGGGGGTCTAGGGGCAGCGCCCCTGGTAGCGGGGTCTAGGGGCGACAGCCCTAGCAGGGTCCAAGGGGCAGAGGGCTGGGGTCGAGCTGTAAATGAATCGGGTTAAGTTTTACAACAATTTGGATCGCATGTAAAACCAATCGCATAGCATGGCTAAAAGGAATCGCATCGCATGGCTAAAAGGAATCGCATCGCATAGATGCAAACCAGTCGCATCACATGGATGCAAAACCAATCGCTTCGCATGGACGCAAACCAGTCGCATCGCATGGACGTAACCAGTCGCATCGCATTGACAAAACCAGTCGCATCGCATTGACAAAACCAGTCGCATCGCATGATAAACAAATCGCATCGCATGCTCGTGCAATGCGATTTCTTTCCGTGCGATCAGAATCCTCTTTTCCTTTATTTTACCATTTTCCAACAATTGTTCCCTGTGACCCTTCCTTGGGGACCCGATTTTACCTTTTTAATGGGTTTCAGGTCGTACCAAATTTGTCTACCCGTGTTTTACAAAGCCCGAAAGTTACTTTTTCGTCCTATATCGGACCCGTTAGCTCACGGCTCATAAAGTTTATATTTTTCTTACATCTTACAGCCCGATATACCATTATATCAGGTTGCATGTCAAAACCGACCTCAAAGACTTAACCTTTTTAACAAAACTCACCTTAAGGTCTCGGGTTTTGTTCAAATCTGGACCAATCCGCGGGTCTCAACGAGTTCTTGTTGTTTGATGATGCTTAAACACAAAACTTCTTGGCTCTTTTAAATTTGTGGAAGAATATAAGATGAAGAGAGCTTGCCTGTATGTATGTGTTCTTGTGGTTGAGAGGATTTGGGTGGAATGAGGGTGATGGAAATGAGTAGAAGGAAGATTTTGGAGTTTATATACTCTTAGTCTATGGGCCTTAAGGGCCCATACCCATACCCAATCCCCAATCTTATATCCAAGCCCAACATAACTTAAACACTAATCACACAATTAAATTAACATAAAGTCCTTTATTTATTATAACAAAAGTAGGATGTTACAAAAGGTCGGGCCATACTCAAGCCTCATTTTTATTTTGATTGTAGAAAAAAAATTATGAATTTTATAGAAATATGAATATGTTATTATACGATGCTTGGGGTAGTGTATACCAAGTAATCGGTGATATAAACTAAATCATGCACTTCTAGCTTTAGAGGTTAGCACTCCATAGGCGTATGGTTTTATAACCTTAAATCTTGTATTGATGGGATTCCTCGGGTCCGTAGACCACAGGTCATTTTACGGTTTTTCATCGGGGTATCTTTGGGTATTTAAATAATTTAAAAGCTTTTAAGCATAAAACCCGCAGTTTACTACCATCATACTCACTTACATCAATTATGGTGAAGTAAAATCTATATGATCCAGTGATTATCCCGCTGTTAGTCATACGTGGTCCTCTTACTTACGTCCCATACCATTAAGAACAAGATCAACTAGAGACTCGACGTATGTAAACTGACAGATGAAAACTTGTAAAATCACGGGTGGTATTGGGTTTGAGTTATTGCTTGATAACGGGGTATGTCATGTAGTGGGGAACACTATCTAGTTAGTTGAAATAATTATACCTTAATCGTATCTAATGGTTTCTTTGGTAGACTTTGATGCTTAAATTTATATGGATAAACAATATCCTTGATCGTTTTAACTATTCATATAAAAAAGTGCAACAAAGTTTTGATCTGCTAACTATGAGGTTTAAGTCAACTTGGGGTGACTTGGTCCGATTAAATCTAAAATAAAATGGGTCTTGACTGTGGGTTCCACTAAATTGTATAAAATAATGAAATTGTTGGGTCTTACCTGCCCTAGTAAAGACAAAGGCATGGGTTTAAGTGGACAACCTATCAGTGATCGCAGTTTTTGCGTTTTTTAAGGTTTAAGATAACCTATATGTTTTTAAAATCATATTTTCAGATTTTGATTCTATTGCATTAAACTTTTTCACGGACGAAAAAAGAGTAAGTATGGAGATATTTGATATAATGCTATATATATATCCCTTGTATATTTTTGCATAATATGTTATTAGTTTTTGTTCGTTTTTATTTAAAATTTGTATACTACTAACATATTTGTGTAATATAGGTTTTGGGAGTTGAACGTGGTTGAAAGGGGCGAAAAACGAGTTAAAATGAGCTATAACGAAGAACTGGAAGAATAAGGATTGAACCGGACCGGACCAGCAATTGAACCGGAACAAAATTGAGCAAGCCACGTTGCGCGACCAGGAGGGCCAAAGTTGCTTGCGCGGCGCGGGGAGACCAAATGTAACGCCCGCTAAGTTATCGGTTTAAAGATTTCCTGTATGTAGAGTATGTATATTTCTTGGGAGTTGTCCGGCTTCTTTCGTTGACCCGACCATCTTCCCGGTACGTTAAATTATCCAACCTTTCCTTCCAAGTTGCCATATCCCTTAAACCTTGAGGGCTAATGCGTAACATTTATTTTATATCATAAACTAAACCCTAACCCCCCCCCCCCATTTGCGATCGGCAGTAAGCAAGGACCCAAGCACCCCCGATTTTTCCTTTTGCAGCCAAGATTAAGCCTTAGAACTTCAATTCAAGGTATGTACTACGATTACCCAAGTCTTTTACACCATAATTGGTCATTATATTGCGCATATTGATCGTTAAACGACTTGTTTTAGGTTAACCGGGTGGCTGTCCAATTGAGCGTTTCCGGGGATGTTTTGAGTGAGGTTTTTGCACCAAAATCCTCCTAGGTATGTGTGGTACATCATACTTAAAAACCATATGCATTGAAGGTGTTTAGGTCGGTCAATCGATTTTAGTTCAAAAACTAAGGTTTATCGGGTGTAGATTCGCCAATTATTGAGTTTGATGAGTTAATTGATTGAATTACCAACCGGATCAGTTTTCATGGCCCTAGGGGGGTTTAAGGGCTGTGGGAAAATTATTTCTTTGGTAATCGGGGCTGATTAGGTTGGTGATTAGTCAATCGAGTCGGTTGTGCGCGAATTGTCGTTTAAACATTAAAGTGAGTGTTGTAAAAAGGAACCGTCAACACTATCAACTCGAGGGACATAATTATGATGTATGAAAAGGTTAAGATGGGAATTTGGTCCATTTGGGGCTGATTTGTTTGACAATTTGCTTTAATATTTATTACGCGCGTATTCGACTCGATTTGCATACCGACGGGTGAGTTGTGCATCATGGTTAGCCCCGACCATGATCGTAGGGTGGATTTGGTTAATTGAAAGGTTTTAGGGGCTGAGGTAAAGTAAAAGAGTATAGGTTGGGCCTCGGGCCAAGTTGTTGGGCCTGAGCGGCCCGTTAGGCAAGTGTGTTCTTACTGTCTATTTTAGTAACGCGTTGTGTACAATTTACAGGCCCTTACTTGTGAGTGTGCACTTAGAGATTTCCTAGCTCGTTGCTGGTGTTTGGTTGATTTCAGGTGAGTTCATGATGCCCTTTTTACTCTTTTAAGTTTTGGGCAAGCATGCACACCTAAGTGTTTTTCTTACTTAATGAAATGTTTTAAACGATTTTATATAGGCTTGCTAGTATACGGTAGGCCTTGGGATGTTATATATATATATATATACACACTCACACACACACACACACACATTATTGTTTGGCCTATATTTGGCGATGTTGTAGTCGTTTCGACTACTGATGTTGCGTATGCCTACTTTGTGTTTGCATGCGTTGATGTTACGTGTTTGGGTTGTACGGTTGCTCGACCCTGATGTTATACGTGGATATTATATATATATATATATATATATATATATATATATATATATTGTTATATATATAGGGATGTACTTGAAAGGATGTTTATACATATATTTTGTATATGTATGTATGAGAATGTTTAGTCTTCGGTAATCATGACTTAATGGATGCACTCTTTTTATTTTTAAACTTTTGGTATGACTATCATAATTGTTATTACTGGTATTATTTACTTAAAACTTGAACTCACTCAGCTCAAGCTGACTTTGTGTGCATGTTTGTGTGAGTTTCAGGTTAGGAAGAGGATGCCTTATCGCTTGGACGTGCACGAAGCTACTTGGACGGTGAAGGGCATACGTGGATGGAAGAATGTATTTTGAACAATTTTATTTTAAATAGTTTTATGAATTATATTTAAAATTTGGTTTTGGGCAAAATTCTCGGGCTTTAAGGAACTTACTTTACTATTTATGTTTTCCGCTGAATTTACACTCTGAGATGTTTGTTCTAATGGAAGAAACCGTTTTCAAGTTTTAATTATTTTAATAAGTATTTTATATGAATACCTACTGTGGGGCTCCCGGGATTCGGGGCCTTACACCAAAATCCCATATTCTTCCACGAATTTTCCAGTTTTTCAGGCCAGTGCGCTATATAAGCACCTTTAACCTTAAACTTGAAGACCCGACGAACCAGAACCGATTTTAGTGTTTCCCGGAGCTTAGAATTGCTACTTTTGAAGGTTTGAAGGCAAGGAATCACCCATTGAAGTGCTTCTCGATCGAAGACGAAGGCTACAGGTTTTATCATCTATTTTCTTCCGTTTTAAATTATTTTCGCCATGATTTCCTTAAACATTGTTTTATTTAATTTTATGATGCTTGGCTAAACTTCATAGATTATCTAGGTTTGTGATGAACATTCGTTGAATATTTGATATTGATTTGGGCTTTATTTTACGTTATGGTTTTATGAACTAGTAAAAGGTTTAATTATATTGAATTAATGCATATGTGTGCTTATGATTATTTGATGAGTTATTATTATTCCATAGTTGCCCTAGTGATTGCTTATCAAAGAATAGGTTGTTATTAGGTCATCTACTATGTGTTTTTTACTAGTCTATGATTGAATTGCAATAAGATCATATGAATAATATTTATTAATAAAATAAACCTAAGTGTGTTGCTAATCTAAATAGATGTGAGATGCTAGATTATTGATAGGTCTTTGTTGATCAAGCTTGCTAGATTTAGTGTCCGTCTAGGTTTGATTGGTTAAATTTGTCTATCGAATCAATTAAATATATTAAATCGCCTTTGATTTTCGCGTTGTAAGGTAGTATTTCACATAAAGGAACTTGTTCATAATTAATTAGGTGACCATAAGGAAACCTGATTTTTAAAACAGGTCTGCGTTATAAATTATTAGAAACCAATAGGTGTCTTCTTGAGAAGGGTCAGGGGTCCTGTTCGGGTTTTCTTTTAAATGTCTATTTTACGATCCCAGTTCCATAACAAAATATTTCCCAGTTAATTGACAACTGAAACTTACGGGATTTTAGCCTAGGTAGTAGCTTTTTATCAGCATCTGATTAAAATCAACTTTAATTGTCTTTCGTTTAAATTACTTGTTTTTCTTAATAGTTTAATTTTAGTATTTTTAAATAAAAATCCCCCAAAAACAAATATAAATAAAAACAAATATAAATAAATAGTCGCGTCAGTTAGTCGAGTCTAATTAGCTAGTTAACGTAATTTAAAGAGTCTCGTGGATTCGATATCCAGACTTACTTAGCTATACTAGTGTCGAACTTACCGGTTAGTAGTTTTAGTTAAGTTAAGAGTCTAGAATTATTACTTAGTGTCTAGATTAGCGTAATTTTAGTTAATAATTTTATAACTACTTTTAGCACATCATTGACGCTGGAAAGTATAAACGATTAGTGGGTCGGCTTCTCTATTTACAAGCCACTAGACCCGACATTACGCATTCTGTCAACATTTTTAGTCAGTTCGTTGCTGAACCTCGACAGAATCACATGGAAGCAGCTATAAGAGTTCTCGGAGACTTAAAGTTCACTCCTGGTTAAAGTATTTTACTTCCAAATAGTAGTGGTGTGAATCTCATTGGGTATACCAATTCAAATTTGGCTTGGGTGTCAAGATACAAGACGATCACGAACCAGTTATATTTTACTTCTAGGAGGCGCTCCTATTTGTGGGAAATTGAAAAGGCAATCCATTGTATCCAGGTCTTCCACTGAAGCCGAATATCGGGCTATGGCATTGATAGTCAGTGAAGTTTTATGGGTTCAGTGGCTTTTGAAACATTTAAATGTCACCCAGACCAACCCAACCCAATTATTTTGTGATAATGTAGCTGTCAAACACATAGCAAATAATCCAGTGTTTCATGAATGTACAAAACATGTTGAAATGGATTGTTATATCGCCAGAGAACACGTTGAGGCGAAGGATATTGTACCGTTACACATCAATACGAAGGAACAAATTCTAACTTATTCACAAAAGCTCTTGGTGCTAGATAGTTGCGGTTTCTACTCGACAAGTTGGGTATTTGTGATCTCCATGCTTCAACTTGCAGGAGGGAGTATAGAAAAGATAATTTTATTTTCTATAATTTTCCTTCTTTACATTTAGTTATTGTATTTAAACCTTTTTGGGTATCTTTTGTTTTCAACAATGATGAAGAAATAAACAAACCGAATTCTTTACACACACAATCAGTACAACTTCATGAAACCATAGTGCATGCCTTATTGCATGTATGCAATGATGATAACGTAACCACATACAAATTAAACAATATTCAAGATGCAAAAAGTTGTATTTTTTTTCTTAAAAAATGCCATTTAGAAACTTCAAATCAAGAATTCACATAACCAGAAACAATCAAACAAATCTCAAACATTTATGTTTCATGACAAGAAATGTGGTGCAAAGAAACTTATGAGCTAAAATATCAAAAATACTATTTCACATCTTTTGCTAAGTGCTAACCATATATACTCAAGTAAAAAGACAACAAAAAACTGTCAACTTGCTTGACACAAAAAATGGATTTAAGGTTGTTAGACGAGTCGAATTTCAAATTACTCGAGTTATTAGACTTCTGAAATTTCAAAGCCAAATTTGAAAAACCCAAACCGAATTTGAAATTTGAATTCGGATTGAATTGATTAAGTTCGACATGATACAATTTCAAGTAAATAAATATTTAATCCCATTATGAAAAATTGCTACAAACTTTATATTTTTAACATAAAAAAGACAAGTATATGAAACTAATAAAAAGTACAAGTCTCGAACAATGGTGGCCGGCTAATTGGCTATCTACGGACTACGATGATAGAAACCTGACTGAGGTTGTATATTTGGAAATTGGAAATTTGGAATTGTAAAGTAAGGAATTTGCTAACTGGGTTGTATATTTGGAAATTAGAATTGCTAACTTGGGTTTGGATCTCTACACTCTAATTTATATTCAATTTGATAGCCCAAAGTTAAAAGCCCAAAATAAACATACATGGTCATGATCAAATAAAACTACTAAAATAAATAAATATTTCATGAATACCGCTTTTTGATTAATATTCTTTTAAAATACTTTTTAACATATTTTTTTTATATGTTATTAATTTATGTAAAAACAATATATGCACATTGAAGTACATATATGTAGCTGGTATTATATATATATATATATATATATATATATATATATATATATATATAAATAAAAGTATACTAGTTTTTATCCCCGTATTACGGGGTTTTTTACATTATTTATTTTTAATATTTATATATTTTTTTGGATTTTAATTTTATTTATTGTAAAAAAAAAAAGCTAATAATATATTTAGGGTTTGATGATGAAAGGGTTTCACAAATAAATGAGATGTTATGAGCCGTTTATTTTCTTTTACTATAAAATTGTTTCTTAATTATAAATAATTTTTTTTTAAAATCATATATTAATTTTTAGTATATCCATATTTTATAAGATTTTCATATCAAATATTTGGTGAGATTAATTTTTAATTTAATGATATGATATAACTCGTTTAAGGGCTATCTGGGTTTGTTAAGACCCATACCCGTTAATTCGGGTCAAATGCATGAGAAGCCTTCATTTATAAATAAAGCAATCTGGTGGCTTGCGAGATTGTAGGAAGCAACCAGAGAGCTTTTAAATGTTTCGTTTATATATATATACATATATATATATATATATAGGAGAGGGATAATTTGAGAACTTTTTTAGTTTTAAGAATTAAATAGATTAAATTATATGGTTGAGATTAAATGTGATTACAAAATTAAAGTACGAGAGAGAATAAATATGTATAATGATTACACTAATTTAAACACACGTTACACCTATGTAATATGTCGATTCGGTGCGTAAAAAATTCTGTAATTTTTTTACGTACATGTAACCTACATATATTTCATATATGTAAAAAAATTCAAAAAAAATGTTTGTTACGTTGAATTCTTTCAAGTTCTTAAAACTCAAAAGGTTCTCAAAAGAAATCTCCTATACACACACACTAGTTTGAGGCCCGCGTATTACACGGGTAATTGATGAAAATTTTAAACTTTAACCATTAAGTGAAATACAGTCAACAAAATGATCATATATTGTTAATACAATTACAATTTATATTAAAATTACAGAAATTACATGACTAAGATTACACAAATATGTTATAAATAAGTAAAAACTTCTTTGTACACTACATTTGTGATTGTATTGGTATATATACATCGTTTATCAAAATCAAAATCTTTAGTCCATGTTTGCTTGTAACTCTTGATAAGTTAACATATAGGTCTGCCTATAACTCTTGATATAGCCACGTATAGTTGTCCGTGTTACAAATAAGGTTCTTCAAATACATACCAACCTTAGATAAATGATAATATATCCATGAAACTAACAAAAAGTTATTCATACACATAAAATATCTTACATTTTAATCCATTAATATGATGTCATTGGAAATCATCTGCTCATGTGTATCCAAAAAACATGATTATCCCAAAAACCATATTAGCTGAACTTTGATGATATAATCATCATTAGAATCTTTAGATTTTGAAATTGATTAATTATGATAAATTTGTTGTCATTAATATTCTGTGTATGACAAATTTTTAATTAATTCAATATTTTACAATTAACAATTATATAATCAAGCAACATATAAACTGAAAATTAAAATATAACAAAATGATTTGTTTAATTTCATATGAATGTAATTGTCAGGAAAATGACCAAAAAACCATGTTCAAATAAAAGTGATTATTCTGAGTTAAATATTAGAAGATTAGTGAATGTAATGATTATTATTTATAATAGTTGAAATTATTAGATAAGGAATGTTTAAATTTTGAATACTAATCTTGTGTTATTAGTTAATATTATAGAAAGTTGTTGGAATATTTAATTAACCGATATATATATGTATATATATATATGTATATATATATATATAATATTAACTACTTATAGAACAAAAAAGAAATAAAGATTTCAAATTTATGAAAGCCTGATAAATAACTTTTAATCATATTAACTATTTTTTAATTAATGTGAAAATAGAATATCCTTGAAATGTAATGAGGAGCATGATTAAGTTATAAATAATAAATATTTCTTTTAAGTTACATTATTATAATAAAGTGTGAATCTTTATAAATTTTTATAATATCTTTTAATAATAAATGTTATAATTGTAATATATTTTTTAAAATTTTGTGTATAGCTTTATTATTTTGAATATAAACAATAAGCACTTTAATTTTGTACTAACTAACAAGTAACACTCATATAACCCTAATTCTTTGTATATATATAAAAATAAAATTAATAAGCTAATATAATATTGAAATTATGTAAGTAACTAATGAAATCGATATTCTAGGTTTCAATATCCTAATGATTATTGGAAAGCGAAACTAGTGGAAATGTGGAATAGGATTGAAACAGATTTTTTGGTTTAAAATTTTGAATGCTTTTAATTAAGTAATTTGTCTTATAATGCATATTAAATAAAATATATCTAAATTTATAAATCAAGTCATAAAAAATATATTTTTGAAGCATTTTGGTCTGAGTTATGGAAGAAAATATTGAAAATTAAATACTGATATTCTTATGCTAAAACTCTTTAAACTATACAAAAAAGTCATATAAATAAATGATAGACAGTTCATACAGTAAATTGTTTTACCTATGGATTATTATATTATTAAAAAAGAGTGATGGACAACATGGTAATTTCACAATTAGAGAAGAGGGACAAAACAGACAATTCACAATTAGACAGAAAAAATAATTTACCAATACTTTAATATGTTCTTCAAGCATTCGTAAACTTCATAAAATTTAGAATTACTATTTAATCCTTTCAGACATGCAAAAGGTTTAACTCTTCAGTCCCGATTATCAATAATAATTGCTTCGTCATTATAATCAAACGTTTGCTTTCAGTTGCCGGCCACTAAAATTCATTGCTCCATTGATTATGGTTTCTTCAAGCATCCCAAACGACCCCATCATTACGCCATTAGGTTTTACATGAATGCTTATCGGTTACTATTCCCATCTCTTCTCTTCTCTATATATTTGGTTATCTCAGTTGTTGGTTGTAGGGTGTGTTTAATTTACGAACTGTCGGCGGTGGCTTACCTCCGGTTGTCTCCATCATCGTCGGTTGTTGCCGGGTTCAATTTAAGAACCCTAGGCGGCAGCCGTCTGCTGATGGCAGTGCTCTGGTGTGGGGAAGTCCGTCGTCGTCGTCGATTGTTGGCTTGGCGGTGGAACTTTCTAAGGGCGATTGTCGCATATTGTTCGAAATGGGTTATCGTGTTCACAGTGTCGGATCCAGAAATTTTTTTTAGGTGGTGCACTACTTTTAGACTCGGATGTAAAAAATTCCGGGTCGGTTCGAGATTTGGGTCAATTCGATAGTTCAAGCAAAGCTCATTAGATAATAAAAATGCGATAAAACTAGCAATCTAACAAATTAAAACTAACTATCTAACAAATTAAAACTAAATTTTAACAATTAACAACATCAAAAACAATTAACATTTAACAAATGAATCTAAAACCCTAAAATTGATATAAAAATTAGAAAGAAGCAAACTGCCATTGTCTAGTGTTTACGGAACAATAACCAGATAAAAAAGATCAAGATTATGATTAGAAAGTTTGCAGTAAATATTAACAGTTTGATTAAGATTTCTGCTAACAGTATGAAGTCTTAGGTCCATTATGTTGGTGTTTTCTTCTTTAGTTTATTTATTTATTTTTTGCTTCTTCCTATAAGTTATATTTAGAACTTTTTTGTTTTAAGGAAGAATTCGTGTGAGTTAAAAATGTATAAGAGGATAATAATAACTCCAAATTTGCATAAGCCTACAATCAAGTATAGAATGCGTTGATATCTATGCAGTTTGATTGGGATCCTTAGACCTTAGAAAAGACTAAATGGGAAGTTTCATGAGTCTTTTGGTTCCATGATTATCATGCTAACAGGCTTCAGTCATTGATTATTTTCATGATGTCAAATAGCATACCATATAGGAAGACAACAACCGAGTAGGTCTACAATAAAGCCCGTGAGAACCACAAATACTGCAATAATTAATCTAAAGTCTAAACCATTCATTTAAAATTAAAATTAAATGAAAGGGTATAATTGTAAAACATTAAATGATTTCTGTATTGTTACTTAAATGAAATGGTATAATTGCAAAACACTAGACGGGGCTGAATTAGAAAAAACAAAAAGTTCTAAAATTAGTAAGGTGCACGAAATCGAACCTGCAACCTCCAATTTACAAAGATTAGAACTTACCAACAAAGCCAGCGCACGTTTTTTGTATTTTGGATGGTTCCTTTCTAATTTATAAGTTTGTTCACTATAATAATTTCTATATATCAATACACTATTATTTCGAAACTCGGGTGGTTCCGGGGAACCACCCATTTGTATACTGGATCCGCCCTTGCGTGTTCATGAATTTGGTTGGTAACAGCTTCAATTTTGTAATCTTATGTATAAACTCATATTAAGGTTTGTCAATTTGATGATTTATGCAAAGCATGTGACCCAATTTAATACATAAAATATAGGATTTATAGTTATCCAGGTAGCCCTCTCTCATTTTACAGTTTGTTATGCACTTTGATTGATTCGATTTTGTGTTTTGGTTAGAACTATGGACGATTCTAGGGTTTTTGATTATTTTTGAGTTGGTTAACTAAACAGGTACCTTTTCCATATATGTGTATATTATTTTACAGTTTAAACATATGATATGGGATTTTGTTTGAGATGATGGATGAACGGCTGCTGATTGATCTCCTTTCTTATTCGACGCATACATAGGTTACCAGACATGTGTAGTTAAAAAACTTGCATCTGAGCATAACGGCTTAGATTATGTTTTTGCAGAAGATAAAGAAGCTAAAAAGGAACTTTGCAAGGGTAATTAATGTTAATCATAATATGTGCTTTTTATGTGTGTGTGTGTATTGACATACTGTAGGGACAAAAGCATATTTTTAAGATGGATTTTATCATTAACTATCGGTTTGAAATATGCATAAGTTTTGATAAACATGAATTAGATATCAACTGGGTTTTGTTTCGTATGTATTTATAAATATATAAGAAAATTTTTTTTCATCAATCAATAGAAACAGCATAGCCTTTAGTTTTCCCAATATTTTTATTAAATGATAAGATTAGACTCTGGTCCTTAGCAATATTTTCTTTGCCTGTACTTATAAAATGGAAATAATGATTTTCGGATCTTTTTTTCTTTTTTGTGGGATTATGCAGAAATCCATTGTCGTTGTCAACCCAAAGTGTGTTACATACGGAAGAAGCTGTTATGCGCATTTGACTTTCTTTTGCAGTTCCATCAAGCTTGATATTTCAGAGGAAGGGGCCACTGGTTGTTTCACTTTTTGAATGGAAGACTGAAACTCTTATTAGTATTGAGTCACGATGGTTGAAATCTGTGAGTTTATAGCCTTAATTTTATGATATTTTAGTTATTTTGAAGTAACTGTTATTTCTTGTTTAGTTTATAAAAGCCGAGGTCTGCCTTCGTATCAAGTCGGAGTACAATCAAAGGCCAGATATGTGTATCTTCAAGATTTTTTTTTGTACTACTTTTAAAATACGTGGTTGTGCTTATAATAACAGGCAGTTTTTGTTTTCTGGTATGAATTAATGATGATTTCTACATATTGATGTATTAAAAATTACTTATAGTACTTGGTATACATGTTTGTATATTTCATTGGTTAAGCAGTCCCCATATTTGAAATAATTTGTTTTTTAATTTCTTGCATGTGCACTTTTTAATGTAAAAGCAACAAACATTAAAAATTTATCATTGCCACACGAATTGCTTGTTTTTTTAATATTGCCTTATTATGCATGGTATAAATGTGACATCCCACGTCGGTTGGGGAGGAGAACGAAGTCTTCTTTATAAGGAGATGGATACCTTCCCCATCATAACGCGTTTTGGGCGCTTAATGGTAGTGGATGAGAGAAGAACTTCACATTTAAGCGTGCTCAGGTGAGAGTAGTATCAGGTAGGGTGACCTCCTGGGAAGTCTTCATTTGGGCAACCAAAAGCAAATCCGTGAGGCGATAGTGGTACGTCCCGGCCAAAGCGGACAATATTATGATGCGGCGATAGCTGGGCTGTTACAGATGGTATCAGAGACAAGGTTGGACCGGTGGCGCCAGGTCCTGCGAGGACGCTGGACCCCTAAGGGGGGTGGATTGTGACATCCCACATCGGTTGGGGAGGATAACGAAGTCTTCTTTATAAGGAGATGGATAGTTTCCCCATCATAACGCGTTTTGGGCGCTTAACGGTAGTGGATGAGAGGAGAACTCCACAGTTAAGTGTGCTCAGGTGAGAGTAGTATCAGGATGGGTGATCTCCTGGGAAGTCTTCACCTAGGCAACCAAAAGCAAATCCGTGAGGCGATGGTGGTATGTCCCGGCCAAAGCGGACAATATTATGGTACGGCGGTAGTTGAGCTGTTACAGAAATATATTACTTGGGGAAGACCCGGGGTGAGGAGGCCCGTATCACGTGTTTAGGTTTGTTAAACCGTGACCGAGTCAAATATATTACTTGGGGAAGACCCGGGGTGAGGAGGCTCGTGTTGCGTGATTTTATTTTTATTAAACTGTGACCGAGTCAAATATATTACTTGGGGATGACCCGAGGTGAGGAGGATCGTGTTGCATGATTTTGTTGGTTTTTGTTAAACCGCGGCCGGGTCAAATATATTACTCGGGGAAGATCCGGGGTGAGGAGGCCCGTGTTGCGTGTTTGGCCAAGAGAAAAGTATTTATCTAATTACGTAAGATTTTCTCCAAATCTTTTTATATTTATTAAATAAATCTGAATTATGGATGTTACTTATAAAACTTGAACTCATTCAGCTCAAGCTGATTTTGTGTGTATGTTAGATTGATTTTCAGGTTAAGAGGATGATACTTACCGCTTGGACGTGCTTGAGACTACTCAGAGGGTTGAAGGCATATCTAGTCGGGGAATTTAATAATGCAAATCTGTTTCTTTTCAATTATTACTAAACGTATTCAAATTTGGTTTTGGGCATATTTCCCGGTATTTGGGAACTTGTATTGGTACTTATGGCTTTCCGCTGGTTTTATACACTAAACAGGTTTAAAAATAAAATAAATTGCTTTGGGTTTAAAAATCACATTTTCCTGGTTTTGGAATTTTTGATATTCATTATTCCGCTATATATTACTCTGAAACGGTTTTAATAAAATGAACTTGCCTTTGGTTTTAAATTTTTATGAATTTTGGATATGAATACCAACTGTAGGATTCCCGGAACTTGGGGTCTTACAAGTTGGTATCAGAGCCAGGGCCGGACCGGTGGTGCCAGGTCCTGCGAGGACGCTGGACCCCTAAGGGGGGTGGATTGTGACATCCCACATCGGTTGGGGAGGAGAACAAAGTCTTCTTTATAAGGAGATGGATAACTTCCCCATCATAACGTGTTTTGGGCGCTTAATGGTAGTGGATGAGAGGAGAACTCCATAGTTATGCGTGCTCAGGTGAGAGTAGTATCAGGATGCGTAACCTCCTGGGAAGTCTTAACCTGGGCAACCAAAAGCAAATCCGTGAGGCGATGGTGGTACGTCCCGGCCAAAGCGGACATCCCACATCCGTAATGCAAATCTGTTTCTTTTCAATTATTACTAAACGTATTCAAATTTGGTTTTTGGCATATTTCTCGGTATTTGGGAACTTGTATTGGTACTTATGGCTTTCCGTTGGTTTTATACACTGAACAGGTTTAAAAATAAAATGAATTGCTTTGGGTTTAAAATCACATTTTCCCGGTTTTGGAAATTTTGATATTTATTATTCCGCTATTATTACCCTGAAACGGTTTTAATAAAATGAACTTGCCTTTGGTTTTAAATTTTTATGAATTTTGGATATGATTACCAACTGTAGGATTTCCTGGAACTTAGGGTCTTACAAGTTGGTATCAAAGCCAAGGTTCGAGGGATCCGAGCATTCCCGAATGCTTGGACTCGAACTGTAAAAGAAAAGACTAGAAATGCCAACCGCGATTAGCTGCACGCCAAGAGGTAATTTTAATTGTTTAGTCATTCTTATAAGTTTTAAATTTTCATTATGTGAATAACTTCTTACGTGTTAGATGGGATGCTAATATGGTTAGGTGCAGGGCGTGCTTAGGATGGGCGGGTAAAGTAAACGATTAATAACACTTGATCAACGTTATTAGCTGTTTACTCTTACCTTCCATGTTCTAAATGCTACTTGTGCTTGACTGTGTTAGGGTTCTGTCTTTGTAGGGATAGGATATGGCTAATACTCGTGTCGTTAGCATTAAAGTTCATCACATCCCTTAAATCCTCCTGCTTATTTCCCATCCTCTCGAAAGCCTTGCGCGTAATTAATTAGCTAAGGCATTGTATGCTATCACTCTGGGTTTCCCTTTTACTCGACCGCTTAAATACCTCACTCCTTCGAGAGCGTATGTGTAACTGTTTAGCCAAGTAGTAGCGTAATATCATTCCGAGTACTTTTCTTGTTGAGCTACAGGCTTTGTTCCTGTTTGTAGGCTTTGCGTCCGTAGGGGGTTTTGTCTCTTCCGTTTCTTGTATGGTTAGATGATTAGGTTTTGTCTCAATCTGCGTCCGTTTCTGTATAGCGGGATTTGGGGACGAATCCCGTTTTAAGGGTGGTAGACTTGTAACGCCCGTTAATTTCCTTTATAAGATTGAAGTTTTCTAGAGTTTGTATATTTATCGGGTTTGATCCGACATTCTTCGGGGACCTCCTTGTCATTCTCGTTAGTCTAACTACCTAACCTTTCACCCAAGTTATCACATTTTTCAAGTTTGAGGGGCTAGAGTGTAATTGTTTTATTATAACACAAGTAAACCCTAACCCCCACCCCATATTCTGATCGGCAGCAGCATAGCAGGGATTCTCCTCGATTTCTGTGCAGTTCCAGCAGCTCTCCGGCCCTCCCGAGTCTAATTCAAGGTCGGTTCTATCATAATATAACTCTTTTCCACCATTAACCCTTTGTTGAACACGTTAGGGTTGAGTTTTGATGATAACAGTTTTTGGCAGATTCGTACTCATTTATCGCTTGGTTCGTAACTCGATGAAAATTTATTGTTTTTGATTGATTCTTGTTTCTATGATATTCTAATTTGAGTCTAGTTTCCAGAAAGGTATAATACGTAATTTTTGGACGAGATTTGAATGGTTTTTATGATTTTATAAAATTGTGTGTTAAAGCTGATGCGAGATGACGGATTCTGGTCTGTCTTCCCGACATCATAACTCTTTTTTAAAATGTCCAAATTAGTTGGTTCTACTTCTATTACTTCATATTTTGAGTTAAGTTTACAACCCAATTGGAATCGTTTAATTTGGTTTAGTAATGATTTTTAAACAAATAAAACACTTTTGTTGCGCGCTGAAATAGCTGCACGTACCTTTCTATGTTGGAAGAATTTTTATGATTTTTGTGTGCATTGAAAAAATATAACAAAAATATTTTTAAAAGCCTAAGACATTTATTAAACTCTGGTAAAAATTTTCATAATTTATTTCCATGGTTTTCCTATGTAATAAAATGCATCTTCGCATGCTAAAATCTGCATGTTATACTCGTTATTGATCGATAAGTTCGTTTTAGGCTTAACCGGTGGCTGTCCAATTGTGTTCTTGTCGGGGCTGTTTGAAGTGAGGTTTTGCTCTGTTATCTTCCTAGGTATGTCACATGTGTTATACATAGTATCGTGGGCTATGAAGCTCGTTTGATTGATCAATTGTCGATAGATTGAAAAACTAGGATTTCGTTTGTCTAGTTTGTTAATTGTTTTGATTAGCGCGTTGTTTGAGGGAATTAACAACCAATTCAGTTTGGGTAGCTTCGGTTTGATATACGGGCTGTTGGAAAATTATTTTTTTAAGTATTGGGGCTGAATTGGTTGTCGGTTTCTCAAACGGGTTGGTACAACGCAAATTCGCGTTTAATTGGTAGTTTGTGCGTTGTTCATGCGAATTACCGACCCATTCAACTCGTGTAGTGTTGTGTGGACTTGTTGGCTGTGATTATACTAAGTTTGGTCCACACGGGGCTGAGTTGGTTGCTAAGTGACTCGTTAACGCGCGTATTCGATAAAATTAACAACTTTCGGGTGTAGTTTGGAAATCCTTTGTCCCCGGAATTAACTGAGGGTAGTTTTGGTAAATACATGGCCTCGGGGGCTGATGTAAATGGTATTAGTATGGTTGAGGATTTAGGTCCATCAAATCATGTTAGGACGCGTCGTAGGATAAACGAGTCGGTACGGTTTAGTTATTAATCTTTGTGTGCAATCCGGCAGGCTTGTGATTTGTGGATTGGCTTTGAGGTTCTCTAATTTGTTGGTATTTGCGTGACTTGTGTCAGGTAAGTTCATGATGCCCCTTTTTAACTCTTTTTACATTTTGGGCTAGCATACACACCCTATTTCAATTTTACCCGATTTTGCTTGTTTAAACTATTTGGATGGTATTACATAGCCTTATTTGTATTTGTGCATTTATGAAAATATGTGTGGATTATATTCTATACCTTAGGATATTTTAGACTCGTTTATGGTCATATATTCCTAAAGGTTATATATATTACTTATGGTCTAGGCTCGAGGATACTATTTGGATGGTATTACATAGCCTTATTTGTATTTGTGCATTTATGAAAATATGTGTGGATTATATTCTATACCTTAGGATATTTTAGACTCGTTTATGGTCATATATTCCTTAAGGTTATATATATTACTTATGGTCTAGGCTCGAGGATACTATTAGGCCTAGTATTAATTCCTAGATTATCCATTAATTATGGATTGTATGTGATGATATTGTTTGGTTGAATATTTGAATTAGATGTTTGTAAGTGTGTATGTGAATGTGTATGTGTTGGTAAACTGTGACCATTGTGACATCCCACATCGGTTGGGGAGGAGAACGAAGTCTTCTTTATAAGGAGATGGATACCTTCCCCATCATAACGCGTTTTGGGCGTTTAATGGTAGTGGATGAGATGAGAACTTCACAGTTAAGCGTGCTCAGATGAGAGTAGTATCAGGATGGGTGACCTCCTGGGAAGTCTTCACCTGGGAAACCAAAAGCAAATCCGTGAGGCGATGGTGGTACGTCCCTGCCAAAGCGGACAATATTATGGTGCGGCGGTAGCTGGGCTGTTACAGATGGTATCAGAGCTAGGGCCGGACCGGTGGTGCCAGGTCCCGCGAGGATGTTGGACCCCTAAGGGGGGTGGATTGTGACATCCCACATCGGTTGGAGAGGATAACGAAGTCTTCTTTATAAGGAGATGGATAGTTTCCCCATCATAACGCGTTTTGGGCGCTTAATGATAGTGGATGAGAGGAGAACTTCGCAGTTAAGCGTGCTCAGGTGAGAGTAGTATCAGGATGGGTGACCTCCTGGAAAGTCTTCACCTAGGCAACCAAAAGCAAACCCGTGAGGCAACAGTGGTACGTCCCGGCCAAAACGGGCAATATTAAGATGCAACGGTAGCTGGGCTGTTAGTCTGTTACAATAAAAATGGGAAGGATAGTTACTGTTTCTGTCGGTATGAATTGTTATTTTTTCAAGCTCATATAGTTGGATAATCAGATTGTTTTATTTTGTTTATTTCAATATTCATTTAGGCTAACATTGAACGTTTGATATGTTAATACTATATTTGTTTATGATAAATATATACATATTTTTTAAAAAGTGATGGACGAAATAGTCATTTCATAATTAGAGCATTAACAAACATAAACGAACACGTTATCGAATGTTCACAAACACAATTAAAGTTATTGAAAAACATGGCCCCTGTTCATGTTCGTTCATTTGGTTAATTGAACAGAATTTCTTGTACATGTTCATTCCTTTTATAAACGAACGAGCACAAACGAACTTCCCACCGAACCTGTTTCACTTTTGTCAGGAATGCTACAGAAAATTAGAACTGCCCTTGTTGGGAAAACCAGGTTTTGGCCAAACCGAACTGGTTTGGAACCGGTTTGGCCCAAACAAGATCGTTCAGAAACCATTTTAAGGATTATCATACGGGATCGGATTTGATCGGTTTCAAACCGGATTCAATATCGACTTCATCCTCAAACCGGTTTCAAAACGGATTCCAAGTGTATATAGTAATATTCCCAGACCAATTTCAAACTGATTGCTCAGATCGGATCCGGTTATGCCAAATTCACTCAAACTGATTTCGGGATTGGTTTTCGAGTGGGTTAGTATTCGCTCATTTACTGCAACTAATGAATGTGAGATAGATTATAGATATGCTATTTGATAAAACAATAATTTTGTTTTGTACTGTTTATTGTTCAGGATGAAGTACCGATAGTTAATTTTGCAATAACGGGTATTCTTCCTTGTAGAAGATGTCGTACGTATGTAAGCCCTTATGTGACTTTCACAGATAGTGGAAGAAAATGAAGATGCAATATATGTGCTTTGCTTAATGATGGTAATACTCTAATTCCTTGTACTAAAACATGAACTATTTTTAAATTAGGAAAGTGTTGGTTAAAACAATATTTTTGTTTTAAAGGTTTATGACAGCATATTAAAGCCTTAATTGTTTGAAGTTCTAAACCTATTTTTGGTGTTTTAAGGTTTCATCTTACCGCCAACTATTTGATATCTTACCAGTTTATGTGTAAATATGTGCTAAGTATATCTACTATCGAATTATTATTATATGTTGTATCGCCACTGGTTAATAGGCATGCGAACGACCAAGTGTATAACGAATCGCTCGACAGGAAGTTCGTAAATGTTCATTTATTTAATGAACGAACACAAACAAATAAAATTGTTCAATTTTACTAACGATCGAACATCTACATTCATTCATTTACGTGCAGATGTTTAAATTTATTATTATTAATTTGCATTACTAATTAGCTCGTTAGACATCTGCCCATCACCCACATAAGCATCTTAATTTTATTTGTTCATTTACATTCGTTTCATCATCATCGTACTCAGTATATCCCACCAATAGCAAAGCTATGGTAGGGTCTGAGGAGGGTAAGATGTAGACAGCCTTACCTCTACTCTGTAGGAATAGAGAGGCTGCTTCCGGTGAGACCCCCGGCTCGATAGTAGTTTTGCATCAAGCCTTGGACATAAGGCGCATAACACTCAACCATCGGCACACCGGTCGATTGGTGCATATACCCTTGTCTTCGGCTATCAACGCCACCACATGATGCCTGATTAACCTTCCGCCACTTTTAACATTATTTTCACGAGATTAGTAAAATAATGTCAAAATTAGTGCAATTTCACTTTTTCCCACCCGAGGGTTCACACATATATACATTATATGCGCGCACCGCAAGCAGGGCGTCTACATTTACATTCGTTTATGTTCATTTATTTAGGCTTGTTTAGAAAATAAGCAGACCAACATGAACTTGTTCATGTTCTTAATGAACGGACATGGACAAGAAAATTCGTACGTTAAAATGTTCGTATTCATTTGTTTATTCAGATGTAGTTAAACAAACGAACATGAACAAGTCTCGTTCGATTCGTTTACAAGCCTAGCAGTTAAAAAATATTTTGATCGTTTGTTGTCGTATTTGGAATATTTGTCGCAATTTTGCTATTTTTGCTAAACAATTTCTATGGATATTTGCAATGCAAAACGGTTATTTTGCTTCTTTGGATGCCACTGGTAAAAGAACTGATCTAGACCAACATCTCGAGCTTACAAAGGGTTTTGTAGAGTTCGTTGCTCCAGCTGAGTGCATGGTTCGGCCTCCAATGCCACCATTATACTTCTTGATCGATGTCTCAATATCCGCAGTTAAATCGGAATGCTTGAGGTAAACTTTTCTTTGGATATATAATTAGGCCTGAAAACGAACGAATGAACATGAATGGGCCATGTGTGTGTTTGTTTGTTTAACTTTAACCGAATCGAGCATGAACAGTTATACAAACTTGGTTTTCTTGTTCAGTCTGTTCGTTAATAGTATAAATGAATCGTTCACGAACGCAAATGGATATAAACGAGTCAATATAACTGTACAGTGTGTATAGATGAACAAATATGAACGAACGTAATTGAGCAAACGCTAATTACAAGTAAATGTTCATTATGTCGAGCCTAAAAATGTAATGCTAAGGCAGAAGGTCCGCAATCATGGTTTGAATACTTTGCACCTCTATATTTAATGACTAATTAAAAATTATTTAATTAGAAAATAAACTATACAACTAAATGATTAGCAACAGTTCTAAACGAACAGCAAAATTGTAAATAGTTGCAGCTTACAAAGGGTTCTGTAGAGTTCTTTGCTCCAGCTGAGTACATGGTTCAGCCTCTAATGCCACCATTATGCTTCAAAAGGGGGTTGCGGCGCAGCTTGTTGCCCGTTTGCCTGCCACTTTATTGTAATCGTTTTGATTTTAATGATAAATTTACTATAAGAGGTGTATTATATAAAGGTTATCATGTCTCAATATCCGCAGTTAAAAGCAGAATGCTTGAGGTAAGCTTTTCTTTTGGACATATAATTAGGCCTGCAAACGAACGAATGAACACGAATGGGCCATGTGCGTGTTTGTTTGTTTTAACTTTAATCGAATAGACAGTCGAGCACGAACTTGGTTTTCTTGTGCATGTCTGTTCGTTAATAGTATAAAAGAATCGTTCATGAACGTAAATGGATATAAACGAGTCAATATAGCTGTACATAAATGAACAAATATGAACGAACATAATTGAGCAAACTCTAATTGCAAGTAAATGTGAATATTATATTATGTTAAGCCTAAAAATGTAATAAAACTAGACTAAATTGCGACGGGTGATTTTTTAAGATAATGAAGCTAGGAAAATTTGTAATGGGCTTAACAATAGATGAATTCATAAATGAACAAATGTAAACTATTGAACATAAATGAACATAAAAGAACGGACATGAACGGAGGAATATAACATAGATTAACAAATTAAATATAAATGAACATATCTGTTATACACCAATTAGTGAATATTAAAGATTAATGGCGTAAAATTGAATGAATACATAAATGCACAAACTTAAACAAACGTAAACTAATGAACGTAAAAAACAAACACGAACAATCATTTATGAACCTAAGTGAACAATAGAGACATGTGCTATGCTCGTTTGTTAAACTAAATGAACAAAAAGTTTATGTCCATGTTCGTTTTTTTAGTAAATAAACGAACTCTTACTGAACAGTTCACGAATTATTTGGTTTGCTTACATGCCTATATATAATTCAGAATTCAACCTTCGGGATTTATCTTTACACATATAACCTGCTGATTATGTTTTCTCCTTGTAAATTTAATTTTACAGCTAGATTTGGGTTCATATTAATTGAGTTATTTATTTATTTTTTACTTGTGTGTTCTTAGGTGATGGCACACTTGTTTGGATAGTTTACCATGCAGCTTGAGAACACAAATCTGGTTTATAAGGTTCGACAGCACAATCCACTTCTCTACAATATGAAGGCAAGTGCTTTAGAGTTTTGTTGAATGTACATTGATTTCTTTATATAACTTTGACTGATGTTGACATTGAACCACCCTTTTTGTTTTATCTTTTCAGACATCTTTGGCACAACCTCAAATGATGGTGGTCTCAAATTTGGATGCTATTTTTATTTCATTTTTAGATGATCAGTTAGTCAGCTTGTCAGAATCCCTAGGTGTGGTGTAGGCGTTTCTGGATAGCTTTCCTTCTATGTTTCAAGATAACCATAATGTGGAATATGCTTTTGGGCCTTCCCTTAAAGCAGCTTATATGGTTATGGTAATGTTTTTTACCTTGTACCATTCAGAATCTTCATGTGTGACTTCATATGTATCATGATCTACTTATTTGTGCAATGTAGTTATGTTTTAATGATGTTTCGTGGTTGTGAAAGTTTGTTTTTATCATGTCATATATGTTGAACGGCTAGGTAGAGGTGGCAATTTCAACTCATTTTTAAATGAATCGAACGCTCAGTAGATGAGTTGCTTGGATTATGTATGTTATAGTTCTCCAATGTGTAAAATTGAAAGTATTGCTAAAAAGTCAAATGGTAAGTCATCTAAAGTGTACTTTTGACGATAAAGCCTTTTAACCATTTATCTAAACACGTGATGTTTATTTCAACAATATAACTTTTGTGGTCATCTTTGATACTTGTTAGCTATAAAATAACAAACTTTAAGATGTAATACTGAATTGATTATTACTCAATACAATTCCTTACTGTATAGACATTACAAGGGGACTGGTGGTGGCGGTGGTTGCATTTATCAATCTTCGCTGATACATCTAAAATCTTTATATACTCTCTGTTGATTGCGTAATGCTTATTTTAACTTGGCATATGACATGTGGTATATGGTAACAAACGGAACACTATTTGCTATGGCTGGCACAACAAAACTACATGAGATTGCGGTCGTCAGCAAACCGTTAGGACATGCCTACCACATGAATTGGTTTACCACTGAAAAAAGGGCACTCTTCATTAAGACCTTTGTCTCTCCCACTATTTAAGTCTGTCAATGTCATATAATTTTTTTAATTCCCAACACATTCCTACTTGTTAGTTTGTAATGCCTCAATTAAAACCTTTTATTTTTGCAAGTTAAGTACCAATCACTTTATAACACCATCTATCCAATATATATCCATACGCCAATATTTTAGTGTGCACACCCGCACAAATAACATCCAACAAACCATATACACATGCGGCAGCGCACTCGTATCCTTAACGGCTTAACCCATTACACACCACAACAAACACTACAACTCAATACGAGGAGATAATTTACGGGAACCCGCAGCAACGCGTGGGCACTTATGCTAGTAATTATAATGTTCAACTTCAATGATTTAATGTTAAACAACAAGGTATATATAATAGGTATTTTCCTATAAAAAATGCTTTGGAGGAAATTAAGAAAATACATATTTTTTTGAGTTCAAATGCATATAAGAAAATTTTAAATTAATATTTGAAACCAATCTAATAAAAAAAATTATGCACTGTTGCTCGAATACCGGTTTAAAAACAATTTCTTTGACAATAATGCACCTTTATTTTCTTTAATTTTCTTATTTCACCATTAATGTTAATGAATGAATAGATTAGGATTTACATTTTATAAAAATAAGCTTGAATTCAAATATTGAAATAGCTTAAAAGATAAGAACCAAATATTGAAATGAAAAGGTGAAAAGAGCTATGAGATTGACAAATGACAAAATGATAGTTTTTTATTAGAGTAGATAGTATATATATATACTCGATTTTATTCCCCGTGTTACGGGGGTTGTTTTACATTATTTGTTTTTAATATATATATATATATATATATATATGTGTGTGTTAATTTATATTATAATTAAAAGGCATTCACGGTTCCTCTCACATATGTTACTGTAGCTGTAAAGTACAATTCATAAAGCGGTCTGTACAAACTCCTTACTCTGAGTTTGTTGCCACGCGTACGGACATGTGTGTGCATATCCCTTTCAGACCTTTTACAACTCAAAAAGCCCACATATTCATCACCGCTTCTTTTTCCAAAAAAACAAAACCCTCTCCGACGAACTAAGCCCAGCCGCTAGCCACCTTCCTCCTTTCTATTATCACTACAGAAGTCTTGGTTTGTGGGTTTTGACGGCGGTGGCGACGGAGGGCGGATCGGCTGCTGCAGATTTGATAGTGGCGGAGAGATCGATTCAAGGTTCGTTACTTCATTCCTACGATTCGGCGGCGAACAAAAGCCATGGGTACTGTAGCAAAAATATATTATTATTACAGTCGAGCTCGGGCTCGGCTCGTTTGCACCCCTATGGATAATTGGATATAAAGATTTTTTTTCAATATATTTATTCTTTTATTTTTAAATATTAAATAAATAAATAATATGTAAAGTTACAAAACTACCCTCATGTGCAAGGCACATGATAAGATTTAACGGAAAATTTTAACTGGGTTAGGCCCAAAGGACTTAACGTGAAGTGATTTAAAACATGAAGTATGTCTTTTGCCATTTGTTTTGCTAAAGGACGTCCATTGAAAAAACGATCAAACATAAAGGATGTCTTTTGCTATTTTGTCTATTTTTTATTTGTCAACTAGTGTATTTAGTTAAGAATGTTATCTTTAAAACCGCAATAATTATATTTTATTTTTCAAAAGTGTGAATAACTATCTAAATTAAAGAAAACGGAATCACCACATAAATAATTATTACAGTGGAATGGGGGTGTGCATGGTCGGTTTGGTGCGTTTTTAAGCCAAACCCATAACCATAACCGATATGTCGGTTAATGGATAACCATAACCGACCCGTTATGGCGGTTTTGGTTAATCAGTTTTGTAGATTATGGTGAGTCGGTTATGGGTCGGTTAACCGTAACCAAAACAATGTAATTGAGCCTGAAAGTTTGGTAGCAATTATTGCAAAAAAACGACATAACATAATCTAACAAGGTGTATAATCCATAATATTAATACCAAATGTTCAAAAAAGAATGATATTATATAATTCAACAATAAAATTCAACTTAATTTGATAACAAGCGTTGAACTAAAAACTTCAAAATGATATAATCCAATAACATGCTTGGTGGAAGTTAATCCCAAACATATTAAACATATTGTTGGTTAAATAAATGGGTCGGTTCGGTTATAGCGGTTTTGGAATTATCTTTAACCAAAACCGACTCGTATTTGATGGTTTTAAAAAATTCATTAAACCGGCCCACCGGTTATGTCAGTTATCGGTTAAAATTGGTTTGGTTATGTCGTTATGGTTATAACGATTAAGTTGCTCACCCCTACAGTGGAATGATAATGGGAAAGGCAAAAAATGATGGGTTTTGAGCCATGCCACCCTTCTCTTGTCTCTTCTACTTTTTCTCTAATAAAACCGTTTATAATGTCAAACTTATATCCTTTCTCTCTTGTCCCTTTTTAGTTAACAAACGTGGTTGTTGAAGTCGGGTTGTTGACTAGTCGGGATGACTTTGTTGTCAGTTGGTGTGGGCTAGATTTGGGTGTTGACTTTCTTGTCCACCAGTTTGACCGTCTTTTCGTTTAAGGGTATGTTTGGCAATGAGCTTTTAGGGGCTTCAAGCTTCAAGCTTTTAAGAAAAAAATCATATTCAATTAAAAGCCTTGTTTGATTAAAAGAGCTTGAAGCTTTTAAGTCATAAGAAAAGGGTTAAATCTTGAAGCTCCAACTAGTAACGTTTAGAAAGAGTTACAAGCTTTTAGTATTTTAATTACTTAAATAATCTTCCAAATTAAGGACATTTAATATTATTTTTTTAGTCATGCCTATTTTGGTCATTTTATACATTTTATTAAAAGCTCCAGCTACTCTGTTAAACATCTAAATATATCTAAAAAGCTACAGCTACCAGATACCACCTTCAAGCCACCAGCTACAGCTACCAGCTAGTTTTGCCAAACATATCCTAAAGGGACCAATGATTATGTGGTTATAAAGTGTAATTATAAAGTTGAGTTTTTGGTGTGGGACGTTAATGATATAAAAGAATATATGGACTACTCGGAGTTGTTTTTGGTTTTGGATTTTCAATTGTGTTCGTATCCGCTAATATCTAATCGAGCCATTGATGATGATATTATTAACGCGTCCTCGCTTGAGATGTTGGATGATGATGGCCTGTGGATCCAAACCGTTTAGTGAGACCGGGAGGTGTAATACTTACCGGGTAAAGATCCGGATTCGTCTTTACAGCTACGGTAACATATGTGAGAGGAACCGTGGATGCCTTTTAATTATAATATAAATAAAAAAAAAATATGCACTGTTGCTCGAATACCGGTTTAAAAACAATTTCTTTGACAATGATGCACCTTTATTTTCTTTAATTTTCTTATTTTCTTATTTCACCATTAATGTTAATGAATGAATAGATTAGGATTTACATTTTATAAAAATAAGCTTGAATTCAAATATTGAAATAGCTTAAAAGATAAGAACCAAATATTGAAATGAAAAGGTGAAAAGAACTATGAGATTGACAAATGACAAAATGATAGTTTTTTATTAGAGTAGATAGTATATATATATACTCGATTTTATTCCCCGTATTACGGGGGTTGTTTTACATTATTTGTTTTTAATATATATATATGTGTGTATTTGGATGCTAATTTATATTATAATTAAAAGGCATTCACGGTTCCTCTTACATACTTTACTGTAGCTGTAAAGTACAATTCATAAAGCGATCCGTACAAACTCTTTACTCTGAGTTTGTTGCCACACGTACGGACATGTGTGTGCATATCCCTTTCAGACCTTTTACAGCTCAAAAAGCCCACATATTCATCACCGCTTCTTTTTCCAAAAAAACAAAACCCTCTCCGACGAACTAAGCCCAGCCGCTAGCCACCTTCCTCCTTTCTATTATCACTACAGAAGTCTTGGTTTGTGGGTTTTGACGGCGGTGGCGACGGAGGGCGGATCAGATTTGATAGTGGCGGAGAGATCGATTCAAGGTTCGTTACTTCGTTCCTACGATTCGGCGGCGAACAAAAGCCATGGGTACTGTAGCAAAAATATATTATTATTACAGGTAATAAAGGGATTGAGATGAAGTGTTATTTGCTTCATTTGATTTCTTTCTTTAATTGTGGCTTTCCCACTTATTTAATTTGTTCTTTGCTATAGTTATTTTTTTGATATTGGGTGTTTCTTGGCAGGTATATCTAAAGAGGTGTAGAGGTTCTATAGCCCCTTTATTATCTAATAATAATAATGTGCATTTTTGCATTTATTTGTTGTTTTATATGTGCTGTACAAGCTTACAAGGGATGAATTAGGAAATACTACGTTGGCTTTTCAGCTATTGTTGATATCTTTTGAACAAATGTAATATTGGCTTTATTGCTCTTATAAGACTGTCTACACTTTTGCTATTTTCATTTTCCGTTTGCTGTATTCACATATTTTGATTGCCTTGAATCACGTTTTTTTTTTGTATTGTCACTTTGCGATTTGCTATTGCCAGGGCAGCTCATGCTAAGGTAAGATACCAAGCAATCAAGCATTTATATAAATCGTGCTTTATGTTCACACAATGTTGATGTTAGGTAGTGTTTTAGGTCACAACCTACTATTTTGGCATGCTTGGATTGCTTTTAACAGATCATCTCCACTTACTATTAGCAGTATTAACATGCTTGGTTCGTCTCGAGTGATATATTTTATGTTCTTTCTTATTAGTTTGAAGTCATAAATTTAAAACCAGTGGTTTGTTCTTACCTCCTTTTTAACTTAAAACAGGTAAACGCACCAAAAGGGACCTCCTATGAACATGGCGCATTACACACTTATTTCCTTATTGTTAGTTTACCTATTTATACTTATAGGAGAGCTGGGTGAATCTAAGCACCCAAGACTCCTGATAGAATAATCACACCTCTTACTTCAGCATGTATTGCACTTCAGGCGCAATGAGTAAGGCTGGAGTTGCCGGTGCCAACTTGGCCCGCCGCAACGCGCGGGTACAGTTACTAGTTTTCTTTATTGTAAGAAAATTAATAATTAATATACTTGAGGTTTGATGATAAAATAGTTTCACAAATAAATGATATGTTATAATTCGGTTTAAAAGCTATCTGGGTTTGGTGATACCCATTACCTGTTTATTTTCTTTATTATAAAATTGTTTCTTAATTATAAATAATATCTTTTTTTAAATAAAATAGGATATTAATTTTTAGTATATCCCTATTTTATAGGATTTTCATTTAAATATTTGATGAGATTAATTTTTAATATAATGAGATGTTATAACCCCTTTAAGAGCTATCTGAGTTTAGTGACACATTTACCCGTGAATTCGGGTCAAATGCGTGAGAAGCCTTCATTTACAAATAAAGCAATATGATGGCTTGAGATATGTTTTACATTTTTCATTTTTTAATATTTATTTTTTGGATTTTAATTTTCTTTATTGTAATAAAGTTAATAATATACTTAGGGTTTGATGATGAAAGTGTTTCATAAGTAAATGATATGTTATAATCTGTTTAAATGCTATCTGGATTTGGTGACCCATGACCCGCTTATGTTTTTTACTATAAAATTGTTTATTATTTATAAATAATATCCTTTTTTTTTTAAATTGAATATTAAATTTTAGTATATCCCTATTTTAGAGGATTTTCATATCAATAATTGGTAAGATTAATTTTTAATTTAATGAGATGTTATAACCCGTTTAAGAGCTATCTGGTTTTGGTAAGACCCATACCCATTAATTTGGGTTAAATCAATGAGAGACCTCCATTTAAAAATTAAACAATCTGGTGGCTTCCATAAAAGGGGGGAGCAACCACATCGCGACACATAAGATTTTAGGGTTTTCTTTTATATATATATATATACACACACACACTAGTATTTGTACCCGCGCGTTGCAGCGGGGCTCGTTAAATGCATTAGATGTATTACCAACAAAAACCAAGCTGTAATCCAACCCGTTGTCAATAAATACAAATTGCAGGTTGTAATCCGACTCGTTATCAATAAAATACAAAATTCAAATTCTTTACAGTGTTAATGAAATGGGAAAAACGTGACGCTTAAAACATTTGAGACTTTGTAGCAAACGAAACCATAACATAAATACACTCCAAATCTATATTTACCTGAGAAAGAAGTGAAGATGAAATCAAATCCGAAAATTCACAGAACCTGTAGCCAACTGTTTGGTACACCCATATCGGTGACACCGGCATACGGAACCCAACCTTTCAAGACTCTGCCCTTAGAGTCCTAAACAAAGTAGATATGGCAACCAATATCCAAAGGCCTATTTGAGCATAAAAGCAAACTGTTATCAGCGCATTGCGACAAAGCATGTCAAATGCATTACATATAACACAATACCAATCATATTTTCAGTACATATATCACTAAACATTAATGTTAGAACCTGTTGTTGTGGTAATTGTAAATTTAAGTTAAATCAAAAATGATTAAAGGGAAATACACTTACATTTGATAAACAAAGATAACATTAAATTTATTGTTATTGATGACAGATGCCATAAAGTGTACCCCAAACAAATGTAACTGTATCGTTTTTCACAATATGTAAGAGATGAGGAATTGTCAATGGTATAGTAGGGCCCCATTTTTGGTTTATCCAAAAAATACTGTAAGAATAATTTATGCAGCATACGCCATCAAAAACCATGTATCCGAGTATATTATTTCGATAAAAGGAAAGTAGTGTGCTGACAGTTTGCCCAATGATAGATTGTTTAACCAAAACTGTTAATAAATTGTTTTATGAAGTTGCAAATTCCCAGTTCACACGATAAAAATAATTGCATGATAAAGTTAAAAATTCAAAATTCGTAAGATAAATTCAGTAAACAGACATTAACTTTGTTTTTTTATGGGGTAGCTAGAATCTTAGTATAAAACAATGACTTGTTGTCCTTAATAATATAGAATAGGTTAACATCTCCGTCAGAGACGCTAAAAGGATTTGATCGGTTTGGGTTTATATAGCATCATCCTAACTTTAAAAGTAATTAAACATTGCATGGCTCCGCCACTGCCACGGCTGCTTGCCTTCATTTATGATGTGTTTCTAAATTTTTTAAAATGTTTGTTTTCATTTTATAGACAAATTACAAAAGCCAAACCGAAAAAAAAAAAATAAAGAAAATAAAAAAAAACCAAAACATAGACAATTTGGATTGATTTAACATCCAGATAAGTCAATTCCTATAAAGCAAAGAATTCGCTTAACAACCTAAAACAACCACGTAGCTTGCAAGTACAACCGGTAATTTTTTATTTTAGTTTGAGCAGTTAAAAACTATGACTAATGTACATAGAGTGTAAATACCAACATAACATGCAAATTAGACGCATAAAGCAAATCATTTTCACCCGAGGCCCCGAGTAAGAACCATTTGAGCAGTACTACTAAATGACCCGTTGCGAAACAAACATGTATTGACATTAATTTTTATTGCACATAAACCCAAACTTAAATCACCAAAAGCTGTACACAATGACTTCAAATCATATTAGACAATGTCTGCAAATACATATTTGGAAACAAAATCAAAATTTCCAAAATTTTCTTAACGATAATTGTTGCGGGTAATGATTTCGATGAATGCACCACACTGCTTTTGGTTGGCCCCATATGCAGCAAACCTAAACAAAAAAGGATAAACGAAATACTTATGCTTTACAGTGTATCTATTACATAGGATAATCGAAACTTTCAAAACCATAAGCAAAAAGAATAAAAGCACACACCTGCAGGCTGGAAGTCGGTCTTCCATCTGAACCGACTCCAATTCTAGGCTGGTTTTGCAATATTTTGTTTTTGTATAATGATGCAAACAGGAAAATTTCGACCAATGACAATTGGACATGTATACAAAAAGAATTAATACCTCCAGTAACAAATCATCAAACCAAGTTGTTTGTAGTCACAACTTCTATGTCGACGAAAACTAAAATTTAGTTATCAACTAACAAAGAAACAATTTAATTAATGTTGAAAGTAAAAAGTATTAAAAAACTCACATCAGATCCTCATCTAAAGCCTCTACCAAAGGTTTATAACTATATGCATTTAATCCTGCAATATTAATCTTCATTCATCAAAATTTCATTATAGATAGTAGCTTCCATCATAATCATTGTTGTCAATTAAAAAAAAATTCATTATAGATATTAACTTCCATCATAATCGTTGCCAATTAAAAAATAATGTAAGCTCCAATTACCCATATATCAATGTATTGGAGGTTTCCTTGTGCGTATTTAACTAATTTTGAACAGCAGTCCCATCACTAATATCGCATTTTGTTCCCTACACGAAACCACGCTATTTATAATAATAATAATAATAACAACATAATTCTAAATTAAATAAAAATATTTGTAGATACTCACACATTCTGAACCACAAATTTTGCCATCAACGACTGAACTCTGAAGAGTTAATTCGGCCAATATAGCTGTAAAATTTGTTAAATAAAAGAAATTTAATTATTACAATGTAAACATGTCATTCAGAGTTTAGCGTGGTTAGCTTCAACCCACTAAACAAGTTCGGCCCATTTGACCTGTTTCATTCAAGTAACGTGAGAAAATATAACCAATATAATAAAAAAAACAAATACAAGTAAAAGCAAGTAGATTCTAACATGAACATAAATTCAAAAAAAAAAAAAAAATAGCAGATATAGAAAAAATAAGATACGCACATCTTCTTCATCAATAACTTCACCATCAGATGATATAGAAATCCTTTAGTATAAACCGTCTGCATTTCATATGCAAGAACATGAGCCAATGTATTCAGCATAAAACAGAATAACAATATCCACAATAAAGATAAATCATATATTACCAACGAGAAACATTATTGTTTTTCAAAAATTGACATTATTAAAGTGAGCATAAAACCATCAATACAAATAACCTTAAATTCATCCTTGGCATCCAGAGAACATAAAGCCCAACACCATGCCATTCAAATACAAAGATCCCTAAATCTAAAACCGTTGTTTTTCACCATCAAACATCTACAAAACAGAAACCCTAACACAACGCATAAAGTGATATTCCCTTAAGTGCAGAAATAAAAAGATTAAACAAACATACACAATTATAAAAGTAACAAAGAAATGGACCACAACATACCCCTACCAGTGCCTTTGAGTTGCAAATAGATTCAGTTGAGTAATTAATGGAAATATCTGATTCTAGATGAACATTTCATAACATTAATTCAGATTGGTTACATGATATGAAAAGGAAGAGCACTGAAATGGCACCTGTAATCCAGTTTGTGAAATTTAGCAGCCGCAATGTGAGGGTAATTGTTGTTTTCTCACAGTTCAATGATGTGAACGAATGAAATCAATACGGCTTCTCAAATTAATAAGCATTTGGCTCAAACATGTATACATTAACAACACAAAACATCAAGATTCATCAAAATAACAGCCAATCTCCACTCATCCTCATTATATTATAACTGTCCTTACGAAAAGTTACAACTTAATAATTTACAAAATTAGCTAAATCAAGCACAACCAACAATAAGTTATCCAATAACAATACAAACTCAAAATTAATAAAATACATACCTAGGAAAAATTGAAAAGATTTTCGCTCCGGAGTCCATTGAACTGGGTCTATTGTTGGTATTGATAACAAATAACAATACAAACTCATAATTAATAAAATACATACCAACAAATAAAACACATACCAGCAAACATCTGCTGAGCCCACTGGAAACACGCAACTAAATACCCTTAAAACGATTATAAACAATAAACAATTACTTCCCTATTTCCACCACGGGCGGCCACTGGTCTTTGCAATCATAGATATCAAAACAAAGTTAATGAACAAGGTACATATTTTTAATTAAAAATAATTATTTAAGAATTTTTTTTGAAGTTTTTTAGTCTTCTTTCTAAAGGTGCATGGGGAGGGATCTTTTGAGAACCGTGGTGAGTTTTAAGAACTTAATAATTTCATTCTAGATCACACATTTAATTAAATAGATTGAAATATGTGGTTGAGATTAAATCTGGCAAAAAAGTCAAAGTACGAGAGAGAATAAAGATGTAAGTGGTTACACTAACTTTTACGTCTGTTACACATGTGTAAAAAGTCGACTCGGTGCATAAAAAATTCTGTAATTTTTTTTATGTGTATGTAACCTACATATATTACGCATGTATAAAAAAATTCGAAAAATAATCATTACACTTAATTATTTTGGGTTCTTAAAACTCAAAGTGGTTCTTATTTGAAATCTCCCATATATATGTGTGTGTGTGTGTGGAGATGGATCAAACACAAACAAAAAACTTGTACTAAACATACAAATTGAACAAAACCACCACATCACATCTCCATTTTCTTCCTCATTCAACCACCAGACCCCATCTCCATCTTCTTCCTCATACACCACAAAATCACCGGAATCCAATCACTCCACCGCCAACCTCCGCCTCCTTTCCTTCAACCAAAACTTTGTTGCCTCGCAATTCCCCACGACAGCACCGACCTTCTCAATTCCCCATAGCAGCACCTTCTCAATTCCCCACCATGCAACCGCCTCCGCCAAATTCAATTGATCCTTTGGCCACCACGCCTCCGCCTCAAACTCCCAACCATAAAGCGATTATCAATTTCGTCACCCATCCGCATCCGTTAGATTCCGACCACCGGACCTCGTCGATCGTCGTTTCTTAATATCGTCGTTCATTCCTAGGTTACAATTTTGTGAATCGAATTGAATCTTTTGCGAATATTGATTGCTTAATTGAAACCTGCAAATCGAAGTAATACATCAAGTGAAGCTAATTGATATTTCCAATTGAAGAAAATTGCCGTGAATATTTGAGGAAGATGAAGAAGCATATTCAATAATTACTCTACCTACAATATAATTATTCTATTTGAAACACGTAGTGTAATTTGAGGAGGAAGAAGCAGATACTACAATTACTCCACTTACAAAATAATTATTCTAGTTGAAACTAGTATAATTTGAGGAGGAAGAAGCATATACTACAATTACTTTACTTACAAAATAATTACTCTAATTGAAACAAGTAGTATAATTTGAGGAGGAAGAAGCATATACTACAATTACTCTACTTACAAAATAATTATTCTAGTTGAAATAAGTAGTATAATTTGTTGTAATAGTGTAGAGTAATTATCTGTGTTAGTAGTGTAATTACGTATATGAGTAGTGTATTATTAGTACACTATTTTATTTTTTGTAGCATAATTAGTCTACTTGAGAACTGTAATTATATTATGTTATTTGTATGTTTATTATGTTAATTTAATTTGTACAATAACCTTCTCCTACATATAAATATATATATATGTATATATATATATATATATATATATATATATATATATATATAGTTTTGATCAAATACAAATGAAATTAACGTGCTAATTGTGAGAAACAAGTAGAGTAATACTCTACTTGTTTCTCACAATTAGCACGTTAATTTCATTTGTACGTTAACTTTCTCATATATATATATATATATATATATAGAGAGAGAGAGAGAGAGAAAGGGTTCAAATAAAAAGTTTACTAGAAATGGTAAGAATCAATAAATTTTTGACGTGTGGCATTACAATCTATGATGAAAGAAAAATTATAGGAAACCATGTCGGTTTATGGTAATTTTAAATCTCAACCATTGATTAACATGATCCAATGACTATGATTTATTCCTAGTCTTCCTAGAAAATTATTTGTTTTTGGGATAACCCTCATATATATATATATATATGGGAGATTTAAAACTTTGAGTTTTAAGAACTCGAAAGAACTCAATGCAACAATTTTTTTTTTGATTTTTTTACACATACGTAATATATGTAGGTTACATACAAGTAAAATAATTATACAATTTTTTATTCACTGAGTTGACTTATTACATATGTGTAACGGACGTTTAAATTTGTGTAATCAGTAATCACTGTACATATTTCCCCTACTTTAATTTTTAATCACATTTAATCTCAATCATATAATCTAATCTATTTAATTAAATGCGTGATCAATAATGAAGTTCTTAAGTTCTTATAACTCAACAAAGTTCTCAAAATATCCTTCCAAAAAATTAAAGTAGGAGAGAGAATAAAGATGTACAGTGATTACACAAATTTAAATGTCCGTTACACATATGTAATAAGTCGACTCGGTGCATAAAAAATCTGTAATTTTTTTTACGTATATGTAACCTACATATATTACGTATGTGTAAAAAAAATAAAAAAAAATTGTTACGTTGAGTTCTTTCGAGTTCTTAAAACTCAAAGTGGTTCTCATTTTAAATCTCCCATATATATATACATAGAGAGAGAGAGAGAGGATGGTTCAGTGGAGAAGTCATCTTAGTGCGAGAAGTGTGAGAAATGATTTGAGCTATTGATTATATATAATCAATGGTATAGATTAGGAGTGGCATTGTTGTAATTACTAAGACAACAATAAAACATGTTTTTAAGTAAAAAGGGTATATTGATATTTTGGGTGTACCCTTACTTAAATCAAACGTATGTTATAAACTTATAATGACAGTTTCCTTTATTTATGCTCTAGTCAACTCTCAAATCAAGGTAAATTAATTTCTTAGATGCTTTTTTTTTGTTGAATTGAATATCCATTTAATCAGATGCATATGACTTTCATTAGCTATATTATTATTTTCATATTACTAATCATTAATGTAATTTTAGGTAAGAAATAGGGCTTTATAGAATGGAATTATTATTATTTTCATATTACTAATCATTATTTTTTTGTCTATTGTTTATGTGTGTTTATCAACAAATTGAGTATATATATTTTTTATGTGTAGGTTGTGTAAGTTTTCATTTAAGTATATATTATATTATGTGTAGGTTGTGTAGGTTTTAACTTTTAGTATAAATTATGTTATGTGTGGATTGTGCATTATATGTTATGTGTAGGTTGTGTAGTATATATATTTATGTTATATGTTTGTTGAATCTTGTTTTATATGTAGTCTTTAACGTTGCTCGTACATTAATAAATGTTTTTCTTGAAATCAATAACTTGAATGTGTTTTCAAGAATTTGATGATTTCATCATACATTATGTACTAAATGTTAGCTATGAAAACTAAAAACATAAATCAAAATATATAATAATATTAGACATGGAATTTTATCTTCAAAGGTAAATAACTTAGACTTTATTAATGATTTTCTAAAAGATACAACTTCAAATAAATCATAATAAGAAATTTAAATACATTCGTTTGAATAAAATGATATTAAAATATAGAATTAAAGTCAACTAGTGTAATTTAATAAAGAATATTAGAAATTATGTGTAACCTTTCAAATAATTATTAGTTACCAAGTATAAATAAAAGACTTTTTACTAATGTATTCCTATGATTAAAATAAAACAAAAAAGAAGAGATAAATTATGATTGGTTGGATTCATTTCTCACACTTCTCACACTAATATGATTTCTCTATTGAACTCAACCATATATATATATATATATATATATATATATATATATATATATATATATATATATATATATAGGGGATGGATCTTGCGAGAAGTGAATCTCATCCATTGATTTTGTTTGATCAATGGTCATTACTCAAAATGGTACTCTTGTAATTTATTTTAACTATTTTAATGAACTTCAATACCAAAAAGGGGATGCTAGTAATTATTATGTACCATTATTAAAAACAAATGTGTAATTCATAATTACTTAACTAGTCAATGAAATCTTCTCATTAAAGCCACAATTAAAATCTTTCTTTTGAAAATCATTTAATATTTTTGGTGTATTATCATTTTGAAGGTTTACAAATGTTTCATCTAATCTTATGGATGATTAATATCTTGTTATTTGCAAGAGTACAGTGACGAAACTGATACAAACCTCTTGTATCCATATGAAGTGTAGGTACGTACGTACACACATACATACTGTAACATCCCGAAAATCCCAAAATAATATTAATTATATTACTTAATAATAGAGGGAAAGTTTACTCGGGTTATCAGGAAATAAATAAAAGAGTAGGAGTTGGTATGGGTCGGGCTAGTGTCGGGTAATGGACGTTGGTTATAGATTTGGATTAATTGAGATGGGTTAAATGAGAATGGGATTTCAGGGATATAAATACCCCCAAAACCCCAAATATCTTCATTTACATCTATTTCTTCACACACTCAACACACACATTCTAACCGATCAAGATTCGAAGCCGAGACCCGAGATTTTGTTGATAGATCTGAGTTGGTAAGGTAAGAACAAATCCAACAAAGCTAATATTACTGAAAATGGTTAGGATTGGATGGGTTAACCGGACCCGAAACCCAAACTGCCCAAATCGGACCCCTAAAACGTCGATTTTAGGCCGATTTGATGGTTGGGATTTGTAGGCACCGATCATACGATTCCGTGGGTACCAAAATCGAGTTATTTGGCTAAGAAACGAAGGATTTATGGGCAAACAGATCTGCAGCGCGATAACTTCGCCTGCAAGAATAAGTTCGCCTGATGAACTTCGCCTTCAAGCGTAACTTCGCCTTCAAGCGTAACTTCGTCTTCAAGTGTAACTTCGCCTAAGGATAACTTCGCCTACGGCCAAGTTCGCCTAAGGTTTAACCTCGCCTGAAGCCAAGTTCGCCTAAGGTTTAACTTCGCCTGAAGCCAAGTTCGCCTAAGGATAACTTCGCCTGAAGCCAAGTTCGCCTAAGGTTTAACTTCGCCTGAAGCCAAGTTCGCCTAAGGATAACTTCGCCTGAAGCCAAGTTCGCCTAAGGTTTAACTTCGCCTGAAGCCAAGTTCGCCCGAGGTTTAACTTCGCCTGAAGTGAAGTTCGTTTAGAAAATAAATTAAAAACCTAATGGAAAATGTGTTAAGACAGTTAATGTAAATAAAATTTTTCCAAGCTGACCTGGCAGCTCGACCCCAGCCAGGGGCTCTGCCCCTTGGAACCCTGCTAGGGGCTGCCGCCCCTAAACCCCGCTGCCAGGGGCGCTGCCCCCGGACCCCCGTTCGTTGTGGGTCATATAAAGATAGAAATACATTATGAGAAGTGATAGTTAATTGATACGTATACTTGTTATACAGTCAGCCGTGCACAACTGAAGAAATGGATTACGATTAACGGTGGAACGTAACCGTGTTCAGGTGAGTTTCTAGCCCCATTTATGTGTTACGTTTTCGGGGCTGTGTGCATACTCAATATGTTTGTTAATACACTTATCCTAAGAGATAAGTGTATGCCTTATGTGGATAATGTGAAATGTATGAATGATTGCTTGATGGTACGTGAACGATCTTCGGATATTGCACGTACTGTCAGGTTTGTAACGCTATGTATAAGGTAAGTATGTTATGTATGTTTATGTATATGAACATGATAGAGATAATAGAAGAAAGAAATGATAACGTATGGTTGTATGGTTACGAAGAGGGTACTGAGCCCTAGTAATACTCGAGGAATGTAGGGCGTAATGCTCTTTATAACGTAAGATATGAAAGTAAGATAATACTAAGGAAAGTAAGAAAGTATGAACGAAAGGATATAAATTTTATGTGTATGCCTTATATGGATAATGTGAAATAGATGAATGATTGCTTGCCGGTACGTGAATGATCTTCGGATATTGCACGTATCGTCAAGGGAAGTGACTAGCTCCTTACATGGATATATATAGAGTTCCTTACATGGATAGTATAATGTTCCTTTTATGGAAAGTATAATGTTCCTTTTATGGAAAGTATAGGGTTCCTTCTATGGAAAGTATAGGGTTCCTTCTATGGATAGTAAAGTGTTCCTTCTATGGAAAGTATACAGAGTGTTCCTCCTATGGAAATTCTATATAGTATGGTAATGGTAAAGGTTCTTTTAATAGATATTACGTGATGATCCTCCTATGGATATTTATACGAGGTTAAGGTAGAAAATATCTTCGGATACGTTAAGAAATATATGAGAATAAAATTGTATGTTGCCTGATTAACTAGAACTCACTCAGCGTAGCTGACTTTTAGTATGCACGCAGGTGTGAGCTGATTATAGAGTTAGCATGAGGATGACACACGGCATGGATTGAACGGCTGGCATCTGAAGAAAGAAGTAAAGATGTTTTAAATATAAAGTTTTGTGTTATGGTATCAAAGAAAAGATTTAATGTTTAGTAACAAAAGATTGATGTTTTATATTCCGCGAAAAGTTTTAATAAACTCTGATTTGAAGAACTGTGTTTATGAGTAAATCCGACGCTAAAGTAGGGTCACCGGGTTCGGGGCCTTACACATACGTAGGTACGTATGTACGTACGTCCCTGCGTGTGTACGCCCCTACGTACGCACATACACACATACAAACATAAGTACATACCTACCTATGTCCTTATGTGCGAATATACCTACATGCCTACGTACGTACGTCCCTACATGCGTAGGTACCTAGTACCTACGTGCCTATGTATGTACATGCCTATATAATTATGTAAATACATACATTCATAAAGTGTATGACGTACGTTTAAGCTTCATATATGTTGCGTAGTATGTTTTTTTATGTGCTAATTTTTATTTCGAGTTTGTTCAGTTTGACGCGTGGGACAAACAAGAACATAATCAATAACCTATATCAAATTGATTTTGATATATGGCGTATTCCCAATTCAACCGATGGAATCAAACTCTCAAATCATACACATACACATACACATACACATTAACCAAAACTTTAAATAAATAAAAAAGCTAAGTTAATACAAATTAATATGTAACTCTCCATGAATTATTACCTGCCATATATAAAATAAACCATTTTTTACTAGTATATTCATATCTATATATAAAAACAAATAATAGAAGAAAATTTTATGATTGGTTCAATTAACTTTTCACACTTCTCGCAATAAAAAAACACTTCTGAAATGACTCAAATCCTATATATATATATATATATATGAATGACAAATATATATAACTTTTCAAGCTACATATATACTACTATATTTTTTGTTTCACAATATAGTCTTATAATTAAAAGAAATAAAATAAACTAAAATAATTTGATTGCTTGGTGGTATCTTTGTAGTTTTCAAGTTAAAGGTAGCTGTCATTTGAAACCCACCACACACACATATATATTAAATTAAATTAATGTGGTAATGGTGAGAATCAAGTATTGTAATTATATATACAACATAGTGTAATTACGCTACTATGTAATTACATAATTACTACTTGTATTTATATAATCACACTACTTAATTCACAAAGTTAGCATGCTAATTTAATTTGTATGTTAACTTTTCCACACACACACACACACACACACGGATATATATATATTCTTCAAATTCGAAGTTTGAATCAAATTAAAAATCACCAAACCAAAATACAAAACTCAATGGAATTTAGTTGGTATCGATTCAGTTCGTTACGAGAATAGAACCCGGATCATCAATTGGGGAACACACCCCCCCCCAACCACCATACCAAGCCACTTTCTTGCTGTTTGTTTTTGTTTAGCTTGTATATAGAAAAATTAAAAGTGAATGCTCTTTGTTTCCGTTCAGCTTGTGTGTGTGTGTGTGTGTATGGAAGGTAGCAAAGCTACCCACGGACCCCTTACCCCAACCCACAGATCGACAAAAGACATCCGCCACCCACAGATCCCTTATCCAATTCGTGGGTCATCGAAAGACATCCACGAAAGGAGCACGTGGACTGGTAAAGCCATCCACGATCCAAGACACACTTGGTAGATCTCCACTATAACCCGCGGACTGCCACGCGAGCATCCGCGGAAGGAATCCACAAAAAATTCAAGGGACTCATCACACGCATGATGCCCATGTGATATGAAAGAGCAGTTGTAACAAACTATTTCTAGAAGATTCCCCCAATACCTCCTGATAGCGACATAACCAATGGAAAGAAGACACATGGACCTGTAATGGCCATCCCACGATGTGCACAGATAATGGTTACACCATAAACGGGTCCATACTGTCACATCCAGTAAAGGTTCGACACGTGTCCATTCTGGTAGAGAGGGAATAATTTGATAGTGACAACTCCACCAATCACTTCCCCCCCCCCACCCCCCCCCCCCACCTTTGGCTATAAATACGAAGACCATCTCTTCAAGGGATTCATTCACACTCTCAAGCCTTACGCAATATACCGGTACTCGTATTATTTTCCGATCAGAATACAGTACTTATTCTTACGCCGGAGGGTGGTTACGGGAAGACCCCCCACTCTGTCCTTCCCGTAACGAGATTCAACGCTGTTCTGTTTTGCAGGCACTAGCTTGGATCTTGTTCTCATAGCGCTTCAGAATACTCACATATGGGAAAATATTCGATCGGACTATCCAGTTCGATTTAGTGTTTCTTCATTAGCGCCATCCGGCTTTAGCTAGATTCATAGTTTTTACGGTTTTTTTACGATTCACTATGATCTGAAGATGAGTCAGAACCAACAGCCTTCTGCTGCTCCGGCAAGATCCCGTCGTACTGAAACTCTGGACGATCCAGTTCATGAGGGACAGGTGTCGAATGAACTTCACCGGAGCACTCGAACTGCGGTTTTCGAAAATAGAACCGGAGAAGTTCCAAGGTTTGAAGACTTTGCACCTCGTAGGAACACCGGAACTCCGATCCGGGAAGACCGGGCCGGAGAGTTCCCTAGACATATGATTACTGAAATCCAATGGACCACTCAAACTCCGGCTCTGGAAGACGGAGCTGGAGAATTTCCCAGATTCAACGAGAACGAACGAGAACTTATCAGGCCAGATCTGATAAAAACATTCTCACCCCTGAAAAGTGGTATCAACAAGAGAAACAACGGCTAAAAGAGGAGTATGAGCGAAGAGTAAGGCGAGATCAGGTGCAAGCCAGAACACTGACGTACGACTCAACTCCTCCGTCTCTGTCCAGCATTCTGACGCACTCAAGATCAAGAGTTCGAGGACAACTCTCGATCAGTTGGTCGGTCACTTGCAAAAAGCCATGAAAGAAGTCACCACACTCAGGCGTACTCTATCTCATTGAACCCCACGAGACACTCGGCAGAAAGAAATGTTTCAAGAAGAAGATTAAGCGAGTGACGGTAGAGTGGACTATGGTAGGGAACCTCTAGCCGCCCCAAGCCGTTAGTAAAGCATGCTGAATACTTCAGCGATGCAGAAAAAAGGCTTCACCAAACCATACCGCCCCGCTGCATTCGCGGAAAAGTCGAAGTTCATTCCGCGAATAGCCACCGCTCCTTTCCCAACAAATATCAAAATCCCAAGTAATTTGGGAAAATACAATGGGATGACTGATCCGAGCGATCATTTGCTGAACTTCACAGCGGTTGGCGGAGGTAAGCGGATGAACGCTACCCTATTGGTGCCACATGTTCGCATTGACACTAACAGGGGCAGCCAGAGAGTGATTTAAGAAGCTACCTGACGGTCAAATCAAAAGTTGGGACTACTTGGTAGCAAATTTTCACAGCATTTCAGTCAGCAGCGTAAGCACACTGGGACCCGTCAGAGATCCTGAGTGTTGTCCGCCGAGACAATGAATCACTGGAAAGCTTTATCACCAGGTTCAACAACGAGAGCTTGAATATTGGTGGAATCAGTGAAGACATGTTGAGAGGAGCGTTCTGAGTAAATGCAAAGAGCCTAGAGATGGTCAGATGTCTGACAGGCCAGGATGGCATGCCCCAGACTTGGGACGGAATTATGTCTGTGGGCAAGGTCTTCGCAGCCATAGAAAAACTGTTAGGGCGGGAGGCGCCCAAACAACACACAAAAACTGAACTGTGGAACGCTCAGTCGAAAAAAGAAGGGAAGGGTTCAATCTGGTCAAGGATTCAACCCCCGGAAATCTCTTCCAAGCAGTTTGATGCTAGATCACTGATCGGGGAAAAACAAAATAGAACAGTGGGCAAGTCTGACCGGCAGCATTGGACCCCCTTGAAGAAAACCCCGTCCGAAATCTTAACAATGGAGAACATCGAATTTAGGAAGTCTCAACCGCTGATAAGGCGAGTAAAACTGAATCCGAACAAGCACTACATGTTTCACGAAGATATCAGACACGACACAAACGAGTGCATAAGCTTGAAAAATGAGATCAAGTCCGCCATAAAGTCCGGAAAATTTGACCATCTGCTAAAAAACGTGCGACAAGGTCCCCGGAAGAACGCAACTCCTGCAGACAAAGGTCCCCCGCGAAAGCAAATCAAAGATTTAAACGTACACATGATCCAAGGGGGGCCCCCTCGGAAGTTTAAGCGGATGGGGGCGGACGAAGACGAATGGAAAAGTGAGCCTGTAGTTTTCCCAAGAGTGAAAGGGGGACCATGCATGAAGCAACCTCTAATCGTCACAGCTCTGTTCGGCCATTATCGGTCATAGTATGTATTCTTCGATACAGGAAGTACATCCGACATAATGTACGAACAATGTTTCGAGCAGCAGGACAACGAAGACAAAGCAAATTTGAAGCTTGTGCACACCCCAGTTTCCGGCTTTGGGTATGAAGTTATGCACCCCAAGGGGGTCATAACATTCCCAGTTACGCTAAGTGACGGAAACCATACGAGGACCGAGGATGTCGAGTTCCTCTTCCTACCTGCGAGATCGAAACAAGACATAATCCTAGGGCGGGAGGCAATTGGTGACATCAACGCCAATCCTTCCACAGCACACGGCGCAGTGGTGTTCCCACACGAACAGGGACAGCAATTATCCGGGTCAACAAACATTATTATGCAACAGAAGGATCGAAGCCTGCGAAGGTCCCCAAGAAGGCACTGCGGACAGAGCTTGAGAAATGTGTTGTCAATCCAGAATACCCGGAACAAACTGTCACAATCGGGGCAACTATCATAGAAACAGTGCGCGTCTTTCTGAAACAGTTGTTAATCAAGAATGCGAATATCTTTGTTTGGAAGCCTTCAGATATGACAGGCGTCCCGCGGGAAATTTTAGAACATCGGCTACGGGTCAATCCGACGTTTACACCGATCGTTGAAAAAAAGAGGAAGATGGGGCCTGAACAGACAAAAGCCATGAATGAGCAAGTGCAGGATTTGTTGCACGCGGGCATCATCCGCGAAATTCAATATCAAACCTGGGTTGCAAACCTGGTGATGGTTCCTAAAAGCAACGGTTCATGGTGAATGTGTATCAATTTCAAAGATTTGAATAAAGCGTGCCCCAAAGACTGTTACCCACTCCCAGAAATCGACCTCAAAGTCGACGCGGGTCGTGCCTTTCAAATTCAAATGTTTCCTAGACGCTTACAAAGGGTACCACCGGATACGGATGGCAGCCCACGATGAAGATAAAACTGCTTTCCGTACTGACCAATGCACATTTTGTTACAAAATGATGCCATTTGGTCTGAAAAATGCGGGTGCCACGTATTAGGTTTAATGGATAACACCTTCCGTGACCAGATCGGAAAGAATTTGAAGGTATATATGGATGACTTGGTCATCAAAAGTATAGAAGACGACCAGATGCTCTGAGATATCGAAGACGTTTTCTCCACCCTGAGAAAAATAAACATGAAAGTTAATCCTTCGAAATGCTCCTTTGGCATGGAGGAGGGTAAATTTCTTGGAGTAATCGTAACTGGGGAAGGATTCAAAGCAAATCCAGAAAAGGTGCAAGCTATTGCTCGGATGCCCTCCCCATCCTCGTTGAAAGAAGTCCAGACATTGAACGGAAGGTTGGTTGCCTTGAATAGGTTCCCTGCAAACCACGTAGCCAAATCCTATCCCTTTGTGTCCACACTGCGGAATTGCCTGAAGAAGCCACATTTCAAATGGACACAGGAAGCAGAACAAGCCTTCCTTGAAGTAAAAAAGTGCCTAATGGAGCTTCCTACGTTGACCGCACCTCGAGATGGAGAGCCTCTCACATTATACTTATCCGCTTCAGATATTGCAATTGGGGCGGTTCTCCTAACAGATCGAAAGACCCTCCAAACGCCAATATACTACGTCAGCAGAACATTAACGGACGCCGAAACTTGGTATTCGATGCTTTAGAAGCTTGTTCTGGCACTGGTATATGCGGCGCAGAGGTTAAAAAGGTACTTCCAGGGTCACCCGATATATGTATTGACCGATTACAAGTTGAAGAATGTATTGGCCAAACCCGTACAGTCCGGAAGATTGGCCAAATGGGCAATTGAGCTGGGCGAACACTCAATTGAGTACAAATCCAGACCTGCAATCAAAGGCCTGGTCTTGGCAGACTTCATCACAGAAATACCCACAGGTAAGGTCCAAGAGTGTTTGCTCGAGCAGCAACCCCAGGCCCCTTCCGACGAAAGCCAACAGTGGACTTTGTTCACAGACGGAGCTTCGAGCGGGTAAGGATCGGGCGCGGGTCTAAAGCTGATAAACCCAGACGGCCAAGAGTTCACCTATGCCATTAAACTAAAATTCAAAAGTACGAATAATGAAGCTGAATATGAGGCATTCTGGCAAGGCTGCGGATTGCGAAAAAACTCAGTGTGAAATTTATGGAAGCTCGGGTCGATTCCATGCTTATTGCAGGACAGGTCTCAGGGACCTATGAGGCCAAAAACGACGTTATGGCCCCATACCTGTCCCAGGATAAGGACCTCATGCAACAGTTCACCTCGTGCAAAGTGGTACACATCAAAAGAAGTGATAATCGAATCGCAGACGCTTTAAGAAAATTGGCATCCACCAGTTTTGAACATATGGGTAGAGATGTGAGGATCAAGGTCTTGGACAGCCCATCCGTACCTCAGCCACAAGCGATGGTCATCCAGACTGGCATAAGCTCGTGGATGACACCCCTAGTCGAGTACCTGTCATCCTGGTACCATACCGAGTGACAAAGCAGAAGCAAGAAAGATCCGCCACAAGGCATTATGCTATCAACTCCATGGCGACGTTCTCTTCCGTAAGTCCTTCCTTGGCCTGCTGCTCAGGTGTGTAGATACCGATGATGCCAACTACGTAGTCCGAGAAATCCACGAAGGCATCTGTGGGCTACATGCAGGACCAAGGATGGTGGTAGAAAAAATAATGAACGCAGGATATTATTGGCCAGACATGCACATGGACGCCCTCAAAGAAATCCGGAAATGTGATGCTTGTCAACGACACGCACCCTGGATGCTGCGAACTCAGAACGACCTAGTTCCAGTCACTGCAGCATGGTCTTTCCAAAAGTGGGCCATAGACATCATGGGACCGTTCCCAGAGGCCCCGGGCGTGTGAAATTCTTGCTAGTTGCCATTGACTACTTCACAAAGTGGGTGGAGGCCAAACCACTGGCCCATATAACGGCAACAAATGTGAAGAAATTCCTATGGGAATATATCATCTGTCGTTTCAGTCTCCCCCAGACACTAGTCAGCGATAACGGTACTCAGTTCGCAGACAGCAATCTCCAGGAATGGTTATCTGAATTGCAAATAAGACAAGTGTTCACATCAGTTGCCCATCGCAAGCCAATGGACAAGACGAATGAGCCAATCGAAGCATCAAAGAAGGCATCAAGGCCAGGTTGGGAACCAAACGGACAAGGTGGGTCGACGAGTTGCCCCATGTGTTATGGGCACATCGCTCCAGTACGAAGACCAGCAACTTGGAGACGCCATTCAGCTTGACTTATGGCGCGGAAGCAACGATTCCGGCCGAGATTGGACTCCCATTTGCAAGAATCTTCATGACGGAAGATGAAAAAGAACTCAGAATAAACCTGGATCTCCAGGAAGAAAGATGCGAGTTGGAAGCCATACGTGAGAACAAATACAAGAGCCAACTCCAGAAGTATTACGATGCGCGGGTGAAAATCTCGAATTCCACAAGGGGGACTATGTCTTCCGAAACAATGAGGCATCAAACGCCGAGTTGCCGTGAAATTTAGCTCCCACATGGGAAGGTCCTTACGAAGTGGACGAAATTCTGGGAAAGGGTGCTTAAAAGTTAAAAAAGTTGGATGGCACTCTCATTCCCAGAACCTGGAACGTCGCACAACTACGAAGGTGTTATATTTAATTTATGTAATTTTCTTTCAGGCCTGAATGCCTCTGTATTGGCCTGCGCGCCCTCAATTTCGGTCTGTGTACTGAGTTTTCGTGTAATATCATGGAAGCAACGGTAATGCATAATTAACGTGTAGAGATCACTTTTTAAAATTGTTATCTTAGTCCCTAAACAGATAGGCCTACGGGCCGATATTTATCCTAATCCTTTATTTTGGATACATGACGGATTTGGCTCACACACATTTATATTATAATTATACAAGACAAAATATCAAATCCATGTCATATATACATTCAAAAAAGGGATTACAGGAACAAAAAAACATGTATACAACATTATTCTTCACCAAGATAGTTACGGAGTTTTTGAACGCCATCCGCTGCTTCAACAAAATCTTGGATAGCGTCCTGGATGGGAAAATGCAGTTGGTCAAAAGCATCCATTTACGCATCATACTTCCCATCCACATCCACTCCATAAAGGTCAAACTCCTCCAAGGGGCGCCCCTCCCGAGCAAAGGTATCCCCTCCTGGAAGTCTGCCTTACGCCCCGAATCACTCGACGCACAAAGAAGGTCAGCAAGGCAGTTTCCAAATCCATCTCCTTTATGGACATGGGAGATAACCTACAAAAATCATTCAAACGTCAACAAACAAGTCTACAAGTCCTGAAAGAGATAGGGAAACCCATACCTTGGGAAGACCTTCCCTCATCAGCCAAGCCCGGTCAGAAGAAGCTTCCTCAGCACGTACCTTCAAGGCGCCTTGTTCACCAACAAACTTGGTGTTTTCTCTGATCAGGTCTTCAATCAATTGATCCTTTTCAACAGTGGAAGCACGAAGAATGCTGAGAGTTTCTTCATGAGCAGCAAGGCGAGCTTCAAGAGCCCGCCTAGTTTCTTCTGCTTGGGCAAGTTCAGCCTCGCGGGAACGAGCGTGAGCGCGCGCGGCTTCGATGAAGCATTTTGTCGCCGACACGCCTCCTCCTAGTCTTTAGCAGCAGCGGCCTGACTTGCCTCTCCTGCTCGAGAGCCCGTTCAGAATCTATCAACTTCCACCTTTCGGTGTTAACCACGAGACGATATCTTTCCTTTTCTACCCGGAGCTCCTCCAACAGATTCTCCTGAGAACCCCAGTTTCTCCCCATGTAGTTCCGGTCCCGGTATATCTCTTGGGTCGTGGAGACCAGGTTGGCCAGATGATATATATACGAATTGCCAACAGATACCCGGGACCGGTTAGTACTCATGTTCCGCATTGGGCACACCTTCGTGTAGGAAATCAAAACAAACCTCCCCGTCAGAGAATCGGGAGGGGGGTGGTTAGATTCCATTCAGGAAAGTGCCGGGAAACAACCCCTGCAAAGGATGGTCCCCTTCCTCCTTATCCGGGGGGGGGGGGGGCACTGAGATCCGCCCAACTGGTTCTTCAGTCTCATGAGCAATGGGCGGAGACAGATGCGGTGATTCTGCAGTAGACAACCTCTGGACAGCGGGGGAAACAGCGCCCTCCTTGGACTTCCCTTTGTCAGCAGCAGATGACTTGCCAAGGTCACCCTTGGTAGGCGGACTGTCCAAGAGGTTAACATTGTCTACATAGAAGCAAATTATCTAGTTAGTTGCTAAATATAATATTCATACAATTCTCTAAAAGATACCTGGAGCACCCTGCATGCGGATCGCAACACGGTCGCGAAGGCGACTCCTCTTTGCCTTCGGAGGAGGAGGAGACGAGCCCATTTCCTGCTTTCCACCAACCACCGCCAACGGAATGTTGCTGGAGGATGGTTCCTTCCTCTTGCGACCAACAGCCGTATCGCAACTATATTCATTAACTGGCCAGAGGATACAAGAAAATATCCTTAGTCTTATCAAGGGCAAATTACCTGTCGCAAACAAGCCCTCGGACACCAGAGGTTCCTGTTGGGTTTGTTGAAGAAGAAAAAAACTATCCTTGGTCTTGTCAAGGATAGAAAGCTCCTTCTTATCGCGGACAACAATGTGCATAAACCCAGGCACACCCACAAGAAGAACAGACAACAGAAGACCTTCAGCTGCATAATAAACCAAGGTTAGAAACCGCAATTAGCCTAGAAAATATTGTTAATTCACTTACATCCATTGGGACTCCGGAAGTATGGCACCTCGTCTGGATAAGGCCACAGGCGGCTCATCCCAACCCTTACAAGGGCAGACTCAGGGATGGGGCGCATTGTGGTAGGGGTCTGGGTCAATTGTTGGTACCACCCATGCCTTTCCGGACGATCAACGAATGGCAGGGCAAGCAATGGCTGATCTGTCGAACGCCAATACATGGATGATGGGATCACGTCTTCCCGAATCCAAAAGAATTTCCTGGTCCAATGAGGGTCCAAGAGAGGTGTGTCAACAGCAATAAGCTTCCGATCAGTTAGAAGGTAAACATATCGGCCACCCACTACCGTACATACGATAGAACAGGGCAAACTTGTGAATGGTGGGCACGATCCCATGCGCCCGACAGCAAAATTCAAAATGGCGCATGCGCATCATCACCGATGCATGAAGCTGGGAAATATGAATCATATTCCCAGTTATCAACTTACCCAGAAACCGGGTAATCAGAAATTGAAGATTCCCGGAGCTGAAGAATTCGGCAAACAAGACCATCTTCCCCACCGAAGGTCAGCTCGCCGTTGAACCAGGAGCCGGAAATTTCAGCTCCCATTCTGGAGCAATGCCATAAGCATTGACGATGTCATGAAACCTCCGTGTGTCCCAATCAATGGTGACACAGTCGATGGTTTGGTAATCAGGCCTCGACGACATCAGGTGTTCAGCTAAGAATTGATTGCAATGAGCTATGATTGCAAGAAATCAATAATAGAAACCTTCAGAGGCTGTGAAAAGATGATAACTTGAAGATCGCCGGCGAAGGTTTTCTTAGCTCTTTGATATACGGTGGGAGAAAAGAAATGAAAGCGACGGATATATATAGAAGCAACATTAAATGCGTGGAACAGTACAAAACAGCTGCTTACCAATCAGATTGTGACATGTCAGGCAGCAAAACCAAAAGTCAGAAAATTTAAAATCCCGAGATGTGGCTGAGCCAGCTGTCAGACCTTTTTCTGCGTAGGCCAGACTTGTCACATCTGTCAACCTCCAAAATAATCGGCGAATTGCTAGTTCTACAATAACAAAACAAACTAAATTTATTGGATGACATGTCAGACACTATCAAAACGCAAGTTACAAAAAAGAACAAGATAAAAACAAGTCATAAATGCAAGCGGAAGGGTTATCGACAAGGAAGTCATCCGCGATCTGAACAACCTTCCCGACGAACATAAAGAATTACATCAAGAACAAAAGGTTCAACATAATAAGTGAAAAAGACAGTTTCATTTCATTATATACAAGATTACAAAACAGGAAAGGAAATACATCGATACATTTATGCTATCACTCTATTTGTCGCGGGGGACGTCCTTGCCTTAAGCTTCCGCGAGCAACTTGTTCACATGAAGGCGCAGCTTACCAACAGCAGTAGGCTCGCGACGGTTTTCTTCTATATACTTCAGGATGTCAAAGGAAATATTATCGAAGGAATCCATCTACGTGTTATATTCCTTTTGACAATCCTGGCCGTGAAGCTCAAACTCTGTAGGCGGACGCCCCTCACGAGCCATGGTGTACCTTTCTTGAAAACTAGCTTGGCCACCCACCCGCGACGAGCTAACCAGCAAGTCAGCTAAGCAATCCCCAAGCTCAGGCCCTTCCTTGATTAGCCTGACAATTTGGTCCAAGGAACAGTCAGCAAAACATTCTCATAACAAACAGAGGATTGAAATATTTACCTTAGAGATGCTAAATTTAAGAAGCCAACGTCGTTCGTCCGAGGCATCAGTGAAGGCCTTTTCCAGACTCGCCATCTCTTCAATAACAGAGGCAAGGCGGTCATCCTTCTCCTTTACCTCGGAAAAAAGCCTCCGGACCTCCTCATCCCGGGCGGCGATGAACTCGACCTGAGCGGCTATCCGCTACTTCAAATGCTTATTCTCTTCCTGAGCAGTCAGGAGAGCAGCTTCTTTCTTCCTAGCCTCCGCCTGTGCAGCATCCCTCGCCGCTTCAACAGCGCGCTCAAGGTCGGTTTGCCCAACAACCCAACCCTTAAATATCTCACGGCTAGTCGACAACACATTAGCCAGATGATAGCTAAGTGCTTGCGCCAAACTAGCCTGAGTTTGGGAGTGTATCCTATTACACACAGAGGGTGGGAGGCAATGTTCAAAGAATTCTTGGCACAAATGCGAATCGGTAAAAAGCGCGTCCGGGCCAAGATTCCATGAAGGACGAAAAAGGGAATCCCCCGGATCCTGAGATAAAGGATTTGAGGATTCCCTCTTTTCGCCCGTGGAAACCGGGGGAGTCTCGATTCTATCCTTGGGGGACACAACTTCAGTTTCCACCACTACCTCGGGTCGCTGCATATCGGCATCCTTGGGAGGCACATCCTTGTCAACCCCCGCTTGCAAAACCTCCGGATGCGGAGAAGACGGGCGGACAATAGTGGCGGCTGCCAATCCAGAGATAAAAGTTAGCGATATTCACAAGTATGGAGCCGAAAATGAATAGTTTCAGATACCTGCGGGCTGTCGAGTGGTCGTTGTAACGTCCAACTTTTGTTAAATAATAAATAACATAAAGTTTTGTTATTAACTGTGTGTCATTAAATTAGTTGTGTGTTAAGTGTTTGGATAATATTTGGAATTGGAATTGTGAGTGGGTTGTGGGGCCCGTAACCCCCTCTATATAAACCCAACCCCTCCACCCTTTCACCATTTCCTTCTTTTCACACACACTAGAACACGCATTTTTTCTCAAGACCCGAATCCGAATCCGGGCTAAAGCAAGGAAGATCTTGGTGTTTAAGTATCTTCAAACAACAAGAACACGTCCAGATCTACTTAGTGATCAGTTCCGACCGAATCCGAAGAAAAAGGTGAGTTTTGGTTAAAAAGGTTATGTTTTACGGTCGTATTCGACATGCAAACTAATAGAACTATAGATCGGGTTGTAAGATGTAAGAAAAACACAAACTTGGTGAGTTATAACCTCACAGGTTGATATAGGAGAAAAATGTGATGTCCAGACCTCTTAAAACGCGGGTATACGAAGTTGGTGCAACCTAAAACCCATAAAAAGGGTAAAATCGGGTCCTAAGGAAGAGTCACGGAGTAATTTGGCTTAAAATGGCAAAAAAATGAAGAATAGGAGGTATTTTCGCATAAGTTGATTTCGCATCGCACAGCCATGCGAAGCAAAATCAATATTTTGCATTGCACGCCATGCGAAGCGAAAAAGTCATGCGAAGCGAAATTCCATGCGAAACAAAATTCTTCCATGCGAAATTTCATGAAATTCATTTTTGATGCATTTTTGTTAAATGACTACTAATGAAAATAAAATTTTTTCGAGTTGGCCTGGCAGCTCAACCCCAGCTCAACCCCAGCCAGGGGCTCTGCCCCTTAGACCCTGCTAGGGGTTGACGTCCCTAGACCCCGCTACCAGGGGCGCTGCCCCCGGAGCCCCATTAGTTGAGGGTTTCATTAACTTAGATGTAGGAAGTAGTAGTAATGGATAATTGACACGCGTAATGTATCGTACAGTTAGCCGTGCACAACTAAGGAAGGGCATTACCGTTAATGGCGAGAGAAACCAACTCTAAGTGAGTTCTAGCCCCTTTATCTGTTATGTTTTCGAGGCTGTGTGCATACTCCTATGTGGTAGATAATACACTTACTTGATTGGTAAGTGTATGATACGTGTATGATTGTGTATTGAATGTATTGTTACATAATGATTGTATGAACGAGTATGTATATATATTTATAACTAGAAGATATGTAAAGTATGCACGTATGATAAAGGTATGGTTATTTGAGACAGAAAGGACCAGACCCTTATAATATCTGAGATGTTAGGGACCAGACCCTCATAATATCTAAGATGATAGGACCAAACCCTCATAATATCTGTGATGTTAGGAACAGACCCTTATAATATCTGTGATGTTAGGGACCAGACCCTTATAATATCTGTGATGTTTAAGATATAATAGCTTATGGTATACCATAGGGTTTTATGAAAGAAAGTATGTAAGAACGTGTGCATGTATGTAAAGTATGTATGAAAGAAGTGATAGTAAATAAGGTATGAATACGTATCTCCGGACACGTATGAGTATGGTATGATTGTAATGTATGTTAATTGATTAACTAGAACTTACTCAACGTAGTTGACTTTTAGTATGCACGCAGGCAAATAGGTTGAGGCAGCTGGCTTGAGAAGGGACACATGGCACGAGCTAAAGAGACTGGCATCTATGAAGAAGTGTCATGACTATTTTATGTTAATGTTTATGAAAAGACAACTTGTATGTTAAGACATGATTTGATGTTTTGTAATGTAATGCATGAAGTTTTAATTATTCCACGAAAGTTTTTATTAACTCTGATCTTAGAACTGTGTTCATGAGTAAATCCAACACCTAAGTAGGGTTACCGGGAACAGGGCCTTACAGTCGTCCTCTTCCGGACCCGGTCTTGCAGCCGGGTCAGCCTGATCTTCTTGAGGGGAGGACCCTCCCCTTCAATTTTGGAATCCTCCCCACCGGCGGGATTATCGATGTTCCTAGGTGCTTCCCCACCGGCGGGATCATCAGCACCCTTAGATGCCTCCCCACTAGCGGGATTATCGGCATTCTTGAAGGTCTCCTTATCAGTGGGATCCTCAACGTCTTCATTAGCCTCCCCACTGGCGGGTTCATCGGCATCAGAATCCTTATTTAGGCCAAATACACCAGCGGTATCCACCCTCTTCTTGCGGCGGATCATATCTGCAATAGCACGCAATACGCCAGCATGAAAACTCTCTGGGCTACCTGGCGGGGAACCCTCACTAGTTGAATCCTCACTAGAGGATTCTTCACTAGAAGAAAGGACTATCGTCCCCTCCGGATGCATAACAGTAAGAGGTTTAGGGTTAAGAATGTACACACCTTGAGCCACCGTAGACTCGTTGACCACCGGCTCTGCCTGACCACGAAGGGGGAAAAGGAAGTTACCCTTGAAGTGATCAAGAACAGGCTCTTGATACATCTCCAAGGGCATCTTGAACATTTTCCCCACGACGGTGGGAATGAGAACTTCAAACAACGAACCATCCCCTGTAAAAAAAAAAAAAGCAAATGTGCATAAGTATAAAGAACAACATCAAGAGACATAGTAGAGGAAGATCTTACGTCCGTCATCTTGGGAGAAGTTTGGTCGCTCTGGAGGATACGGCCACAGGCGGCTCATCCCCACCTGAACCAGCGCGGATTCAGGGATCAGACCCATCGGAGTAGGATTTCGCGTCAGCTTCTGGAACCACTCTTGGCCTTCCGAATCGGTAGCAGGAAGGGAGAATTTGGTGGTCAATGAGCGACGGGTCATGACTAGCGGAATAACATCTGCGTTGATCCATAAAAACTTATTTTTCCATTCATGAGCGCTCCTGGGAGGCTCAGTCCCGATCGCCTTCCCCTGGACGGCAAAGCTAAAACAACTGCCGCGGGTCTGGATTTTGTAGATCGCAAGAAAGCGATCCACCGTAGGCTCCATCTCAAGAGCTCGACAGCAGAACTCGAAATGTTGGAGCCTCATTACTCCGAACGGATGCAACTGGGAAATATGAATCCCATAAGCAACCAAGAAATCACCAAGGTGATAGGCAGCCGGAAATTGCCTGTGGTAAAAGACTCACCATACAAAGCAATTTTCCCGGCCGGCGGCTGATCGGCCGTAGAACGAGGAGAAGGAAGTTCCGGTTCCCACTCCGGAGCCAACCCGTATTAGTTGACGATATCCTGGAAATCAGAGGGTTTCTAGCCGATACATATATTCTCTACCAGCCTTCTAGATGAATCCTTCTTGCTGTCCTTGGCCTTGCCACCCTTCTTCTTACCACCAGCCATGGTTGATCGGAAAACAAAAAGATCAAAGGAAGAAGAAAAACAGAGAGAATATAGAGAGGTTCGGAGGAAAATGTTTGCAAGTAAGTCGGAAACTTAAACGGCCTCTCATATATATACACATCGCAATTAATGCGAAGAGAGAGGGATCCAGCTCACACGCTGAAACCGTCCAATCAGAAGACGACACGTTAGGCGGGAACTGACAAAACAAAATAACTTTGAATCAACCGCCTAAAAAGTCGTGTACCAACCTTGAGCGTCACTCCTGACATGATTCAGACGGGAGATGTCACATCACAGACGCCAAAACAGTGCCCTAGTCCAAAAGCAACAGGAATCCAAAGGGTCAGCAGTTACAACCCGTGGCAAAGGCCCCAACAAAGTCCATAATTCCACCCGCGACATGGCATCACGGAAGAAACAATGGACTGGGGGGACTTATAGAGGGAGGGTAGCAAAGCTATCCCCGGACCCCTTACCTCAACCCGCAGATCGTTAAAAGACATCCGCTACCCACGGATCCCTTATCCAATCCGCTAGTCGTCGAAAGACATCCGCAAAAGGAGCACGTGGACTGGTAAAGCTATCCACAATCCAAGACACACTTGGTAGATCTCCACCATAACCCGCGGACTGCCACGCGAGCATCCGCGGAAGGAATCCACAAACAATTCAAGGGACTCATCACACGCATGATGCCCATGTGATATGGAAGAAAAGATGCAACAAACTATTTCTAGAAGATTCCCCCAACACCTCCTGATAGCGACATCGACCAATGGAAAGAAGACACCTGGACACGTAATGGCCATCCCACGACGTGCACAGATAATGGTTACACCATAAACGGGTCCATACTGTCACATCCAGTAAAGGTTCGACACGTGTCCATTCAGGTAAAGAGGGAATAACTTGATAGTGACAACTCCACTAATCATCTTCCCTCCACCTTCGGCTATAAATACGAAGACCATCTCTTCAAGGGATTCATTCACACTCTCAAGCCTTACGCAAATATACCGGTACTCGTATTATTTTCTGATTAGAATACAGTACTGGTTCTCACGCCGGAGGGTGGTTACGGGAAGACTCCCCACTCTGTCCTTCCCGTAACGAGACTCAACGGTGTTCTGTTTTGCAGGCACTAGCTTGGATCTGTTCTCATAGCGCTTCAGAATACTCACATCTGGGGAAATATCCGATCAGACTATCCAGTTCGATTTAATGTTTCTTCAATATATATATATATATATATATAAAAGCTGGCCGAGGATATGTATATGTAAAGTGATGGTTAGTATTGTTCATTGTGACTTCATATCGACCACCGTTTGTATACTTGTAACAAGTTATATAATAAGTTAAAGTGAGCATGCAGCTCTTGGTTGTGGACCCGTTTCAAGTTTGATATGACAACTTGTTTCTATCCCTTTCAAGTTAAAGTGATGGGTCCTTCTGTTGTGCTTTGCTTTTTCATTAAGCAACAACTTTTTAATAGGTTGACAATTGGTTTGCAGTCATAAATACTATACTTTTGATTTCATAGCTGTAAGAAAAAATAAATAAGTAAAATATAAAGATAAAAAGAAAGAATATTATCACGTATAAACCAATGTTTAGTTTGTGTATTAGAAAGCAGGGGTATAAGATACAATGTTATAAAACAAACTTAACACTGAAGTTACAGGTTTTAGGCTTTTAGCTAACGGCAAACTAATTCATGGGCCGACCCGCTTATTTGTATAAAGAGATATTGATAGTGTAACGGAATATGGATTTTTCAATACGGGGACAACAAACTATTAATTATACTTGTTTCAACTACTTTACTAACAGTAATTTAGACGGTTTCTAAAGCTATATGGGGTATACATTTAAGTCTATTAACTCCAAATACTCCACATCGTCCACTTTGCCTATTTTTACTTCATCTCATCTAAAAGAACGATTTAACTTCGCTTAAACCCCATCAGTTTAATTTAAAAGTAATTGTTAAATTATTATGTATGAGTTTGATTTTAAAGCCAGTTAAAACTTTTAACTCATCTTACCTTCAATGCTTTCTAACACATGAAGGAAGTGATATCTGTTAGCATTTGCAAAATCATCTTTAACACCCTAAGTGTTAAGTTATACCACCAGGGCCTAAACTCAACAAAATGAATACGTTAAATACAATGTTAATACTAAAGAAAAATAGTGTTCGACTCACTGAGCCCTCTATGGCTTCATCCATCAACATTAAATACTTGTTTCTGAATATATATTTGTATTTCATGAATCATTAATTTTTTTTAAATTATTCTTACTGTTGTGTTATCTTGGAATTTGATTCAAATTCTTTGTTTATTTGCAGAATTGGAAAGTAGATTCCTCATCAATAGATCAATAGCATTAACTAATGATCAATACATTAATTAGTAAGGCTGGTAAAAAAGATTAATTACTTTACTATTTTACAATTGTAGTTTCTTGATCAAGGTCTAATGGTGTTCTACTTGACACTTCTTGAGTGACCACACTAGAGCCACAGGATGAAGAAGATGAACATGAGCTAGCTTCATCACAATCCATCAAAACCGTGTTATCTCTAGTAAAATTTGGATGACTAGTTAGTTGTTTCCGTGAATCCAATGTCTTCCAGTTATCATTTTCAACTGATATTCGACTTCTCTTTTTCAACAATACATGACATAACACCCAATTTCCCGTTGGAATCCAATATTTCTGCAAGTTGAAACAAAATCAAGATGATAAGAACGAGAAATTCCCTGCTAACCAACAAGATCGGTAATACAACTTGTAGCCGGAGGGGGGCCTTCAAGAGGTTATGACAGGAATTAGGAACCCAATGAATAGCAAGATTTGAATATGAGAACTCAAAAAATCAGCACGTGATTACGGATTACCTTTGCGTCACCAGTAGGCTATTGATAATAAAAAAAAATGTTTTTCAGGTTTGTTTACATGGAATTCATTTCAACAATGTTACCTTATCATTGGAGGTCGCTGTAGGTAAACTCGGCAAGTAAACAAGTCGATATTCATGCATGATCCAGCGAGTTCTAGTAGTCGAAGGCTTGCTTTTGTAGAACACAAGTGTCTTCTTCATCCCTGTAATCATATCTATCTTCCTCGAAACCGGATTGTTGTTGCAACATCTAGTGATATGTTTATCAAAACCACTTGCTTTCCAATATCCATCGCCACTCTTTCTGTTTACCCTATTTCCATGTCCATACTTGGTTTCTTTCTTGCTAAAGAAGTATCTTTCTTGCTCCCACTCCCCTATTTAAGCATTTGAAATCAAAATAATCAAGTACTATTTTAGTTGCATTGAAACAAAATGAAACACTTATAATGTGATTCACCGTTAGGGTTTTAGGGTAATATAGTGTTTGCAAAATGAGCGCAAACCTGGCAAGTCCCAAGGATTAAATTTGCAAATGTCTACAATTTCAGGAATGATTGAGGCAGGCAACGGGCATGCGAAGACCTTACGAAGCAGATACTGAAACACGATCTCTTGATCCGTGGGTTGGAACCGAAACCCGGGTGGCAATTTGATTGCTCCATCTCTAACAAAACTGAGTTTATCTTTAATGGCATTATTAGGGTTTTGTGCATGCTTATTATCTTCAACAGACATTTACTTAGTTGCTGGCGGGTAACTTAACACTTGGAAAGGAAGAGAGAGAATTATAGTGTTATGAGAGTTAAGAAAAAAGGTTTAGTTATGAGTGGAAAGAGGGAACATTGGTGTCTCTTTATATAGTAATGGAGGAATTAAAGGGTACCCTAAAGATTATAGAATCAAGATATAAAAGAAATGACTTTTGGTTAACTTTGGTCTATTTGGAACATCTTTTTCATATAGTACTTGCTCCTTAAGTTTTGTGGGCATATATTCAACTCGCTCAATGCTAATTAATAATCTTTTATATAAAAAAAAGAATATTATCAAATCATGGTACATATACAAAGTCAAAAACACCACTTGTTCAAGTTATCATGTATTCTATCGATGTTTCATCACACTATAAAACGCTAAAATGAATAAGCATCGCTGACGTCGTATAATTCGCATGTAAAAATATGGTGATATTTTGTTTAAGTTAGAGTGCCGCTGATAGTAGGGCGGAGTCAATGGGTCTGTTGAGGGCGCTGACTCTTGTTCGTTAGTTTTTTCTTTTCTTTTTTTTTTAACTAATTATTTTTTCACATATTTTATCTCATGTCTCAAGTAATACTAGAATTTATAACTTTTTAGTTGTTAGTCATACATTTTTGTTACTAGACCAGACTGGTGGTTTTCGTTCATCAGATTTAATTGTCAGACTTCTATTATAAGAAAGAATATTAGTTTTTATCTTCTTAGACAATATGCTATGGGCGCTCTTCAGAAGGCCCGGAGGGCGCAGAACACAGCCGCAGGGCGCCGTCGGCACACACACACACACACACACACACACACATATATATATATATTATATATTGGGGAGCCCAAGGGGCATTAAACCATAACAGGGCGGGTTTTGAAGCCCTGTTTTCTACGAGACGATGACGTGACACTGTGGAGGGGCTTCGAAGCCCCCCACCATAACGGATATCCTTATAGTTATTGCGGATAGAATAACAGAAACTTATGATGACCTATATCTTCGAATTCTGTGCGCAATTAGGAGCCTAATTACTTAATGGAACTTATTTGTTTCAATTATTTATACTTTTTTCACGATTTGACTTTGATAATCTTTCTTATGGTAAATGGATTATGCTTTTTCAACTTATATAATCAAATAATGGATTTATGACATAAAAGGGGCATCGATCCAACAAAGAATTCTTTCTAACTTTTCCGGTTATTATTTATATTTGAGAATCCAAAACTCTTTTCTAGCATTATGGTTGATATATATTTCAGCAATTGAAAAAAGAATAAAAACAATATATACACTTATACAGTGCACGCTATATTTTCAGGAGGAATTTTAAGTTTTTAACCAAAATTAAATAAACTGAAAAACAATAAATAGCTTTATAAATTTTAGCAATATTTTCTTAGAAGTTACAAATAAGAATGTTTTAGTACGTACAACTGAATGCCTTGTATTAATTTATCATTAAGATACATAACGAAATATTTTAATAAAATTCGCCCAAGAAATATTTTCGATTCCTCATTGGCCATGCTAAAACAAGGCTGCTTTTCAAATTTTGATCACAATTATATGACATTTACTTTTGATCTTTAACTCATGATCATAAATATAAAAGTATAATATTATTGGTTTAAAGAAAACCAAAAGGAAATTCTTTTAATTAATTGGAGCCTAAATTTGGTGCTTTCCTTCGGGGAGAAGAAGTAGCTTTTATGTAATGGTGTAGTCAAATAAGCTGATCGATTACCTTCATTGGTCAAAAAGGAGACCCCATGGTTTCTCCCTACCAAACAAATAAACATGTCGGGTTGTTGTTTTTGTCAGAAAATTTTTTGTGAAAAAAAAAATTTGAATTATTTTATTCAAGGTTGTTAGTTAATTAGTCAAATCCATTAAAATGTCTTTTAATTTAGTCAAAAAAATTAAAGTTTTGGTTAATGGTTCCTTTAATTTGGTCAAAAAATTAAAGTTTTGGTTAATGGTGATTGAAGTTTCAACTCATGTGGTTATGGTGAATGAGTTGGTTTTTCAACTATAAATACCAAGGTATTCCTTGGTTGAAAGACACACAAAATAACACATTCTCTCTTGTGTTTTCTCCAACTTTCTCCCTAAAGAATTCCAATATTTTTTATCATCTTCATCATTTTCTTTAAGGTACTATTCAGGTGCTAGAGCCCTCCCCGGCAGTATATATTGCTTAGGCCGTTGTACCCTGGGAAACAAAACGGGGATAGACCCGGAATTTGTTTTAAGGGCCCCGTGTAAAACACGATCCTCGGCCACAAAGACTACAACACCATTCTTCTTCTACACCTTTCTTGCATTATTTTATCTCAATTGTATTGTAATTTTGATTTTTTTCCGGTGTAATTCGTATTGTAATTTACTTGTTTTTCTAGATAGGTTTGATTCCTTGTATTATAATCATTTTATTAATAGTGTTTTATTTTTATACACGAACGGTTTCCTACAATCTTAAAACAAAGTTTTTAAAAAATCACCATTCGTGTATTCAAAACATTCTCGTGTGACTCAAACTAGTTTTGTTTCATGCGGTTCTGTTTTTAAAAAAACATTTTTTTTGTTTCTATTCAAATGAGCGACTTTGTAGAAACGGAAACCGGTTACAATTTGGATTTTTTAACGCTAAACTCTTGGAAAAACCCATTGTTTGGTCCCTTCAAAGTTGGACTTAGAACACCTTCGGTGGGTTAATTCGAGTGTTTGGATTAAAAAGTTTTGCGTAACTTTAATTTAGCGGGAGTGGCCACTATTAATATTTCTAAAAAACTAACTTAGCATAGTTTATTTTTCAGAAAAAGTGGCATCACCGTCATAATTTATATGTTCCCAAACGTTTCAAAATGGTATAATATTTTCTAGTAAGCTTACTAGAGATAGATACTCGTTGAACTATAGCAGTTTATTGATTTACTTTCAAATATTGTTTGGGTTCAATATCTTCGGATAACCCATAAATAGAAATTAATCAAATATGTATAGTATAACGAATAGTGAAAGAAGATATTTGCACAAAGACAATTTGTGAGTTATCACCATGATTAAATGTCAAGGATGAGACGTCACATACCATGTGATGAGTGTATTAACATGGATACAAGATATGTTGAGAGTATCAACATTGTGAAGATTCACATTTGTGAATTATATCATATGAAAGAAATATATGTTATTATTGTAAATGACTTTAATAAACCGTGTGTTATTTATTATAGGAGACTTACAATAATGATGGATTTGTAGTTGTGTCTACCGCCATCAATGTTGTTTGAACTATGTGGAGGATTTATCCTTCATTTTGGGAGAGTATCCCAATACATGGTTTCAACGAAACAAACAACGGAAATGTATACATCACTTTAGGTACATGCAATTGTCTTGTTTGATTGTCAATATACTTGACTATTTCAAGCTTTAGTGATATTATACGGGTAACATTCATTATGTTGAATGTGTTCACCAAACTAACTCGTTTTAAGACTCATGTTTGAGGTTCTTATGAGTAAATGGTAAAACTTTTGGAGAACAAAAGTATATATCTTAATTTGACTAATGAAGTTAAGTATGTTTGCGTAACGTACTTTAACTTTTGAGACATTCCTAATACCAATGTGTTGGGATGATAAATAAAGTCTCATTAATTTGTCTAAACCAAGATATGAATGTTGGCAAGAGATATTGTGGTATCTCTTGAGGCTGTGAAGAATCAGAATGAAGCATCTTCTGTTCACATGCTAAAGTATTGTAGTCTAAAGCATGCTAGACTAGTACTTGTTAATTTATATGCTCCACGGAGATTATATTAACTTAGAAAGCATTCATAATATGGGTACACACAAGAAGGAATTTTTATATGGGCTAAACCATAAGTATAACTTCATTAAGTCAAAACGGGATAACTAGATCATAAGGAGAACTCATACGCTAGTAAATGTGATAAGCTCACACTAAGGCATATTTGCCTAAACTGGATCAAAGTGCAAGCAATGTGGGGGATGAGCCATTTAAGAAACAACCCATTATGGTATGTTGAAATGGTCTTTGAGAATGCTTTCTTAATCCTCGTGTGAAAGGGAGAACCTTTCATTACCCCTCTTAGTGATTGGATAAGTTCATCCAATAAGAATTAAATGTGGGGGTAACTTGCAATTTGATAAGAATGTGGAATGTTTGGCAATAAAGTTGGTTCTTGCAATCGCGGCCTTATGAAATTTGGAAATTCACCAAATGGATGTAAAACCGCATTTCTAAATGGCGATTTAGATGAAGAGATATACATGGAGCAACCCGAGGGTTTCTCCGCCCAGGGAAAGAGGGCAAAGTATGTAAACTCGTCAAGTCTTTGTATGACTTGAAGCAAGCACCAAAACAGTGGCACTTAAAGTTTGATCATGTCATGCTTGACAATGGTTTCAAAATAAATGAGTGTGACAAATGTGTCTATGTAAAAGACACACCTAGTAGTTACGTGATTTTATGCCTCTATGTAGATGACATGCTCATCATTGGGAGTAATGAGAACATGATTAAATCTACAAAAGACATGTTGAAAGCAAGGTTTGACATGAAAGATTTGGGTCTTGCGGATGTGATTCTTGGGGTATAAATCACTAGAGCCCAAAATGGTCATATCATGAGTCAATCTCATTATGTGGATAAAATTCTTGAGAAATTCAATAAGGATGACAAGCGTGTCGCGTCAACTCCAATTGATACGACCCACCATCTATCTAAAAATAGAGACGAGGGTGTTGCTCAGTTAGAGTACTCAAGAATTATTAGTAGTCTAATGTATCTTATGACATGTACTCGACCCGATCTAGCTTATGCCATGAGTAGGCTAAGTAGATATACTAGTAATCCGAGCGTAGAACATTGGAAAAGTATAACACGGGTTATAAGGTACTTAAGATACACAAGAGACTATGGACTCCATTATAATCGAGATCCAGCTGTGATCGAAGGATACAGTGATGCAAATTGGATTTCGGATATAAAAGATTCTAAATCTACAAGTGGATATGTATTCACACTTGGTGGTGCAGCTATTGCTTAGAAGTCTTCTAAGCAAACGGTTATAGCTAGATCCACGATGGAATCGGAGTTTATCGCCTTGGATAAATGTGGTGAAGAGGTGGAATGGCTACGTCAATTTATGGAAGATATTCCAATATGGCCAAAGCCTTTGCCGGCTATTTGCATACATTATGACAGTCAATCATTGATGGGTAGAGCCCATAGCGTGATGTACGTACAACGGAAAATCAAGGCATATTTGACGTAGACATAACACGGTACAACAACTACTCACAACGGGTGTTATCACGATTGACTATGTGAAGTCAAAAGATAACATTGCAGACCCGTTAACAAAAGGCTTAAGCAAAGAGTTAGTTAACAAGTCGTCAAAAGGAATGGGACTAAAGCCCATGGGAAAAGGGGACATAAGGGAAACCTAACCTAGTTGATTGGAGATCCCAATATCTAGGTTCAATAGGACAACTGAATCATGAAACCAAGGGTGGTCACTGTGGGGGAGTACCCCAAACCAAACTATCAGTGACACATGTTGTAAGGATAAGCATAATAAAGGTTAATGATTTGTGGAAATCAAAAAACCTATTGCTTTTAATGATTCGAGCGAGAATCACCTATGTGAGAGAGAACTAGGGTCGGTTCGAATGGATTTTGGGGCAAAAATCCTAGAGCTCTCATAGAACCAGGCTAGTGTTCCAGTACCATAATAGGACACGACAGTGAGGGGTTGGCCAGACCAGGGAGAGTGTTGTGTGAAGTGTATTGTCGTCTACATAAATGGGGGTATGTTCAAAGACATTTTGTCTATACACCGCTTGGAGACTAAGTATGCTTCACAAAGGAAGGTTCAAAGGGTAACACATACCTATCCTGCAATGCTCAACCGTTGAATTAATTCTAAGAAACTTGCATGTATGGATTGATCTCAATGTGAAAATGAATGAGTTTTGTTTTCACATGTGGGGGTGATGAGTGGGTATATAATTGTGATTAATTGCTAATAAAATTGCATTTTTAGTTTAAATATTTGTTTGAGTGCAATTACTTTGAGGGTGTTAATATTAACAGGTAAGTGAAGCTTAAATGATGTTATATGTTGAACAAGTGATGATCAGATGAGACAACTAGATGTCGGTTATGTTGAGTTATATCTCCAAGGCTTCAATATGTTATTACTATCAATTTCCTATTGATAAATAATAATATATTGAATTATTTGAAGTAAAAGAATAAATGTGATATGCAACGTGGCATCATGTGTCCATACTAACTGATGCAATATATATTACTTGCAATAGTTAAGATGGAGTCAGTAGGCGAGCAACGAACTTTGGTTTGTATTGGACCAACATAAAAGAATTAAAAGGAAGTATTAACGAATGGGCCTTGGCTAATCAAGGTTTATTAATCAACAATAAAAGAAAAAGAAAAAAAAACAACAGCCCTTGACTGTTGACTGTTTGTTACGGACACAAAGAAAAGGAAGAAAATTGAATTATTTGAAAAGGAGTTACGAGACCAGGGGGAGACAAGTTTTGAAGGTTCAACATCACTTGACAACCATTCTTGAATATTTCAAAAGAAACTTGAAGATGATCTCCACAACCATGAGCGACTAATCCACCTTTAATCATTCCCGGGTGTAGGGTTTTGTAAGTTTTAGGGTTTTTCACATCTATGAATTGAGATAATATTTTATGTAATCGTTTGGTGTGAACACGAATTGTGTGACTTTTTCTTATTATAAACTTATGTTGTTAAGGATTTCTTGCACCATTGACCTCATAAGATGATAGTTGCTAGTGTCCATGATGCGTGTTAGGGTTAATTCATGTTCTTAATCTATATTGCATATACTTGTCCAAGATTCTTTGCGTGAAGGTTTTCTTGCACCATTGACCTAGGATAGACGAGTATTGATGCTTTTCATTGGGAAATTATGCATTGAACCTAAATAGCTATTGTGATTACATGAACTCATTTTTATAGCGTGTCTTGCTCGAATTGCTTATAGAACTTGAAACTCGGGTTTGATTTGTTTCATAATCATTGTTTACAATTCAAATTTATTTCTTGCACATTATTATTTGTTTTCATTAAAACTTAAAAAAATATTTATTTTAAACCAAAATCATATTTGGTCTATACGACTACTTAAAAAGCTTCATAATTGTTAATCGATTAAATTTAGATCACCGCCCACAAACTCTTCGTGGTTCGACACCCTTCTTACCCTAACTAGTTTAAGGTGATTAGGAACACATTTCTTCTTTATCTTTGACCGGTCCGACGACGACCGTTCAGGGGGATTGTTGGAAAATATGTAGAAATGAATGAGTTTTGTTTTCACATGTGGGGGATTGTTGGAAAATTTTGTGAAAAAAAAACTTTGAATTATTTTATTCAAGGTTGTTAGTCAATTAGTCAAAGCCATTAAAATATCCTTTAATTTGGTCAAAAAAATTAAAGTTTTGGTTAATGGTGATTGAAGTTTCAACTCATGTGGTTATGATGAATGAGTTGGTTTTTCAACTATTAATACCAAGGTATTCCTTGGTTGAAAGACAAACAAAATAACACATTCTCTCTTGTGTTTTCTCCAACTTTCTCCCTAAAGAATTCCAACATTTTTTATTCTTCATCATTTTCTTTAAGGTACTATTCGGGTGCTAGAACCCTCCCCGGCAGTACATATTGCTTAGGCCGTTGTACCCTGGGAAACAAAACGGGGAGTGACCCGGAATATTTTTTAAGGTCCCCGTGTAAAACACGATCCTCGGCCACAAATTCTACGACACCATTCTTCTTCTACATCTTTCTTGCATTATTTTATGTCAATTATATTGTAATTTTGATTTTTTTCCGGTGTAATTCGTATTGTAATTTACTTGCTTTCATAGATCGATTTGATTCCTTGTATTGTAATCATTTTATTAATAGTGTTTTATTTTTATACGCGAACGGTTTTCTACAGTTTTTACATACTTAGGCTATGTGTAGTGAAGGAGCTATAAAATAAAGGAATTTTTGATACGTGATCAAAAGAGGCGATATGTAGCCTGAGGGGGCGGTGTTGTAGCCCAAAAATCGCCCCCCAAGGCTAGCCATTGGTTTATTATTAATATAATATTCTTCCAAACGTCCACCGGGGACAAATACGTGTCTCCCCCCCCCCCTTTCGCCCCTCTTAGAGGGTTTCTCACCCAACATTTACCGCCCACTACACTCAGACTTAGTAGTTAATATTATGTTGTTCAGCATAATTAACCTACAAATATTAGGTTTAATGAATCTATCCGCAAATAGGTTTTACTTTTTAAAATGGAAATTTTTCAAAAGACCAAAGATCAAGACAAGTTCTTTGTTTTGAATAGGGCCGGCTCTCAATGAGGGCAGGATGGTCGACGGATTCCGACTTGACACCCCTTAGGCCCGAATTTCTTTTTCTTAATATATATATATTTATTTATTTATTTATGAAAAACAATATGTGTAATTAATACATGGTGTATTGGTTTTATTAATCCCAACTATCATTTTTTTGTCGTTGTCAGTTCCAGCTAACGAATTAGCTGCTAAGGGTCCCATCTTTTAACATATTTGTTTCTAACGGTCTGTGACTAACAGAATCCTAATGTCATTAGTTGCAGATGACCAGAAAAACTTTTTTTGCTCAAAAAAACTCGCTTTTTCCCCAAAAAACTCAATATTTTCATCTCAAGAATCTTTGTAACCTTGGATAGGACCTTTAGGAACCTTTTTCAAGTAAAAGCTCATATTGTTGATGTCATCGGAACCTTAGAACCATCGTTAGAATCGGTTGACGGTGTTCAAGTGGTGGTGGTTGGTTGGTGAGTGTCAATTGGCAGTGTTCAGGTTAACTTTTCCCGCAAAAAATGTGACTTTTCCGACCAAAAGCGTTTTTCCGACGACCAATAAGTAACTATGTTAAGATTATGTTAGTCGCGGACCGTTGAGAACAAATATGTTAAAAGGATGAGACCGTCAACAGCCAATTCGTTAGTTGGAGCTGCAATGGCCAAAAGATGATAGTTGAGATTACTAGAAACCAATATACCTTATTGTTTAAACTCAACTACAAAACCACTCGCTTGGTCTAGTGACAAAGGGGTATGACTCCCAACCAAAAGGTTGTGGGTTATAATCTCATTTGAGACATGTTTAAACCTATTTTATACAAAAAAGTTTTTTTACACAACCAAATCATAAACAAGTAAGCCCATTTAAAAATTAAATTCTTTAAACCCAACAATTAACCACTTTTACTTAAGCCCAATTTTTTTTCACCTTCAGCTCAAAAAGTCTCGGAGACCGACCTGGTTTAGAACCAAAGTTAGCCTCCGCTACCCCTCAACTTTCGCTGGCAGTGTGAATTTTCATATGTATTGGTCGGTTTTCGTGTTTCGCTACACCTAAAAAAATTGTAGTGTTATCCCTGTTTGTTTAAAACCTAACCACTTTTACTTAAGCCCAATTTTTTTTCACCTTCAGCTCAAAAAGTCTCGGAGACCAGGGGCGGACCTGGTTTAGAACCAAAGTTAGCCTCCGCTACCCCTCAACTTTCGCTGGCAGTGTGAATTTTTATATGTTTTGGTCGGTTTTCGTGTTTCGCTACACCTAAAAAAATTGTAGTGTTACCCCTGTTTGTTTAAAACCTAACCAAATTAAACGTTGAAACCAATTAAAACCCAAACCAAATAAAATAATTGTTTTGTTTCCCTAATGCTTAGACGCTTGGTTTAGGCCGGATATTAACATTCAGCAAAACATAGTTTCATTCAGTCACTACTTCCACCCACGCTGCCCCGACCCCCACTGCCCACCTCCAGTCACCGAACCTCCATGTTGCAGCTGAGTAGCCTACAGTCGTTACTCCTTTGGTCCCTCTTCCACGGTTTGAATTCTACATGTTCAATTTAGGTATTCTTTTACTTTTATTTAAAATTGTATTGCTTTATTTGTTTATATAAATTGTTATTTTAAAATTGTTTATGGACAATTGAATGATTTGTTTTTTTAAACAATTCTTTAATTTTTGTTGTCTATAGAACTTGAACCCAAGACCTCCCTCTCCAAAACCCAGGTGTTTTAAAGGCTTTGCCTTTGGCAATTGGCCACCACCCCATTGGTAGTAACTAAATGATTGATTATGGTTTGTTGGATATTTGGTTAATGTAAACTGAAAATTGTAATTGATTAGGGATTTAGCGTTTAGGTGTAAATTGAAATGGGGTCCCAATTGAAATTGATTATGGATTTATGGTTAAAATGTTGTCCATTCTAAAATTAGGAAACTTGAAAGATGAAACGGTAAAGTCTTATTAGCAATCTTTTTAAATTAAATTCAAAAAAATGATGATATCGATCCAACAACAAGTTCAAAAAAAAAAAACCTATTATATGAAATACGGTAAAAAAATTTTGTTTACTGTGTGAAATATGGTAAAAAAATCTATTTAAAATACAGTAAAAAAAGATTTCGAACGTTACCCCTATGATTTTGGTATAGATCCGCCACTATTAGAGACTACCCTGGTTTTGAAAATCCCTAAAATGATCACTTCAAAAATCGTCGGCCATCCTCTTCATCAGTCATCCACCTGATTTGTAACCCAATAAAGCCCTTCTTGTTAACAAGATTGGTCATCCTATCGTTTTTATAAAAATCCGTTTAGATTGGCCATCCGGCCGTTTTTTTATAAAAATCCGACCATTTCGATTAGCCACCCTACATAAATTTAAACAGTCGGATCTGACGAAAATTAAACTTTAAACAGTTGGACAGACTGTTTAATAATTCGTCGGTTTTGAGCAAAATATGTCGGTGTTTCTAAAAACTATCGAACCCAACTTTTATACGGACACGTGTCTAATTGTGGACAGTTATATTACCATTTGGATGACATATTTTAATCAGACGATCCGACTATTCTTGGATAACCATTTGGGGTATTTCTAAAAATAGGTGCTAGTCAAGGAATGTAATCGATCAGAATGATCAATTTGATAATTTTCCTTTTTAATAACACCCAAAAGAGGTTATTTTATATTTAGCAAAATCATTTGACTTTTGAAGTTATTGTTTATGTCTAGATGATTAATTTTGATAAATTGGATGTGACTTAATGGTAGAATACTCACTTTACTAGTGAAAGGCAGGGGGTTCAAACCTCACTATCACCAATTTATATGGGAGATATGAGGGATGACCCTAGCTTGTCAGGGTTCGAGTCCTGATCTCACCCGGAATTACCGGCTCCTCGCTGTCGTGCCGTTTAGCGGGCGTGGGGGTCGGGTTTTATCCGGGGAATCCCACCTATAATAGGTGGACCGCTAGGGGCTCCGTCCCCAGACTCGTGGCCGGCTCGGGCTACCTTTAGCCAATGGGGGCCGCGTACGGAGTACCCGGCGTTACTTAGTTGGTCGTTAAAAAAAAAAAAAGATGATTAATTTTGGCATTCGAAGCTGAGTGATACGCAAAGTGTTTGCTTCAAATATTACGTTCTGATGATCTAAGCAAATCGTCGTCATATTATGGTTTATGTGATCCTCTATATAACTTGGTAACTTACAAGTAAAAGATTTATGTGGATAGTTGATGCATCATAACATGTCTTTTAATATCTCTTTTTTCCGAAAGTGATTATAGCTACATATTTTGTCTACCGAGTACCGATTTTGTGAAATTAGCAACAACTTTATTTTTCTTCATTGTGTTTTGGGATAGTAGGTTGTTAGAATTTAGCTAACTACTTTTAGATGTTTTCTGAAAATTCTTCTACTTATAGATTGTTTGCTAGCACTCATGTAAGCTCAAACATTATTATTATTATTATTATTATTATTATTATTATTATTATTTGAGTTTGCTGGTGTTCCAACTGAATTATTATTATTATTAAGCTCAAAAGATTGTTTGCTAGCACTCATTATTATTATTATTATTATTATTATTATTATTATTATTATTATTATTATTATTATTTGAGTTTGCTGGTGTTCCAACTGAATTAGGCAAGTTCGCCTAAGTGACAAGCAAACTCCAAACAATTTTTCATTAGAGTTAACCCATTGTTTAAAGTTTTTCACTAAGCTCTATGTGGTGTTAGCTTGCCACCCTACGATTATGCCGAGTTTGTTTGTATGAATAGATAAGATAAATTGGCTAGAAGTGAAATAACTTTAAAAAATATAATACTAGAAACAGTTTGCTTGCCATCCAACGATTATGAGTTTGATTGTAGGGTTAGACAAACTGGTGTATGAATAGATAAGATAAATTGGCTAGAATGAAATAACTTTAAAAAATATAATACTAGAAACAGTTTGCTTGCCATCCAACGATTATGAGTTTGATTGTAGGGGTAGACAAACTGGCTAGATGTAAAATATCTTTTAAATAACTGAAAAAAGACTAGAAATAATTTGATAGTACTCCTAAAAACATTCATGTTCAGGTCTCAATCTTTATTTATATAATTAATTAAAAAACACATTTTTTCTAAATTTTGTTTATTTTTTAACCTATCACATACGATTCTCTACTATGTTACTCACAAACAACTATTTATTGTTTTGTCTCGATTTATACACTCACAAATTTATATATAGATTGACGAGTAGTAACTATATAGTCTATATTAATTGTTTTTATGGAATTTTTTTTATTATAGAGACTTCCAATGAAGAGAAGTTTTAGTTGTTTTTTTCTTGGTTTCCTTTATATTTCTATAGAAAGTGAGTTTGAAAGACTACATCGTGAGTGCTCTAATAACCTACTAATAAAAATAGTTGATTCTTGAGAACCACCATCATAATCATCTGGTGTAAAATAAATTATGAGTGATATTTGTCGTATACAAAAAACACGTGGTTAAACTAATGTAGGTCCTTTAGATGGATCACACAACTTGACTCGAATTAATCCGTGTTGTTGGTTAGTTAAAATCACCAATGACACTCGAATCTCGGATGTTAGTTTGTTTATGTAAAAGAGAGAAAATGGAGAGAGGTGAGAGAAACTTTTATTTCCAAGAGTTGTTTTTGAAATGAGTTGTTGAAGTTATGAAGAAGTGGTAAGTGGCCCTTTTATAGGGTCACCATTCTCCAATACATACAAAATAAACGTACCGAGTACGTACTACACCGACTAAAAGCAACTAAAAACGACATATACAATCCTAAAAACAATATATAATATTGACCCTACAATCTCCCTCTAGAATTGAGTATGTCGAGGAACCTTCGTCAAGTTCTTTGCTTCGTCTTTATTTCTTGAAACTTAGTACTTGACTTGATCCAGGATCTTGAACTAAATTGGATCTTGAACAGTTCTTTATTTTCCAGTCTTGTAGACTTGAACTTCAATCTTATTTTCTGGGAAGGATCGGCAACAGCAAATTTTAGAAACATCATATGCGGGAGGCTCGAAATCAAATTTTCTTTTGTTGACTTTCTTGAGCCGACTGGTTTTTTTCCTTGTCTTCGAATGCAATCCGTTCATTTTTAGGTTCAAAAACCAACTTTCACGTTATCGTTTTCTTTTAAGCGCTTCAACATCTGCAACTCCAAGCAGACTTGATCTTGATCTACCTGTCCATGTATAACTGCACAAAACTTAGAACGATAAGATTCGTTCACAGACCCTCTCGAGGGTCAAAGAAGAATTCGTTCACAGGCCCTTCCAATTTCAGTCCCTCAACTTGTATGTAATTTGTTTAAGTCCCAGATTTCCAACGAACTTTGCAAGGACGACCTTGACAATTAAACATGTGATTTTGAATAAAATAAGGTTTAATAGAATATGTACTAACACAATAAAAACTTAAAATCTTTTTGGCATTTTCATATATTTTATAATTATGAAAATATATACATAATATTTTGATTGCTAAAATTTAAAATAAAATAGAAGAAAATAAAAGTAAAAGATAGGAATAAAGATGAAATTAATATTGTATATCAAAATTATTTATTTAAAAGTTTACAAAATTATTTTTGTGAGAAAGATTACGACATGGAATCACATTATCTGTTAACGTTCTAGATCACACTTCTATTTAGACATTATTATGCCAAGAACCCAAAATCAATTGTAGATATAATTTGTCCACTTTAAACTTAACAAGTATTTGAATGTCAAGGTGATATGTTAAGGTATGTATTAGGTACAATGCTTATGTGGTCCTCATTTAATCCGACAAATTACTAATTTCATCATACCTCGGGCCTAGTTTGTGTTGACATGTCACCTCAACTTGACTTAAACTTTTCTTATTTGATCATGGTACTCTTATTAACACACTTGACTCTTTATTTTTGTACACTTGACTCGATCTAGAAAGATTAAAATAAAGCAGAAGTTCAGGGCCTTAACAATCAGGTCGGATAATACAGTATTATCGCGTAGAGAAAGTCCAAGGCTTGAACAAAAGAAAGAAAATAAAACAAAGCAGAAGATTCAGGGCCTTAACAATCAGATCTTGTATGACTACAAACATAGAAAGTCCAAGGCTTAAATCAAAATAAATTAAGAAATAAAGCAAAAGTTAAAAATCCTAGGACTGACTTTCCTTGACTATTTTTCTTGATTTTTCTTTTTCTTTTCTGACCCTTTTTGTTTTTCTTTCCTTTTCTTTTCTTGACTCAATGAAAATTAAAAATTGACACAGATTTCATAAGACAACTGTGATCAGGTAAAGAGAGGCTTGGGTATGACATGTTTAATTACATTTCAGCCTTCATGGATATGAGTTTAGTTGGAGTCGGCAACCGCTTCATAACGTGTAACCACTAGCATAGGCAGATATTTAAGTTTATACTATGACACTTACTCATTTGTCAAGCCTATCTACACATCAAACAATGATCTTGTTGGCTTTTGATCTACTATTTTCATGTGCTAGAATCGCTAGAGATAATTTCCAATCAATTTCAAAAGGTTGAATCAATTTCTCAAAATTTGAAAATTTTAATTATCCGACTCCCTCTAAGCAGGAGCTCTCTCTAAACGGGACAATTCCTTTTAGATTTTCTTAAAAGTAATATAAAATCTTTTTGGTAAATCAAATGATTTGCTTTTCTTAAGATGAATTGAAAATCTTTTTGGTGAATTAAACTTAAATCATTTTCTCCTTCTAAAATTGTAACATATTTGAAAAATATTTACAATTTTAAAACAAAAAGATAGATAGGTTGTTTTAATCAAAATTGATCATGCTGAGCGATTCGATCAAAAATTCAAATCGGTCATGATCGATGGTTTTAGTGAAAACATCAGCAAAGTTGTTGTCAGATAGACTAGCTTAATCATGCATAACATTGTATAACAAAGTTGAAGAGATTTAAACCGAGACCCAACAGCTGATGCTAGATCCATCACTTGAGAGAAGTAGTTGGACGAGGTTAGTTTGAAAAACGCTCGAAAAGACATGGTTGAGCCATTTGAACCAGGCTTCCCTTCCTTGAACTTGTCCTCCCATGTCACTTATGAAAGACTCGAATCCGCCATCGAATGGTTTAGCATCAAATATCAAGGGTTCGTCTCCCATCATATGCCAGGTGCAATCACTATCTAAGTACCTAATACTATTGATAGTCCTCCTTGATTGACCCTGTATGCAGTAAGCGTTTAAATAGACATGGGTTCCCGAGATACTTTTGTCCCGGGAAGGTCGACCGTAAACCGACCAAACTTTATTTTATTTCCTGAAAACCATTTATTTCTTGTTGGAGCCTCACTTGATGAAGAACGGTCCTTAGGAATCCAAATAAAAACTTGTTCCTTGGTTTTTGAAATTTTGGACTTTTCTTTTCTTGATTTTGAAACTGTTTTTGGTGAATCCTCAGACTTTACATTCTTAGGATTCTTTTTGATTTTATCCTCTTTGGTTTTCCAAAAAGGTTTCTTTTTGTGTTTTACTTTATTAACCTTGGATCTCATGTCCATTTCATTGGGTTCGCAGTTAACTTGATCAGTCCGTGAATCAGGGCTACTGAAAGCTTCTTTTGGGACTGACTAAGCCGCTTTTGAATATCAATTTTTTGCTTGAACCAGTGCTTGCAATGTCTTGCAAGGTGAGAAGAGTGACCACACACAAAACAGCACTTTCTCCTAGGAATGCCATAGAACTCATCTGAACTATAATGTGGTTGGTGTGGTGGGAAAGGTGATCCTTGGAAAGGAACATGATTATAAAACGCATTTGTGTAATATGGATCAACAAAATTTTGTTGATAATGACCATAGTAGTTGTTATCATAGAAGTTGTATGGCTAAGGATCTCTTAATTGATTGGTTGTTTGAGAAAATGATCGTTTATTTGGTGGAACATATTTACACGAAGTACTTGTCTTTTCATTTTCAAAAACTTTGCTTTTACTTGAATTATCCTCAGTCTCACAAATTGATGATGAACAACTTGATATGTTCACCTCAACAGGCCTACTTTTATTGACACATTTTTTAACAAAAGTTTCATCACAAACGGTTTCATAATCACAACTCGTGTCTGTTTCTACCGACCCACTTTCTTCAACACAACCTGCTGAACAAGATGAATCACCACTAGAATCAATAGTTACAGGCATTGAAGCAGTTGCTTTAGAAGCTGGAGGAACAAATTTTACTGGTTTTAGTACATGACCAATTCCATATACCATCTCTTCTTCTGGAAGGGTGTTATAACTAAAATGGGGCATACTAGTGTAATTATCATTCATGGGAGGGGCACAACAGTGTAATCATACCCCAGCCCAGCTTTTAGTTTAACACTTCTCTGTGCTCCAATAATTTCATCTAACTGACCAGATGCTATTTCAAATCTCTCAACCGCTTTTTCGTGTTTCTCAAAAGTTGATTAATTAACTGAAATCTCATTTTTTAAATTTTCATTTTCATCTTTTAGTTTTGAAACTACGTCTTTGTAGTATATAACTTCCTGTTATGTTTGAAAAATTTTCAGTGAGATTTGCAACATCATCATGGTTAGTTTTGATTGTTTATTTGGAGCTTATCCTTCATTATTTCAAAAGACTTGATGGTAAAAGCCAACTCTGAGAGTGTTATGGTATACAGGTTTGTGGTTCTTTTGATGGTAACCACATTGATGTTTCATGTGTAAGGTAGTGAATTCAACAACTTCATGTTGATCTCAAACAAACCATTGATGATACCGACACTTTTCATTTTGGTGATGAGTGACTCAAATCTGTTAATGAGAGAGGCAACCGATTCTCCTTTAATATGAGTAAACATGTCGAATTCTCTTTTTAATATTTCCTTTCGGCTTTCTCCCATATCCAGATTTCCTTCAAGTTTAGGTTCGTAAGACATTTTTTTTACTTGATAGGATTTTTTATTATTTTTATTTTTTTTTGAAGAGAAAGAGAAAAAAGAATTTAAGGTTTTTTTTTTTTGCTACAGTGCCGAGTCGCTACAGTGCATGCGAAGTGCTACAGTACCCGTGCGAAGCGAAGCGATTGCTACAGTACCCGTGCGAAACGAATCGGTTTGCTAAAGTACCCGTGTGAAGCGATTGCTACAGTACCGTGCGAAGCGATTACTACAGTACCTGGAAGCGATTGCTACAGTGATTTTTTTTTAGAATATAGCACCTAAACTTTCAAAAAGTCAAAAAGACAAAAGTCTAAAAACCTATAAATCAGCCTGGATATGAGTTTTTAAGCTGAATCTGAGTTTAGACACAAAAATTTAAAACACTAAAAACCTAGATTTGGTGATTCTCGTGTATTTCTAAAGTGTAAGGGACTCCAAAAGAGGTGAGTAACACGAAATCAACCTCAAATCCAAAAAAAATATTAAGATCAAAATCCGAAAAGTTTGACCCGAAAACCACAAAAAGTAGAGCCGAAAACTCTGATACCACTTGTAGGTCCTCTAGATAGATCTCACAACTTGACTCGGATCAATCCGTGTTGTTGGTTAGCGGAAATCACCAACGACACTTAGATCTTAGTTTGTTTATGTAAAAGAGAGAAAATGGAGAGAAGTGAGAGAAACTTTTTATTTCCAAGAGTTTTTTTTGAAATGAGTTGTTGGAGTTATGAAGAAATGGTAAGTGGCCTTTTTATAGGGTCCCAAGTTTTCCAATAAATACAAAATAAACGTACAAGCTGAACGTGTCTAGTACGTACTATACCGACTTAAAACAAACTAAAAATGACATATATAATCCTAAAAACAATATATAATATTGACCGAAAAACTAATTAACGGTTGGTTATTGATGCTAAAACATCGTTGTAAGTAACACCAAAGAAAACAGTTCACGTGTGGAGAAAAGCGAACAATAAAAATGGTCCCTCGAAGAAAACAAGAAAAAGTAGTAGTACTTTTTTATTGTTATCTAGTTAAAAGAAAACTGTGTATTATGTCGATCGTAGGTTAATTAAATATCTTATGGAAAGCATATTTTAAAGTGGGGCATGCATGCATATTGCATAAGATACGTTAGATGTTCCTTAGGAAGCAAACTCAACACCATAAAAAAGAATACTTCAATATCAAGCAACACCCATCACCATTCACTTGATTCTTAAATGCTATGATTCTTTCTTTAAAGATTCTTATTATTTCTTTCACCATATTCTTTTCTTAAGAATATGCTTTTAATGATCATGATTAATGGAGTTAATTATTATATTTATAGAATTGAGTATCAATGACTATCAAAACATTCCCAAATCGGTAGCTATTGTCCTTTTAGAACCATTTTGCGACAATCAATCCAATTTTACGACTATTTTGTTACGATTAGTCTGGTTAGTTGTTATCTTTGTTTTAAATATGATTTGCAGTTATATTTTAATTACGATGGAAATTAGTTTACAAAGGATAGTAATTAAGCACACAGTCTAAGATCACCGAGCAGTCATTCGTTGGGCTGCTTGGTACGGAATTCACTAAGATTGACTTTAGATATCGCATTTCCGGTATAGCATTTACTGTTCGATATTTCCGGTATGTAATTGACTCGTATATAAAGAAAGTCTAATGCTTCTTCAGCCAAATACGATATACAACAGCTTGTTTTTGCATTTCTTGTTGTTTATTGTCTCATCCAAAACTAGAGCTAGAAAGGCCTTATTTCGTTTAGTGTGTAGGTTTTCAGCGATTCGATCTTTCAGTGGCAAAAGGAGCCCTATATCAATAGAAAACACAGACGGCCACCAATTAGGGTCATAATAAAACATTTAAATATACTATGGTCCTAATATGTATAGACTAATATATATTTAATAGACCCTTGTAGTTTGAGGGGTAGTCGGACGAACGCACAAGCGGTCTTGAAATCTTGAAGTAATTGTCTTGGCATTCGTTTTGTGAAAATATCAGCTTAATGAAGAGTAGAAGGCACATGCAGAACTCGAATGTACGTGATCAATAAGGACTTTTTCTCGGAAAAGATGTATATCTATTTTAACATGTTCAGTATCAATCGTTGTTAAGCATACGAACAAAAAATTGTCACACTACACAATTGTTGTTTTCCGAACTAGTACTTGTACGTAAATCCAATAGCAAGTTGTGTAACTAGCTAGACTCAACCACTGCAAGTTCCCTAAACCCAAAAGAATGCCAAAACTCAAAGTTGACCCTCGCTTGTCAGGACATCCTCCCCAATCGACGCCCAAATAAGCAATTATTGACAGATTCGAAGATGAGTGATTTGGAGCCCATAGTCAATAGTCTCATATTTATACCAAATGTTACACTAAAAGCATAAATAGGCACACCTGTTGCATCGCATAGGAGATCTTTGGTCTAGTAAAAGTTAATATTGCAATGTTCTGGCTAGACAGTGATGGTGGGAACCATTGGCTAGGAGTTCCATGGTACTAAGCTTTAGCGTGGTGTCAACGGGTGTGGCATTTGGTTTGCAAGAGTTCATGGACGCAGGATGGATAATATCTCGGGCACATTGTAATTGTTGCCAAAAAATGAAAAAAAAAAAAAAAAAAAAACTACTCTGGTTGCCATGTAACCATAATACCAATAAGTGACGTAGTTGACCAAGGTCATTCATTATTATTATTATTATTATTATTAACGACAACTTTGGTGCCATGAGGACGCTTATTGAGCTACTTGGCGGCACCTTAGTGGTCGATTAGTTATTTATTTTTTTTTGTTTTTTAGTTCCACTAACGTAATGAACATAACGTAAACCGACCGAATGAAAATTTTGTTTTTTCTTTTTTTTTTGTTTTAGTTTCAGTACCGTAGCGAACGTGATGGAAACCACAACCGAATGAAAATTTTGTATTTTTTTTTGTTTTAGTTTCAGTACCGTAGCGAACGTGATGGAAACCAACTGAATTTGCACAAGCTCACTACATTTTGTTTTAGTTTCAATATCGTAACGAACGTCTCGAAAACCGATCGAATACCAAATTTACTTTTGTTTTAGTTCTGATACGTAATAAGCGTAACGAAGACCAACCAAATTTGCGTCGACTCACATTCTCAATGCCTTGGACAAAGCTCGAGTTTTACCAACGCTCGACTTTTACCGACCGACAAACCCCATTGGGCCACCTCAATTTTTATATTTTTTGTTTTAGTTCTAATACATAACGCATGTAACCAAAATTGACCAGTTCGCGCTGACTTACCGCCTCAACATCCGTGACTGAAAATGTTTGGGTTTTACCATCGCCCGGGTTTTACCGACCTGCCCCGACGCAACGCCCCGAGCTACTAGTTAGAGTATGTAGGGATGATTTTTCATAGGAGGTCATAGTGAGACACAGTTAGACCGTTGTTGTCCACATGTAAAAGCAATTAAGCCATCGACGAACCCAGGCGATATATTAAAAGGAGGTGTCGCATGCATATGACTTCGTTTCTCAAGAAATTCACGCGGCAGATGATTTTCAATTTGTGACATTCTACACAAAAAATATTCTCTTAAACAAAGGTATTCGTGTTTGGATGGCAACTCAAGATTAGCCTCACAAAAACCTTATATTCCCTTATGAGGTTATACCTAGTGGAAACGCTCTTTAATGGAACTTTAGCTTTAGTTGATCATGGCCAAGAAACCACGGGTTTCGTGTGGTGGGTCGGGAATGCCCGACTTATACTACAAAATCTATGTGAAACAGTTGTAACATTTCGAGTTTTCAAATCCTTGTATTGTATCTCCCACCCGACCTGGTTTTGTTTTCGGATAATCTAGTAAATGGGATCTCGTACTTATTTTAGTATATTTATTTCACATATTTTTAATTTAATTAATAATTAAGCAATTATAAATAAGTATAATTGAAAACTTTGGTGCCACAAAGTTTTTTTAAGGCTATGAATTTGACTATTTATATGATTACTTTCAAGATTTATTTAAATGAATGAGTTGGTTTGATGGTTGTTGAAATGATTCTTAATTCTTGAAATGACATACTAATTGGCTCAAGTTCAAGTTTCCATTGTAGCACTTTTTTTCTTTTTTTTTTGTATCCATCTATGTATTAGTTTTTTTTTAATTATGTTTTATTTGTTTATTTCTTTTAAATATGACGAAATTGTTTTTTAGGTTTAGTTCTCGTACATGTAATGAACCTAATTGATACCGATAGAATTCGCATCGAGTCGTTGAAAAGCCAATGTTTTTGTTTTAATCCCGTAGACTCACCGCCTCAACACTCGGAATCGACAGCAGTCGGGTTTTTAGCAACGCTTGAGTTTTACCGACCGACGTCACCCCATTGGTTAACCTCATTTTTTATAATTTTTGTTTTATATTTGGTTTTAATTCCGATACGATAATGCGCGTCACCAAATTTGCATTGAATTACCGGCTCAACGCTTGGGTTTTACCACTGCCCGGGTTTTACCGACCTGCCCGGCGCGTTAAAACTAGTTTTATGATAATAATAATGAGTATAGCGCATAACGTACCCCTCTATCTAACTTTAAACCCCTTGTGTACCCACCATCTATGTTGAGGGACTTAATTGCAATTAATCAATTTTCTTTCCCTCCTCCTCCCTCTTTCCCATCATTGACGCCATACCCCCCCCCCCCCCCCGCGCTCTCTTTCTTGTTCCTTAATCCACAGCCTGATCAATGAAATTGACATTACCAAATCATTCATTGATCCTAAGCATGTTCAACCGACACTCAATTTGTAGAAAATGATAATCAATTACAGCTAATTGATTCGGATATACCACATTAACGAACCTCGACTTATTCGGCCTTTTACACTATATAAACACGCCAATAACGCAATTAAACGATCCCACGCCCTCCTCATAGCATCACGATACTAAGCCCTAACTTAATTTCAACCTACAAAGCCGTCCAGATCCGTGTTGAATTCGAATTGAGATGTGAACCCTAGTTCGTCGTTCTCCCTTCATCCATCATCTAATTCGGTAATTGTTACATGTTTTCTAGTCGATTGTCTCTGCTTAATCAAAACCCTAACCTAATTTCAATCAATAACGAGTAATTAAAGGAATTGGGATCTAGGGTTTATATTTGAAAGTGGAAAACGACATACCTTGTGTATTTACTAAACCATTTTCATGTTACAACCAAGTTAAAATGATGGCCTGATGGCCAGCACATGTTTCTTAAGGCTGAGAATTGGCCTAGGGCGTGGGTTCGAGTCCCCCTACCCGGTTTTTGATTATTTATTTTTTTTAAACTTTATTTTTCAAGATATTATTACTATTATATATTAATAACATTTAATAATATTATTTTGACAAAGCCGAACCTTCTAACCTCCGATATAAGCCATCGTTTAAATAATTCATTTTAATACTCGTTTATATACACACATATATAAGTAATTATGGAAGTATTTTTATATCTATGCACATCCTTCCGGTTAAAACTATTATAATTTCATAAAGATGGATAAATAAACTCTAACAAACTGATAACAAGTCTTCGTTAACATTAATTAAAAGAATAAAAGTAATAATAATTTTTGAAAACTTTTTTATGGTCTTAATAAAAGAGATTTAACATATCATACAAATCCCAAATTTGTCGTAAGTCTTATTTTTATGATTATTCGTTTATGATTAATTATACTTTTACAACTAGGAACTTTTGTCAACGTATCCCGAGGAGCTCGACCGTTTCCATCCTAACCTTTATCTACGTCTTATCCTCATTCACCCACTCGATAAGGTGAGTAATTACACCCCTTTTTTACCGTTTTATATTTTGGGGGCATTGCACGTTCACAAGTTAAATTGATTTATAATTATTACTATAATTCCCCTATTTGCGTAGATATGCAGTTGCTCAATTAGTTGATACGTTCGAATGTGACTATGTGCTTGTTTTTGAGTTATGGTTGTTGGTATCTCATCCTTATCCTCATTTTATGATCATAAGCAGCCGGAGTAACTTGACTCGTTTGGGACGAGGGAAATGGCTTGACTCGTTTGGGACGAGGGAAATGGCCCTTTTATATTATTGTTATATCAATTGATGTATTTCATATTATCGCAAGGAATTGCCATTTTCACTATTATTATGTATAAATCATGATTACTTGCTCAAATTTATGTTGACAACCTATATATTTTCAAGCGTAATGTAGGCAGATATATGGGATGAAACAAGAGAATAAAGAATAGACTGGATCTTAGGTTGCATGACGAATAAAGATTGATTCTTGTTTTAAATATTTAATTATAATGTTATTTCCTTTGAGACATTGTTATGTTTTTGTGTACTTTATTGCTTTATGAAATAAATAATTTAGATGTTGGCACGTGTAATATACTTGGTGTCTTTTGAGCCATGCTACCAATTATGTCGCGCCTCGGCATGTTCCACTGTAGGTTGGGGTGTGACAGATTGGTATCAGCGCCGAAGGCTATAAGATATTTGTTAGACATAATGACCTAGTAGCATGCTTAGGTCCCTATACGTGTCCCTATACGTGCACCCTAGTTGTTTAAATTTTTGTACATAGCTTAGCATATTTAAATTGATTATCATATACAATTGTACACAAAAGCACACATTCATTCCCGAGTCTATGTCTCACTCTCAAAATCATTTACAAAGCTCTAGGATGATTTTCAATTGGGAAGTTCCTTAAGAGATCTCACCTTTTTACTCCCCTCTCCTTGAGGATGATTCGTGTGACGGATATGTATGTAGTAATTAGAAGGGGACACTCTTTTTCAACGAACCCTTGACACCAAGGCTTGCGAGCCTAAGGAAGTGCAATGTGCATAAATCTCAATCAACCGTGAGACCTGGTTGCCTTATTGGAGGGTTCAACAAGAGCGTGAAACTTATTAGGATAAAGCATATCACACCAAATGCCCATGAATCTACTAACTTCATTTTATCAAACATGGTCATGTGACAACCACACCCTTAAATTATAACCTAATTCACAGTGATTCATGGCTAAACTTGGTTTTTTAGTATTCTGTTTTAGTTGAAAAGATGGGTGAAGTATATAAATACGAGGTGATTCCCAAATTACTTCAACCATCTACCTCACCCCCCCCCCATTCGATTTTAATCGACGCTGTTGAAACCAAGCCATGGTGATACATGGATATTTCAACAACAAAATTTATTTGGTTTTCGATATTTTTTATTTTGTTGGAAGGAACCATGGTGATTCATAAATCCTTAACCAACAAATGAATTAATATATCTCATTTTAAGTTATGCTAATGTTTTGGTCAAAAATTAACAAAGGTGATTGTGTAACCAAATTAGTAAATGGGACTTGGTGCTTGCTTGAAATGAACGTAAAAATGCTAGAACACTGAGATTTATTGCGAGGAAAAAACCCGTTATCCTGAGGATAACAAGAAAAAAACCCCGGGTTGTGAAAACTATCACCACCAGTTTATTAATAACAAAATCGGTTACAAGTGGTGGAGCTAAATTGGATCGTGATTATAAAGTGCGAAACTGCTAAGTCTCGAGTGCTAGAAGGTGTGTGTGGAATGATCCAAGTATAGCTCTATTTATAAAAGAGAGTAGCTAACAAGAAGTCCTAAAAAATAGGAAATAATAGACTAAATCAACAACTAGCCGTTTTCCCTTGTTTAACACGCTCTTCTAAGTTGTTGGGGAGTAGCCCGATTCTTCAGGAGGTCATGGAGCCGTTATATGACCTGGTAAACAACAAATAACAACCATTGAATCTGTAGTTATATAATATGTTAAGGATACCTGTTTCTTCGGAGGATACTGTATCCTTGAGTTATCCTGAATATATCGCTTGCTGAGGATACTGAAAATCCGAACCCTAACAATTGTCCCCAAAATTAACGGCTGTAAAAGGTGGGTTACAGCTGTTAATTTTTTGAATTTTGAATCTTGCAGATTGGGTGGATTATTCGCATGTGTCATACATCCGTGAAACCTGCCAAACCCTTGATTATCCTTATATTTACTCGGATAAATAATTCAATCCTTCATCCAATCATTATCCAGTAATCTATTCTCTCTTTTCTCTTCATCTTCAATCAACATGAGTAAAAAACTCAAGCTTTTCGTTATCAAGTCTAGGCTCAGGAGGCTAAGGCTGCTGGGTTGGAGACTCCCTTTTGGGATGTGGCAGCTTGGGAGAAGATCGTGGTGGAGCTGAGCAGAGAGAATGTGGAAGAACCGGGGCCGAGCACGGCGGATAAGGTGGCTGATGAGGCGTTGAAAGTTGGTGACTGGCGAGGCAGTGAAGGATCAACAGGGCAATGATGGCGATAAAGACAAGGCCTGAGCCCGGTTTTTATGAATGTTTTTTTGTGGTTTATGATGGTTGATTGTAGGTTTGTGGTATCTTGAACAATTGGAACTTGTGGTTTGAACATCCAGCAATGCTTGGGTGGAGGGATCTTCCACTTGTTGAAGACGAAGCCCTTGCATTGTATTTTTATCTATCTGCACTTAATGTTAGTAATGATATGATATTGTGGCTTTAGCATTGTGTTTTGTATGTCATTTTAGATAATATATCTAAATATGTTTTAATTAGAACATGTCTTGTGAAATATTTTTAAGTTTTTGAAATAGACTATCTTGAGAATAATATATCCTAAATATATTTCTTAAACTCTTTATACTTTAGAGTAAAATATTCTAAGGATTATATCTAAAAAATATGTTTTTAAGTTCAATCATGCGTTGAGATAAAATATTTTAAGGACAATATATCCTTGAATCTAAAGTGTTGACAAATATTTCTAAGAAAAATCAATTTGATATATATTTAACATAACACATCCAAAATGGTTTTAAACTTCCTAAAGTAAGATATTTTAAGTATAATATATCTATGAAATAAATTCCCAAAACTTATCATATTAAAAAATACAATATTTGAGGTTGGTGTATTGTAGAGAACATGTCCTTAATACATTTAGAAAAACACGCCCAAAAAATATATGTTTAAAACCTCTATAATTGAGATTTGACACAATTGAGCCGAAAGATTATATTTCAAATAAAATGCAAAGAAAGATTAGGTATAAAATTGTACCTCCGCAGATGATAATAAATTGACAAACTTACACACGATGTCCCCAATTGCTAGTATTTTTATGTACCATGCTTTTGAGATTTTGCTAAGTTAAAAAACAACTTGGTAATGTCTTTATACTTAGCGACCCGGCCAATTTCCGATATGTTAAAACAAAGTTAGCTAATTCTGGTGATAAAGCCCATTTATTGGCGATAGAGCCTGCTTACTGGTGATAAAGCCTATTTTTTGGCGACAAAGCCATTACTTGAGAGACATGAAAATGTCTAAACCTTGGATAAACTGGGGAATGTCCCAAACGTGTGGACATGAAAATGCCGAAACTTTAGATAACATGAAAATGTTATAAACCTTAGATAACATGAAAATGTTATAAACCATATGTGTGACACGTCTGCCACTTATCTTAAGGATTCGGTATATAGCCAACAACAAACGGATTATCAGCTGGTCTGTTCCGCCTGCCTCGAACTATATCCGAATCATCGTGCGCTCCAGGCGGCGTTAGAAAGGTGAAGACCTTTAAACCTTAGAAGATATCAGGGATATCATATTCGTGCGCTCTAGGCGTTCGTTAGAAAGGTGAAGACCTTTAAAACTTAGTAGATATCAGGGATATCATATTCGTGTGGCAGGTGATCATCCTCTAACTGTTGTCAAAATAACGTATCCTTAGGATAACTGCAAAACACTAAACTCCTGATGAGGGGTGGGTGTTAGCCTGGCTAACACCCCTCCGATGCTTAAGTCCATAAACTTAATAAAGAGATAATAAAGTTTTAAATATGAAATAATGTAAAAGTAGATCAGGGAACATACCTTTATCCTAGAACATTGAGGATATGAGTATACCAGTTAAGGATACTAACAAAAATATGCCTTGAGATAGATAGCATTCCAAGCTCTCAGTGTAGGGACTCCCTCCATAGTGATTAACCTGTAGGCCCCTTTTCATGTTTCTGAATCGATCAAGTACAGACCTTCCCACTTTGGAGCTAGCTTTCCATCTGGTGGGTTAGTGGTATTCTAGAATGCCTTTCTTAACACCATATCTCCTACTTGAAATCTTCGAATTCTGATGTTTTTGTTGTATGACTTGGCTATTCTTTGTTGATAGGCTGCCATTCTAACTTTAGCAAGATCTTTGAGTTCGTCAATAGTGTCAAGGTCTTCAATAAGGCTTTGGTTGTTGGACTCAGTATCTTGGATGCTGGTTCTTGCTGTGGGGATCACCATCTCCGTAGGGATAACAGCTTCGGCCCCAAACACCAAAGAGAAGGGTGTTTGACCCGTTGCATTTTTCGAAGTGGTTCTATCATTCCAAAGAACGAATGGTAGTTCTTTAGCCCATTTCCCCTTCCTGGATCCCAATTTCTTTTTCAAATTGTTGATGATGATCTTGTTACTAGACTCTGCTTGACCATTAGTTTGAGGATGTACTGGAGTTGAAGTTACCATCTTGATTCCTTTCACAAAAGTTGGTTGTTCTACTACCAATGAACTGTGAACCGTTATCACAAACGATCTCTGCCGGGATACCGAATCTTGTGAGGATATTGCGTTTGATAAATGAGATCACATCCTTCTCTTTAAATTGGACAAATGCTTCGGCTTCGATCCATTTGGAGAAGTAATCTGTCATGGTCAGCATAAAGACTTTTCCATCAGGAGCCTTGGGCATCTTTCCCACAATATCCATCCCCCATTTCATAAGTGGCCACGGGGATATGATAGGATGTAGTGGTTTAGCTGGTTGATGCAATATGTTGCTGTGTCTTTGACAAGCATCACATTTCCTGGAGAAGTTCATTGCATCCTTCTATATTGTCGGACAGAATAACTTGTCCTCAGTATCTTGGATACTAAAGCTCTGCCTCCAGTGTGGTTTCCGCAATCACCTTCATGTATTTCCTTGAGGACTTCTTGTGCTTCATGATGCTCCAAGCATCCAAGTATGGACCTGCAAGTGATTTTCTGTAGAAAATATCATTTAGGATAGTATACTGGGTTAGCTTCATTCGGAAAGCTCTGGGATTTTCTCCTTCTGGGATCTCGTTATCCTGAAGATACTGTATTATGGGATTGGTCCAGGATACTGGATCGTCTTCAGGTTTTGAAGTCTCCATCACTTCATGGTTCTCCTTTGTTGCTGGAGTCAAAATATGAACGATGGGTATCTTGATATCATCTGGTATCTTGAGAGCTGATGCTAAATTTGCTAAGGCATCTGCTCCAGTGTTCTCTTCTCTTGGTACCTGTACTATATCAAATGTTTCAAAACACATAGCTAATTGTTTAACTATTTCTAAATATTTTGCTAAGTTTTCTGCATTTACTGCATAAGAACCATTAAAATAATTAGCTAATAATAATGAATCAACATAAACCTACAGATACTTGACCTTCATGTCCTTAGCTAATTGTAAACCAGCTATTAAGGTTTCATATTCAGCCTCATTATTAGTAGCCTGAAATTCACAAGATATAGATAGAGGTATAATGTCCCCCTGTGGGGATTTTAGCAGGATACCTAGACTTGTTCCTCTTATGTTGGAGGCACCATCAGTATGCAATGTCCAACTCTCCTTGACCTCCAATTGTGAACTTTTTTTTCTACTTCTACAAGTATATCCTGGCTAAAATCAGCCACAAAGTTGGCAAGCGCCTGGGATTTGATGGCTGTCCTTGGCTCATACAAGATATCATATGCACTTAGTTTCACAGCCCACTTTGCCATCCTACCAGACATTTATGGTTTTCTCAAAACAGCTTTGATAGGATAGTTAGTTTTTACATGAATAGCATGAGTTTCAAAGTAATGTCTTAGTTTAGTAGAAGCCATTATAAGTGCTAAAATTAATTTTTCAAGATAAGAATACCTGGATTCAGCATCTAGTAGACTTTTACTTACATAATATATCGGATGTTGTTGACCTTCGTGATCTTTGACCAAGGAAACACTTATTGCACTCCCTGAAATAGCTAAGTATAAAGATAATGGTTCACCGTCAATTGGCTTCATCAGGAGTGGTGCTGAGGATAAGTATTCCTTCAGGGATACCAATGCTCTTTCTTGCTTCTCTCCCCATTTGAGCTTTTGATTCTTCCTCAGGATATCATAGAAGTCTTTACACTTCTCTGAAGATCTTGAGATGAATCTATTGAGATCCGTTATTCTTCCTGTCAACCTTTGGACATCTTTGACGTTTCTTGGTGATTTAATATCCAGGATAGCCTTGATCTGCTCAGGGCTTTCTTCTACTCCTCTTTTGGTGACCATTTATCCAAGGAATTTTCCAGCTTTAACTCCGAAATGACACTTGGCTGGATTCAACTTCATGTTGTATTCATCCAGGATATCAAACGCTGTTGCTAGGTCTTTGAGATGATCCTCGGCCTTCCTTGCCTTTACCACCATGTCGTCTATGTAGACTTCCATCGTGTCCCCCAGTTGGTCTTTGAACATCATGTTGACTAGCCTCTGGTATGTTGCACCTGCATTTTTTAGTTCAAAAGGCATTGCAGTATAACAGTATATACCTGTGGGAGTCATGAAGGCTGTGTCTTCTTGGTCTGAAGGCTCCATTTGAATTTGTTGAAATCCTGAGGATGCATCCTTGAAGGTTAGCAGTTCGTGGCGAGCAATTGCATCCACCATCGAGTCAATGTGTGGGAGTGGAAATGGGTCTTTTGGACAGGCCTTATTCAGGTCTATGAAGTCCACACACACTCTCCATTTTCCATTCTTCTTCTAGACTACAACTAGGTTGGCCAACCATCTAGGATAGTGGACCTCTCTTATCATTTTGGTCTTGAGCAGCTTCGGCACTTCTTCCTATATGATAATGTTTCTCTCAGGAGCAAACTTCCTTCACTTTTGATGTACCGGCCTGAAAGATTTATCTATTCCAAGATTTTGAGTAATTATGGATTTAGAGACACCTGTCGTATCTTCATGTTTCCAGGCAAAGGTGGGAGCTCTTTTCTTTAAGGTGGAGATCAATCATTGTTCGATATCCTCAGACATACCCGATCCTAACAGAACCTTGATGTCGTTATCCTGAGGATCCATGGATACTTCTTTCACATCTTGATCCCTAGCTTGCAGTACCTCTCCTGGTTGTTTCTGTAATTGCTATGCTTGAGTAGGCTTTGTAGTCCATTTCATTGATGAAGCATAACATTCCTTGGCATCTTGCTGATCACCTTCAATCTTGATAACCCCCCATGGGCTTGGAAGTTTCACACATTGATGATAAGTTGAGGGTACTGCCTTCATGTTGTGGATCCAGGGCCTGCTTCCGTTTCTGGGATATCCATTTTCTTTAAGGCATCCATCTGGATAATGTTTTTAGAGCTCCCTCCATCAACAAGTATCCTGCACACGAAACAGTTAGCTATACATAAAGTAATTACCAAACCATCATGGTTGGGATCTACAAGATCACATCGATCCTCCTCATCGAAGGATATATTTCTTTGAGTTGTTAACGTGGAAGTACGGAGAGGTCTTTCCCCGTTGTCCATCTTTGTTTCTTTGAACGCTTCTTGGCTTCTGAGTATGAGGTTCCACATATGTCTGATCCTCCAGAGATAAAGGATACGACCTTAGCTCTGGGTGGTGGAGAAGGTGCCCTTTCAGGTATCTTGACAGGATCCTGACTCTTGTTCTTGTTTCTTCCAAATAGTTCCTTTAGGTATCCTTTGCTGAGAAGGTATCCTATCTCCTTTCTAAGTGCTATACAATCGTCGGTGCGATGGCCAAAGTCTTCATGGAACGCACACCATTTGGACTTGTCTTTGCTGGATCCGGGCTTTTCATTTTTCTTAGGCCATCTGGCCTTGTCACCTAAATCCTGCATGGCACATATTACACCACCAATATCAATATTAAAACAATGTTCGGAGATTTTAGGATACTCCTCATCATCTTCATCTTCTTCCACGACGTTTATTCTGGAGGTATCTTGTTTGGAATAAGGCTTGGGCCTAGAGAACTTTTATGGAGGGTCTGACTTCCTGTTGGTAGACTCATACTTCGGGATAACCGAACTTCCATGAGCCTTCTTATAATCCTCTAGCCGAATGTATCTTAACGCACTGTTCCTGACTTCATCAAGATTCCTGCATGGAGTCATGACAAGATCGTTATAGAAGGATGAATCCTTCTTCAACCACATCTTGAGAGCTTCAACAGCAGCCGCCATGTCAAGGTTGGAGATATCCAAAGCTTCCTTGTTAAATCTAGTTATGTAATACCTTAGGGATTCATTATTATGTTAACAATTCTATATAAATCACCTTTCATTTTCTCAAAAGATCTACTATAAGAAAATTGATTATTAAATAAGTTAATCAAATGAGAAAATTAAGTAATAGTATTGGAATGAATACTTAATAACCATTTGAGGGCCGGTCCCTTAGTGTTGAACCGCGTCCCTTGCATAGTCAAGCTTCTTTGATGTCAATAAGGATGGGGTTTTCTTTGTATTGAGCTACGTGTTCCTCAGGATCCGTAGTGCCATCGTACAGCTTCATGCTGGGCGTCTGGAATTTCTTGGGGATCTCCACGTCGCATATAGCCCAAGTGAACCTGGATAATCTGTGACTGCCTACCGGAACTTCAGCTATGGGATGGATTATCCCGGGGATATTGGAAATCATATCCTTCATTTTCTGTAACTCCCTGGCTATCTCGGGGGATATCCCTTTATCCTGCACAGATCCACGGTTAGTGTTTAAATTAGCTCGGGTATCCTGAGCCCTGACGACTAGTTCCTCTATTGAGGGTATCCTCAGGATAAGGCGACGTTTGCATGGAGATATCATCTCCAACATGCACTTTAGAGCACACCATCGGAGATCCTAACGAGAATATGCCAGCAGGCATGGTTGAACGAGGCTGCATGTTGTTGGATTCTGGCCTCGTTGGTCTGGGTAATTCCGAAGATACAAGAAGATTAGTTCCCCAGTATCCTGATTGCTGCTGAGACGGAGTCCTTGTTGATTGTGTTCCCAAGGATCCGGGATTCTGAAGGATAGATGATCCTGGAGAACCAAAATCAAGAGCCCTGGGCATGATTGGAGTAGCCTCCTGCCCTGGTTTTTTCTTGATCCCTTCAATTTCCTTAAATAGCCATGAGTTGGTCTTCTCTTGCTGCTCCAGGTGAGTTTTGACCTGTTTCATCAAAGCAAAAATATCACTGTTAGAAATAACTAGATCTACCCATTTAGAGGTTCCCGTGTATGGTGGAAGTTCTTCTCGGGGCTGAGTGTTCTTCTTCGGAACTGGTGGAGGTCCAGGATTAACATTTGATGCAGTGGTGATCGCCGGAGCAAAAATGGAGTTGGTTTTTGGTTGTGAGGCCTTGATGAAGGGATGAAAGTAATTGAGAATGAAGCAAACGGTTTTGATGGATTAAAACACCGATGGCCCCAGAGTGGGCGCCAAATTGTTTTGGTAAAAAATTAACAAAGTTGATTTTGTAACCAAATTAGTAAATGGGACTTGGTGCTTGCTTGAAATGAACGTAAAAATGCTAGAACACTGAGATTTGTTGCGAGGAAAAACACGTTATCCTGAGGATAACAAGAAAAAAACCCTAACTATCACCACCAGTTAATTAATAACAAAATCGGTTACAAGTGGTTAAGCTAAATTGAATCATGATTACAAAGTGCGAAACTGCTAAGTCTCGAGTGCTAGAAGGTGTATGCGGAATGATCCAAGTATAGCTCTATTTATACAAGAGAGTAGCTAACAAGAAGTCCTAAAAAATAGGAAATAATAGACTAAATCAATAACTAGCCGTTTTCCCTTGTTTAACACGTTCTTCTAAGTTGTTGGGGAGTAGCCCGATTCTTCAGGAGGTCATGGAGCCGTTATATGACCTGGTAAACAACAAATAACAACCATTAAATCGTTAGTTATATAATAAATTAAGGATACCTGTTTCTTCGGAGGATACTGTATCCTTGAGTTATCCTGAATATATCGCTTGCTGAGGATACTGAAAATCCAAGCCCTAACAGCTAATATTTTTTTTTTTCATAATGTTAAAGATGATAGACCTTTACATAATCAAGTTTCTTAAGTGATAAAATTCTCAACCTCAACCGCAATCTCAACCTCAACCTCAAATTATTAATAAAAATTACAAGTATCAATTCACGCAAACTCATATACTTACAACACTTACCCAAGTCTCATGAAATTTTACACATTTTATTCTTGCGGTATGTCTTCTCGTCTCATCAACCATAATCGTCGCACTGGTAACTCTGCCCATAGCATGTCATCCCGCATCGCTAAGGGAATCATGGAAGCCCTTCCAATAATCATCTCTCAACTCGTGAAACCTAACCCAATTGCTTTCTCCTACAAATAATTCACGAATGCTAACCCACCCAAATACGTTGAGGCCGAGGGTGCTACCATTCTCATCCAATGGTTCGAGCGGATGGAAAGGGTGTTCCTTTATTGTGTGTGTCCAGGAGATAGAAAGACAACTACGCCTCGAATGTCTTTGTGTAAGGCCCTGTTCCTGGTAACCCTACTTTGGTGTTGGATTTACTCATAAACACAGTTCTAAAATCAGAGTTAATAAAAACTTTTGCGGAATAATTAAAACTTCATGCATTACTTTACAAAACATCAAATCATGTCTTAACATACAAGTTGTCTTTTCATAAACATTAACATAAAATAGTCATGACACTTCTTCATAGATGCCAGTCTCTTTAGCTCGTGCCATGTGTCCCTCCTCAAGCCAGCTGCCTCAACCTATTTGCCTGCGTGCATACTAAAAGTCAGCTACGCTGAGTGAGTTCTAGTTAATCAATTAACATACATTACATTCATACCATACTCATACGTGTCCGGAGATACGTATTCATACCTTATTTACTATCACTTCTTTCATACATACTTTACATACATGCATACGTTCTTACATACTTTCTTTCATAAAACCCTATGGTATACCATAAGCTATTCTATCTTAAACATCACATATATTATAAGGGTCTGGTCCCTAACATCACAGATATTATAAGGGTTTGGTCCCTAACTGATGTGTGTCTAATAACCCTATAAAAATGACCCTCACAACTAAGCTTTAAATATAAAACGAAAATCCTAAAACCACACTCAACCGGCAAGTGTACCGATCGCAAGTAGTATAGATCTAGGAAGTCCGAGTATCGAACACGTGGACACATAAGAACACTAAAGATCACTAACCCTAGACAAGACCTACCTTAGAATAATAATTAAATTGATTTTTGATTTTTAAATACTTAACTGAACTAACTAGACTGACAAACAAAACTTACCAAAAATAGAAAACTTAACGGGGAACTAACTGTGTTAACTTAGGATGGAGAAAAAGGTCTACCTAGGTCTGAATCAAATTGTAGGCCTAACAAGCTAATGGATTGAATGACTTCAAGACACCGGTCCCTAAAGATGACACAACTAAGGATCGCTCGGGCTCACTAGATCACCTCTCGGTCTCACTCAACAAGCCTAAACTACTCAAAATCGCCTAGAACGAACAAACCGGGAAACAATTGCTAACGTGTTCTAATGAAGGATCACCTTTCGGTCTCACCAACACTCGACCCTAATGGAAATGAATACTACACAACCAAGGATAGAGGAACAATTAACTTAAACCAAAATAGATCAACTAGTGGCTCAAAACACCTAAACCTGACAAGAAACGAACTCGCTCTCGCGCAATTCTTATTCTAGCATGCAAAGGTAATGAGACGACCCTACTTCTTATCACCTCTCGGTCTCAAAGAAGGTGTCTAACCGTTGTACTTAATCCAATAAATCATGCAACAAAACCCTACGGTGGTACCTACCGCAAACAAACCCTAAACACAAAGTCTAGAATCAAACAATGCACCGATCAATCAATACAAAACTAATCAATCAACACACGGGGTTTATGCAATTAAACACTAAAATTTCCAGACACTAAACACAACCTATTTCATGTCTAAATCAAACTTTACATCAACAAATTAAGTCTATCAATCAAACAATCCATAAAACCTATCAAACACTAATAAGAATCATCATTCCTAGGTAGAACTAACAAGTTTAGCCGAGAATCATTTTTGGACAGCAGCAAACAATTAATAAACACATCATTAATCCCATACCAAACATCTTAACAATCATCTAATGATCAACAATAATCAATAACAATTCAATCTCTCAATCAATTGCAAAACAAATCAACAATTAAACAAGAAAATCAAAGTGTATGAACAATGAAAAAAGATGTAAGGATATGGATGTTTCCGGGGCTGCTCTTGCTGTCAAAAACGATGGGGATTCAATCCCGAGGCTTGGTTCTTGTGTCTTCTTCCTTCCCTAGCCGCCACAACCTTCAAACCCTAGCCGAAAAAAGATTTCTCCCTTGCTTCCTTCCTGCTGCCTGCTGCGATTGGCTGCTGTCCAGCAGCTCTAGGATTTTTTAATTTTTTATATTATAATAGTATTTGGGCCTCCATGATGCATATGGGTCGGGCCTTGAGCTTTGTCTTGAACTTGTATGCGTAAAAGGCTCATAGAATGCTCGAAAAGTCCCGGTTTTTACCTTTCTTTTACCCAAAACCTACAAGATTAATAAATATACGTAAAACCTGTCTAAAACGAGTTAAAACATATAAAATATAATATAAAACATATATAAAACGTGCGGAAAATACGTGTGTTTTACAACACATCACTAACATCATAGATATTATGAGGGTCTGGTCCCTATCATCTCAGATATTATGAGGGTCTGGTCCCTAACATCTCAGATATTATGAGGGTCTGATCCCTAACATCTCAGATATTATAAGGGTCTGGTCCCTTCTGTCTCGAATAACCATACATTTATTATACGTGCATACTTTACATATCTTCTAGTTATAAATACATACATACTCGTTCATACAATTATTATGTAATAATACATTCAATACACGACCATACACATATCATAAACTTGCCAATCAAGTAAGTGTATTATCTATCACATAGGAGTATGCACACAGCCCCGAAAACATACCAGATAAAGGGGGGCTAGAACTCACCTGGAGTCGGTTTCTCTCACCGTTAATGGTAATGCCCTTCCTTAGTTGTGCACGACTAACTGTACAATACATTATGCGTGTCAATTATCCAATACTACTACTTCCTACATCTAAGTTAACGAAACCCTCAACTAACGGGGCTCCGGAGGCAGCGCCCCTGGTAGCGGGGTCTAGGGACGGCAGCCCCTAGCAGGGTCCAAAGGGCAGAGCCCCTGGCTGGGGTTGAGCTGCCAGGCCAGCTCGGGAAAATTTTATTTTCATTAATAGTCCTTTAACAAAAATGCATCAAAAATGAATTTCATGAAATTTCGCATGGAAGAATTTCGCTTCGCATGACTTTTTCGCTTCGCATGGCTGGGCAATGCGAAATATTGATTTCGCTTCGCATGGCTGTGCGATGCGAAATCGACTTATGCGAAAATATCTCCTTTTCTTCATTTTTTTGCCATTTTAAGCCAAATTACTCCGTGACTCTTCCTTAGGACCCGATTTTACTCTTTTTATGGGTTTTGGGTTGTACCAACTTTGTATACTTGTTTTATGAGGTCCGAACATCACCTTTTTGTCCTATAACATACCCGTGAGGTTATAACTCACCAAGTTTATGTTTTTCTTACATTTCACAGTCTATTCTATTATCCTATCAGTTTGCATGTCGAAACCGACTAAAAACTTAACCATTTAAACCGAGACCTACCTTTTGCTTTGGGTTCGGTTCAGATCCGAGGCGACTCGAGGATCTGGACGTGATTCTTGGTGTTTGATGGCGTTCACACACGAGGTTCTTTTTTCTTTTAACTCGGGATTGGTTTCGGGTGTTAGAGAGAAAGTGTGTGTGTTTCTTGAGGGTGTGTGTTGTGAAAGGGAGGAAATGGTGAAAGGTGGAGGGGTTGGGTTATATATAGGGGGCTATGGGCCCCACAACCCTCTCACACTTTCACATCCAATTATTATCCAACATTTACATACAATCAAATTAACGACACATACGTAATAATAAATTTCCTTTTATTTATTACTCTCAACAGTACGGATGTTACACTTTGAACAAGCCTCCCCCCCTTGTTGGTATAGTGAAAAGCACTTTCTTAGGGCTGAGGTTGCCATGGCCTTGCTATGGGATGATCTCAAGAACCTCATACTAAAAAGGTTTTGCCTGTAATATGAACTCTGGAAGTTGAAAGAAGAGTTTTGGAATTTAAAGCAAGAAGGTGATGATAATGTCTCTTACAATGATCGGCTCCATGAATTAAGCCTCCTCATCCCGCGTATGGTCAATCCTCTCGATCGTGCCATCGATAAGTACATCTCGGGTTTTCCTGTGCAAATTCAAGATTCCATCCTGAGCTGTGGCCATAAATTCCTTCATGATGCCATCACTATAGCCGGTACCCTCACCGAGAACCACGTTAAGGCCGGGACCTTGACGCGGAAAATTTCCAAGAAGCCCAATGATAAGCCCTCACCTGAACCCATTAAATAATCCAAGCCCGAATCCACCAAGCACAATAACAACAACTATTCCCACTAGCGCAACAACAAAAGAAAACCCGACTCCCAAAACTATGTCTTGGCCCAACAAGCCTCTCCAAACAAGAAGCCCTACACCGGCCCACACCCAAATTGTAGCACTTGCCAAGGTCACCAGCTGACCCAATCCACTTATCGGGTGTGCACCAATTGCGACTGGTATGAAACACGTATCCGTCAACGAAGGTAACCTATACGACGAGATGTCATGTGGTGCCGAATTCCAATATGAAACCAAATGTACCGGTTTACTCTATTGTTTGAACCGTTTATGGGTTCCTTAATGGTCTTCACATGTTCATCCTCGATGAATCTCATAAGTCATGATGCTCTATTCATCCCGGTGCGAATAAAATGTATGCCGATTTTCGTCCCATGTTCTGGTTGCCGGGAATGAAGAAATATATCGCAATATATGTATCCAAACGCCTCACTTATTCTAAGGTTAAAGTCGAGCATCAAAAGCCTTTTGGTTTACTCAAGCAACCTCTGATTCCTGTTTAGAAATGGGAAGACATAACCATAGATTTCATTACCAAACTCCCAACTACTCAAAGACGCAATGATAACATTTGGGTGATTATTGATCGGTTGACCAAGTCGGCTCACTTCATACCTATCTGAGAAAAGTTCTCCGTAAGTTAACTAGCTCAACTCTATGTCGAGAACATCATTTTTCATCATGGAACACCTTTGACCATTATCTCCGATCATGATGGTCGGTTTACCTCTCATTTTTGGAATTCATTGCAAACCTCCTTGGGTACCCCTATTGATCTAAGCACCGCTTATCACCAGCAAACCAACGGTCAATCCAAGCGAATGATTCAAACGCTCGAAGATATGCTCCGCTCTTGCGTGCTCGACTTTGGTGGAAATTGGGATACTCACTTAGCACTTGTTGAGTTTTCCTACAACAATAATTTCCACACTAGTATTAGCATGGAACCCTTCGAAGCTCTCTATGGATGAACATGTCGTTCTCCGATTTGTTGGAACGAGACTGGTGAATCGTAAATCACAGGTCCTAAGCTTGTTCAAGAAACTTCCGATTAGATCACTCTTATTCGACAAAATATTCTTGCCGCTCATAGCCGTCAAAAGAACTACACCGATAAGTGTCGTAAACCTATCGACTTTAACGTTGTTGCTCAAGTTCTTCTTAAGGTATCCCCATGGAAGGGGTACTTCATTTTGGAAAAAGAAGCAAGTTATCTCCCCGATTCGTTGGTCTGTTTAAGATCGTTGAAGGGGTTGGTAAAGTTACGTATCGACTCGATCACTCTGAAGAACTCTCTAATGTTCATACAACCTTTCATGATTCCAATCTGAAAAGGTGCTTAGCCGAGGGAAATCTCCACATACCCCTCGAAGAAGTACAAATGGATGAATCTTTGCACGCTATCGTGAGACCTATTGAAGTCATGGATCGTAAGGACAAAGAAACCAAATGAAGCCGCAAACCACTTGCCAAAGTTCATTGGGAATCTAAACGTGGCACCGAGTACACTTCTGAGCGAGAAGACCAAATGATAACTAAGTACCCGCACCTTTTCGTTACAGCTTAGTCTCTAATTTCGGGACGAAATTTCCAAAAGTAGGGAATGCTGTAACATTTCGGATTTTCAAATCCTTGTATTTTTATCTTCCACCCGACCCAGCTATGTTTACGTCAATAAATCGATCTCCTACTTATTTTAGTATATTTATTTCATGTATTTTTAATTTAATTAAGAATTAGGCAATTTATGATAATATGTGACATTTGAGCCAAAACAAGGTACAACTCAGTACGTATTTACCGATTAAGCAAATAAACGCCTTTTGCGTAACAAACGAACGATTAACCGAACGGGTCGGGTTATGACCCAGATATTTCGGGGGACCATCTATAAGTGATATACGATCTATACAAGCTAAAATATTAGTAATATGGCCTTTGTTTGATAGCAAACAAGTTAAACGAAAACATGCTCGTTTAACTACCCGCTATAGATTTAAACGCGAAAGATAGTTACAAACCAAGCATTGTATCATCTGTTAAGCCGAAAAAGACTTACCAAACAATTACTTGAAATGTTTTAAGCAATTCGTGAAAATATTTTTGATTTTTACAAACATATAGTATGTTATTATAATTTTACTCAAAACTAGCCGAAAAACACTCGTTTTCGCGCTGTTTAACGCACCCGATAAGTTTTTCGCGCCAAAAACCGAACCTAAACTAAATTTGGACTGCAATTTTTGCATTTGGGCTTGAGAAATCAGAAATTTGGGCCAAAATGGGCCCAAAGTGGGCCCATGGACTTCCGGCCGCAGCCGCCACCCCACCCCCCTTTTTTTTTCCTTTCACATATAAACTAGATTTGAGATATTTTTACACATATTTTCAAACACAACTTTTGAACTCTTCGACTACAGCCAAAACCAGCAGGAAAACTAGGTAAAAACCTTATGATTAATCGATTTTTGATTCGTTTAAACTCGTTTAACAACATATTAACATGTCTTGATTGTTAAAAATCATAGTTAACCATGTAAAACTCTCAAAAATCATTCAAAAACCTACTTTGATGTTAAACCTAGTTTCAAATCAGAATCATGATCTTTTTTGGCCATGAACACGGATTAAATGGTTGAAATGGCGTTTTTACGGTTCAAAGGTTCGTTTTTGTGCACTAGCCGAAACCCTAAGTTAAAGGGCTGTTCTATTGATGAAACCTGCTTGGTTTGTGATATAGGACTTGTATCTAGCTTGAATAGAAGCAAAAGAACCTAAAAACTTGATTAGAAGGGCGAAAACGAACCAAAACCGCTAAGGTAATGCCGAAATACTTGCTTACGGGCTGTTTCGGTTAAGGTTGTGATGTGCATATTATTAGGCCTTGAAATTTTTCAGGGACATTAGGGACCATGTCAATGAGTCCCTTTTCAAATTTGGTAATATTTTGACCATCCGAGAATATTTGGCGAATTTATTACCGAATTGGAACGTTTATTTGGCAAAAATAGCTAAAATACTTCAAAAATTATGAAACATTTCTGGGAACTCAGATTTGATGAATTTTTATCACATATGAATTTTGGGATCATTTGGAGAAGTCTAAAGGTGTTTTGTGTATATGCATTCGTGTGAATTTTTATAGCCGAATTTGGGTCCAAAAGAATATCGCACGAGCTTTTTACATTCTGGAATTAATACATGTTGCTTTGGGACATTATTTGTGTATTCAGGAATTTTTGGAAATTATTTGGGGTAAACGGACGATTTTCAGGCGAAATATAGCTGATAAAATGAATTTTTATAAATTAATAAATCAGTAAAAAAATTCCAGAAATATTTTTATAAAAATCTAAATATTTTAATTGATAAGTGGTTAAATTTTCATAATTTAATGATTAACGGTTAATTAATTATGCTAATTTGAATATTAAACAAATTCAGTTTTTATAAAAACCAGCAAGTTCGCGATTAACGAATCTGCAAGAATATCAAGACACCAAGAGTGATCAAAAATCATATTTTTGGACTAATTAAGTAAAAACGAACTTTTCTATGAGAAACCTGGACAATCCGGGTGGATTGTGCGCGTTTCTTCTCAAATCAAACTGAATAAACGAAAACGGGCCCCATGGCTAATCCGGAACCACAATATGTGATCCTTTTTTATAACTTAATCATTTTATTAACAAATACATTTACCCAAGCTTATTCCCGTAACTATTTTCTGAACGCGTAAATGAACAACTTGGCCCAGCTGGGAAAACGGGAATCTGAGCCAAGTTCGGTTTTAAGTATTAGACATTGAACAACATCACGACCTAAGCCTACTGCCACTTTCTAGGCGTTCCAGCTACACCCAGATTAGTTATACAGCCCAGTTTAGTATTGAGATTATAATAATATTAAAATATTAATATTATTATAATATTGATTATAGGAACTACTGATAGCGGACCGAACAAACCACGAGCTGATACAGTACTGATTATCTACTAAACTGTGAGTTTCATAACCCCACTTCTAAACTGTTTTACGCACTTTTGGGGTGAAAAGTATGTTTGATTACATATACATACCTGAAACATGTATTGATGTGAATTATCTAAGTGCTAACACACGAAAGTCCCCACTAACACAGTGATTAACTTTGAGCCGGTGGCTTGTGAATAGTACTATTGGTTTGACAAACCCAAACGGAGCCGGCATGTTTTGCTGAGATTTTACCCCGTTTGCACATGACCATAATTATACAACACGCTATGTAGTGTTAGACATAGCTACTTGGGGCATGTTGTGGGCGGAAAGGGGCCACAGTGGTTGATTGAGCGTGGGAAATGGATGCACGCAGCACACACAGTCAAGGCTTCACTGTATTTCATGATTACATCATTACATACATACATACTTATTTCATGATTACAAGTGTTGACTTGTGAATACTCATTACCGTTTTCTTGAAACTCGTGAAACTCACCAACTTTAGTAGTTGACCCGTTTTAAACTGCTTTTCAAGTGTACCTAAATCGGAATGATTTGGTGATCTGTTACTTGCCTAAAGGTGTGTGGTTGATGCTATGTAAATAGAAGCAAGGATACTAGTAGTAAGATCGTATGGTTAACGAAATAGTATGGTTTGTAATACCTAGACTGTAAAACAATGATAGAACAATGAAATGTAATATATTGTAAATTAGTTTGTAATGTTTCTTTATAAACAATGTGTTGATACTAGAGGTGTTTGTTACATTCGCGTTTACGCTTCCGCATTGTGCTAGTCGGGGTGTGACATAATAACAATGAGTATAGTGCATAATATTCCCCTCTATCTAACTTTAAGCCCCTTGTGTACCCACCATCTACGTTGAGGGACTCAATTGCCAATATTAATCAATTTTCTTTCCCTCCTTCTCCCTCTTTTCCGTCACCGACGCCATACCCCCCCCCCCCCCTATTTCTTATTTCTTATCTGGACCTAGCTAAGGAAATTGACAACCGACACTCTACTTGTAGAAAATGATAATCAATGTAACACCCGTTAATTTTCGGTTCAATGATTTAAAAGCATGTAAAGTATGTACATCCCTCGGGGTTTATCTAGCCTTTCTCGGGGACACTCTCGTCATCCCGGTATGTTAAAATAACTTACTTTTCATCCTAGATTTGCTGCATCCTTTCAACTCAAGGGGCTAGAGTGTAACTTTTATAATATGTTAACAAAACCCTAGCCCTCCTCGTTGTTCCAGCCGATCGCAACCAGGGCAGCAGCTCAAAGCCTTCGTTTTTCTTTTTGCAGCCAACATTAGGATGTAAAACTTCAATTCAAGGTTAGTCTAACGTCCATGCAAGTCTTTTTCACCATTAAACCCGTTATCGAACACATTAGGGTTGAGTTTTGATGATAACAGTTTACTGACAGATTCGTATACGTTTATTGTAAGGTCCGTAGCGCGATGATAATCCATTTTTTTTATCGATTCTTTTTTTATCGATTCTTGTTTCCAGAAAGGTATAATATGTAATTTTTGGACGAGATTAGAATGGCTTTTATGAATTTATAAGATCGAGTGTCAAAGCTGATGCGGGATGACGGATTCTGGTATGTCTTCCCGACATCATAAATCTTTTTCAACAAGTCCAAATTAGTTGGTTTCACTTCTGAAACTTAATATTTTGAGTTAAGAATCAAACCCAATTGGAATAGTTTAATTTGGTTCGGTAATGAATTTTATAAAAATAAAACCGTTTTGTTGCGCACTGAAATAACTGCATGTACCTTGCTGTGTTGGAGGAATTTTTATAATTTTTTTGTCCACTAGAAAAATATAATAAAAATATTTTTATAAACCTAAGACATTTATTAAAGTCTGGTAAAAATTTAATAATTTATTTCAAAGGTTATCCTATGTAATTAAATGCATCTTCGCATGCTAAAATCTGTATGTTTTACTTGTTATTGATCGATAAGTTCGTTTTAGGCTTAACCGGTGGATGTTCAATTGTGTTCTTGTCGGGGCTTCTTGAAGTGAGTTTTTACATCACAATCTTTCTAGGTATGTCCCGTATATCATACTTAAAAATCATGTTCATTGGTGTTTGTTAGATTGGTCAACTAGTTGTAGCTTGATTGTTAGTGTTCGGTTGACTAGAATTGTAGTTTGATGCGTTTAACGCGAGGGTTGAAGTGATTAACGACCAATTCAGCTCGGGGCAACTTGGTTTGATGTAAGGACTATTGAAAAATCATTTTTATAAGTTATGGGGCTGAATTGGTTGTCGGTTACTCAAACGGGTCGGTACAACGCGCAATTGCGTTTATTGAATAGTTGGTGCGTTGTACTTGCGAGTTACGAACCCATTTGACTCGTGTAGCGTCGTGTGGACTTGTTGGATATGATTTATCATATTGGGTCCACACGGGGCTGAGTTGGATGTTAATGGCCTAAACGACTCTTAAATGCGCATGTTAGTGTCACCTAGTGCTTCCAGGGGTAAATTGGGAATTCTTTATTCCTGGGAGTATCTAAGGGTCGTGTTGGTGAATGTAAGGCCCCAGGGGCTGTTATGATTGAGTTTGATGAGGTCGAGGCTTTAGGTAACTCGAACCTTGTTAGAACGTCTCGTAGGATAAACGAGTCCTTTCGATGTCGATTGTAATGCTTGTATGTAAACCGACATGTGTTTGAGTTTTGGGATTTCTTAGGGATTATATAGCTCGTGGTCAGTACGTGTCTTGTGTCAGGTGAGTTCATGATGCCCCCTTTTAACCCTTTTTAGGTTTTGGGCAAGCATGCACACCTAAGTGATTTTACTTGATGAAGGGTTTAAACTATTTTATATAGGCTTGCTAGTATATTGTAGGCCTTGGGATGTTATAGTATGTGTGTGTATATATATATATTATTGTATGGCCTATATTTGGCGATGTTGTAGTCGTATCGACTACGGATGTTACGTATGCCTACTTTGTATTTGCATACATTGATGAGATGTTACGTGTTTGGGTTGTACGTTTGCTCGACCCTGATATTACGTGTTTGGGTTGTACGTTTGCTCGACCCTGATGTTATTACTTGGATGTTAAATATATATATATATATATATATATATATATATATATATATATATATATATATATATATATATAGGGATGCACTTATAAAGATGTTTATATGTAGGTTTGTATATGTATATATACATAAGGATGATTATTTATCGAAGATGATGGCCTAACTGATGTATCCCTTTTATAGTTTAAAACCTTTGGGAATGACTATTATGATTATTATTATTGATGTTATTTATTAAAACTTGAACTCACTCAGCTCAAGCTGACTTTGTGTGCATGTTAGTGTGAGTTTCAGGTTAGGAAGAGAATGCCTTATCGCTTGGACGTGCACGAAGCTACTTGGACGGTGAAGGACATACGTGGAAGGAAGATTTTATTATTGAACATTTTATTTAAAAAGTGTTATAAAATATAATTAAATTGGTTTTGGGCAATATTCCCGGGATTTTGGGAACTTATTTTATTATTTATGTTTTCCGCTGAATTATACTCTGAATTGGTTATTTTAATGAAATGAATGGTTTTCAAGTTTAAGTATTTTTATAAGTATGATGGATGAATACCAACAGTGGGATTTCCGGGATTCGGGGTCTTACAATCAATTTACAGCTAATTGATTTGTATATACTACCTTAACGAACCTCAAATTATTCGGCCTTGTTATACTATATAAACACGCCCATAATGCAATTAAACAATCCCGCGCCCTCCTCATAGCATCATAATACTAAGCCCTAACTTCATTTCAAAAGCTATCCAAATCCATATTGAATTCGAGTTGAGCCGTAAGCCCAAGTTCGTCATTCTCGCTTAATCCATCATCTAATTCGGTAATTGTTACATGTTTTCTAGTCGATTGTCTCTTCTTAATCAAAACCCTAACCAAATTTCAATTAACAATGAGTAATTAAAGGATTTGAGATCTAGGGTTTATATTTGAAATTGGGGAAGAACATACCTTATGTCTTTATTAAACCATTTTCATGTTTTAACCAAGTTAAGACGTTGGCCTGATGACCAGCGCATGTTTCCTAAGGCTGAGAATTGGCCTGGGGCGCGGGTTCAAGTCCCCTAGGCTCGGTTTTTAATTATTTATTTTTTTAAACTGTATTTTATCAAGATATTATTACTATTATATATTAATAACATTTAATAAATATTATTTTAACTAAACCGAACCTTCTAAGCCCCGATATAAGCCATTGTTTAAATCTTCCATTTTAATGCTCGTTTATATACACACATATATAAGTAATTATGGAAATATTTTTATATTCATGCACATCTTCCGGTTAAAACTATTATAATTTCAAAAAGATGGATAAGTAAACCTTAACAAACCGATAACAAGTCTTCGTTAAAATTAATTACAATAATAACAATAATAATAATTTTTGTAAACTCGTTTACGGTCGTAATAAAAGAGATTTAACATGTCAAACGAATCCCAAATCTGTAATAAGTCTTATTATTATAATTATTCATTTATTATTAATTATACCTTTACAACTAGAAACTTTTGTTGACGTATCCCGAGAAGCTCCACCGCTTCCATCCTAACTTTTATCACCATGTCATTCTCATTAACCCACTCAATAAGGTGAGTAATCACACTCCCTTTTTATCATTTTACATTATGGAGGCATTACGCATTAATAAGTTAAATATATTAATAATTATTACTACAATTCCACTATTTGCGTAGATATGCAATTGCTCAACTAGTTGATACGTGCGAATGTGACTACGTGCTTATTCTTGACTTATGGTTGTTAGTATCTCATCCTCATTCTCATTTAGTATGATCATACGCCGCCAGAATATCTCGACCCGTTTAGGACGAGGGGAAATGACCCTTTGCATTATTGTTATATTAATTGATGTAGTTCATGCTATCGCAAGGAATTGTCATTTTCAATATTATTATGTACAAATTGTGATTACTTGCTCAACTTTATGTTAACATTTCACGGATTACACAGGTAGCTGTATGGGATGAAGCAAGAGAATAAAGAGTAGATTGGGCCTTAGGTTGCATGACAAATAAAGATTGATTTTTGTTTTACATATTTAATTGTAATGTTATTTGCTTTAACACAATGTTATGCTTTTGTGTACTTGATTGCTTTATGAAATAAATAATTTGGATGTTGACACGTGTAATACTTAGTGTCTTTTTAGCTATGATACAAATTACATACAAATTATGTCGCGCCCAGACATGTTTCGCTGTTGGTTGGGGTGTGACAACAGTAAACGATGAAAAAGAGTTATACTAAGTGTGTGACGCTTTCTTGAGGCCGTAAAGTAACTTTTCTAGATCACATACAAGACCTCGGTTGTTTGTGTCAACAATGCCTGGTGGTTGATGCATAAATACCGCCTCGTGTAAATCACCATGTAAAAACGTATTTTGGACGTCTAACTAGAGTATGAGCCAACCCAAGAATACTGCTAAGTATAAAATCGTCCTAGTTGTAGCTGAATTAATAACCGAGCTAAAGGTTTCGGTACAACTGATGTCAATCATCTAAGATTTACCATTCATAACGAGATGAGCTTTGTAGCATTCAAACGGGAGTCCACACAGCATTAGCAAAATAAAATAGGATTCACTTATAACATTATCACATTCACTAGTTTATCTGCTAGATCTTTTAATTTTTGGAAATATTCGTTCATGGATGAACATGATCAAAATTTAATATTTATTAACTCTTGCTCGAGACTAGAAACATTGGATCCCTTATTACTACTAAAATACATCGTATCTTGCTCCATGTCGCTTGAGAAGTTGAGTGTAACACCCCGGCTAAAGCGGAAACGCCCGAGTTTGACGTACGGATTGTTCAAAACACATGTGACACTATTAAGTGACAATATTATCATTAATTTGTTTAAGCATCATATACACGAGTTTGTAAACAAGGAATACAAGGAAATATAAATACAACTAAACATTTTGTCTATTTGTTTAAATAACCTAAGTCTAGTGTATTCTCCAAGTATCATCCTCTAATGCTTGTACCTGTAGCATATATATATAAAATACGGTCAACTAACTTAATAGTTGGTGAGTTCACACAAGTTTTGAATAAGTACGTAAAAACCATGCAATTCCATAAGACTTGTGATAATTAAACTACTTCGCATGCAATGTCCTTTCCAGTCGGTAACAACCAACTTACACGGATCGGGGGTCCCTTTTCCACTTATAACAAAATGGTCCTGAGTGCAAAGGGGGCGTATGATCATACTTGTTGAGGAAACCACGAGCTGAGCAAATAATCAAATAAGCACGTAAACATACAAGTCTATGATATGAATCGCAGTTTTGTAAACGAATATAATAAATGGTTGGGTTGGATAGGATAGGATATATATGCTACCCCCAAAATGTAAAAAACGTTAAAAAGGGGGTGTGAGAAACTGTCACACCCCAACTTAGGGCCTAGGAATGTGACCATTAGTTGGTACCTGCTTTGTAATTATATATCAGAGTTAAGGTTTAATTTTTGCGAAAGACTTAAAGGTTTAATATAATATTATATTGAAAATTTACTTGGGAATTAAATACCTAAGTTGTAGTTTTACAAAATATTGTTTTTAATATACAAGGATTTTATAACAAAATTGAGCCATCATGCAGTGCGAACTTCTATCTTTGAGACGACTCTAATCCTTGCTATATACCATCAAACTTAATTACTTGCAAGTGGGATTAAAATAGGTCAGCTATGTGCTGGTAAATAGTTATGACTCTAAAAGCATTTAAATAACAATCATAATACAAATATAGTTTTGTTGACATCCTCAGCAGAAATATTTTTATTTATGGTTTATGTAACGCTGCCCTACACATACACACACAAGTCTTCGAGCCACGTAGCCCATACTGGAAAAACTATATATGACCATTAGCCCGTGGCCACGTAGCCTTTGACTGTATAGGCTTAACAGTTTTATTTAGATCCAGACACATGTGTATTTGGTCTGAGTTGTTTTATTCTCTAATTTGAATTACAACGTTTTAGAGATCACGTAATCTCATGTAAACGTTTGACTGACTCTATAAGACAAACAACCTGTCAATTTTATAGAGTATAAATATGTTTGACTGTTTGTAAAGGTTTAACGTATTCACCTGTACCGATGATGTGATTGTTTGAAAACCTTTCTTGATTGTGATTGATTGTTAACCTATAAACAAATAGGTTTGAATGATCACCTTGATGATGTTTCTTGATTAAAACACAGACCTTAAGTCTGGTTTTAACCTAGATTAGGTTTGTGAATGTATTTTAAAACCTTCTCCAGGTAAGTAAACGCGGTTGATTGGGATGTGTACGAATTACTTACCTTAGGCAAGAAGAGTCTACTAATGATATCCCCCTTCCAGTTACTACATGCACATCAAAATATAATTTTGTATAACATTATTATTATCAAAATAATGTTTACCGAAAATTGTTTGTGAATGCTTTTGAAAATATTTTCAAGGTAAAAGACCATATCCTTGACTGAGTCTAAGCTTAATATAATATGATTGATAATAACTTAAACTTAGATTCTACCATAGACCGTAGTGAATTGTAACAATTCCGGCAAATTCAGGTATACCCTAGCCGGAATATACTATTTACGTGTTATTTAATACTAAATATATGAATTATAATGTGTTTATACGAGTATATAAGGTTCACAGTACGAATTATACTCGAATATACAGCTAGTCGTATTGAAATTACGATTAATCGATGAACGGTTATTGAAACCCGAACGAATCGGGGATTACATTATAGACGAAATATATAGTGTTTAGTGATGTTTACGAAGTATTAAAGCTTCGGGATAAGTGAATTATAGCACAGAAAAAGGATTTCGATTTATTAGTACGTCGGTACGATAAACGAAACCTTTAACATCAAACCAAGCAAGAGACGATCGATCAAGCCGAAAAAGATGCACAATTACCGACAATATGATGTGTTAAGTCAATAAATGTCATGGTTTAAGTTTTTAAAGTTTTTAAATCGGTTTTATATAAATTTAAATTTTAAGCCGAAAAACGACCGTTTTGGCCTCGTTTTGAGCGGAATTAAACGTTTAACCGAAAAACGAACAGAACCAGATTATCCACAACATTATCCAGATTGCGTAATCTGAATGTGTGGCCAAGAATGGAGGTGTGGGCCCCACCCCCACACCATATGGAGACCGATCGGATGAGGGTTTCCCCTCATCCCTCTCATTTTCTTTTTTCTTCAAACATTCAAGCACTCAAACCTCTTCCAATCTTCAATTCTCATCCAAATCTTTGAGTTTTAACAAGGTAAAACCATAGAGTAATGGTTAATTCATAGTTGTAATTCCATAATCTTGAGTTATTTGCAAGAGAATGAAGTTTCAAATGAAAAATGGGTGAAAACCCGAGATGAAACCGATTCTTGGAGGATCAAGTGATGTATACAAGTTATACAAAGGACCTTGGTCCAAGAAAGTAGTTAAAAGAGTCAAAAACGAATTTTTACGGTCAAAATCTTTGTTTTGATGTTTTAATCGAAACCATGAAAGAAATGGCTTGATTGTGGGTATAACTTGCTTGGTGTGGTGTTTTTGTGCTTGTAGGTGTTGTATCTAGTGGCTAGCAAAGGCTAGAAACCAAGATCTTTGCGATCTAACGCTAGAAAACACAAGGTAGTTCGGTTTTCGTATGATTTAGATAATTTGGACAGATTGTGATAGACCTAGAGTTGGGTCACGAAATTTCACAGAGATGATCTACACATGAAAATATGAGATCTGTGAATTTTTGGTAATTTTTGGATAAAGGATGAATATTTGGTGAATTTAATGCTCGGTTTTGGCCAAAATGGTGAAAAATAGCTAAACATCATGAAAAATTCTGTAAAACTTAAGATAAGCTTTTTATAACATATAAATGTCACACACAAAATTTCAGGTTCATTGGAGAAGTCTAAGTAGGCTTTTCGGTAAAACGAGTTCTAGGGATTTCTAGCTCGGTTTTGGTAAAAATGGCATGAAAAATGATTTTTTAGTTCTGGAAAAATTACAGGGAACTATGTGGGTGACAGGGGTCATCCCATAAAAATTTGGGATTTTTCGAAGGTCGTTTGGTATTTTCGACATATTTGGTGTTTAAATGACGTTTAAAAATGGTTAAATAAATTTTAGATATGAAAATTAATTCTAGAAAAATTTTATAAAATTCCTTACTGTCAAAATATGGTTTGTACAAAATTTCAAGGTCCGAGACTAAACGGATATTTATTTGTGCTAAATGGAACTTAAAAACAAACTTTTAAAGCTTAAAACGAGTAAACCGGCGAAGTTCGCCTAAGCGAGCTGACTGGTGTTTGAAAACCTTAAAAATGGATGATTTTTATGAAACTAAGTTAATCAAGTAAAATAAATCATCCGAAAATAATTCGGATGATTTGGGTAATTTTACCCGACTTAACCGTTTCCGGTGTATTAAAGGCGGAAACGGGCCCCGCGGCCAAACGGGGTGTCTAACCGAGCTCTTATTTCACCACTTTAATGAAAATATCAATAACAACTATTTTCAGGTCGTGTGTGGTCAAACTCATTTTTTGAAAACATAAAGACGGATAACCGTGCTAGGCACGCAAAACGAGAAAACAAACTAACGGTAGTTTTGACTATAGAACTCTAGGTGATATCACAATCTAAGTCCATAAAAGTATCTCGGGGTTAACATTGTCCCCGGATCGTGTACGGTACTGGGTTAACAGTGTCCCCAGACGTACCGGTTAACACGAATTTAAGTTATATTGATAGAAATTGTGTAGTAACGATTTGGGGGATCGTATTACAGATCTGTACCAGTAGCCGTGCACCGTAGTACATCTTGCTCACAAGAAGGTGAGTTTTCACGAGCCCCTTTTTATTGAACTGTTTTAAATATTTTCCCGGGGCGGAAAGCATGTTTTTATCAAAGTGTTTAAGTACATGCCGATCGCATGGAAATCAATGTATTTATATAATGTTTATTGTACGGGAATCGTACGGTAATGTATTAAGATGGTAATTGTCTGAGTTGCTAATATTGTAAGGCCCGAAACAGTGTTCTGGGTTAACAGTGTCCCCAGAGGTTATTAAATGTATTTCTGGGTTAACAGTGTCCCCAGAGGCTATTAAATTTATTTCTGGGTTAACAGTGTCCCCAGAGGTTATTAAATGTATTTCTGGTTTAACAGTGTCCTCAGAGGTTATTAAATGTATTTCTGGGTTAACAGTGTCCCCAGAGGTTATTAAATGTGTTTCTGGGTTAACAGAGTTTTCACTTGTAGGCTCAGCATAATTACATCATTAATTTATGATTATTAAAATGATTTGTCATGGTTTACTTAAATTAGTGAAACTCACCAACTATTCGTAGTTGACCCGTTTTCTTTACGTGCTTTCTAGGTACACAAAATTGGAATGAATGATACGTGCTTGCTGATGTGTGCTATTTTGTGGAAGCTTAAGAGTCTATATTTTGTTTTAAATATGTTAATGTACTATCGGTAAAACTTATGTGATAACACCTAGATGGTAACGAAACTCGGAACAATGTAATTCGTTTAAATTAATGCAGTGGTAATGCTGTTGATATCAGATGTGTCTGTTGCATCCCGTGTACGTTTCCGCTGCGGTTACGGGGTGTTACAGAACTTGGTATCAGAGCCATTGGTTATAAAGAATTAGGATGTCTTTAAAAGATACCTAAAATATAACCAGTAGCTCAAGTATTATAGGATCTGAATATCAACTAATAATTTATTGTGACGAGATTGGGATGAACTTGGATGGACAAGTGGGTTATTATGGTCCAGAACATAATAACAGACTTGTCTGCACGAGGGAATTCAGGGAAAGTCACGGGGGACTTTAATAGGCAAAATTGGCAACATACGTGCAAATATGTGATAATATTGTTATGTGGTCAAGTTGTATAAGTAAGTGTATACTAATTTGATTATGATTTACACTATGGAAAGAACTATATGTTTGTTAACTTGTGTGCACGTAAATTGTCAAGAACTCCTAGTTTGTCGATTGAGGAGGACCCGGAGGAGGTCAGTTCCGGGGACTCCGGGAGCCCACTCGTAGCATCTAGCACAGAGCCTAGCGAGGCTAGCCTTAGGAGTTCCGGCCAGTCCTCCCCAGCTAGGATTGCCAGATCCCCTACCCCATCCGCACCACAGGCCGCCCCTGCACCCCCCGGATTCGGACCCCGCCTCACGGCGCGGATCAGTATCCCACATGTCCGACCTACCTCGCCCCAACCCAGACCTGCTACCCGCAGGGGCGAGTCCTCCCGCTCTCAGCCCGAGCCTGCGACTCCACCTGTGTGGGGTCTTCCTAGACAGGAACGGGACGCGGCGACCTGGCTCCGAGTGCTCACCGAACAGGTGAATGAGCACTCCGCCGCCCTGACGGTGGGAGTCCAGAGGAGGATGTACTTGGGGGATTGCATACTGGACCATCAGTATGCGATTGCCCAGCTGAAGAGGGAGTGCTCATACTCCCAATGGATGCTCGGCCGGATGGAGATGCGGGTCCGGGTTATGATGGCTGTGTTGGTGGTGTTGGTGGCGATATTGGTGGGGTTGGTTTACCACCGTGTTTAGTTGTGTTGGGATAGACAGGGACCGCTTTTTGATACTCTGTGTAAGCAGTTAGTGGTGATGCTAACATGGAGTGAATCTTGTTTAGTTATAATACAACCACTGGCCCTTAGGGGGGTCTCTTTTGGGGCATATCAGTATAGATACTTTTGGGTATCATTCAAGCACTGACCCGTTGCGGGTTATGTCGAGATGATGCCGACACAGGCCCTACGTATGAAAACTTAACTAATGTAATAGTGACAGGAAAGTAATATGAACGAATGTTTGTGTAACATGTACTAACGTTTATTAATGAATGGAATGTTTGTTGTGTTTTATGATTGGAACTTGTATTGATTATATATATTTTCTTGATGTTGTGTAGAATGGCACCAAAACGTTCGGCCCAATTGTCGGAAGTGGACGTGAGCCGTCTGATTGCTCGCCAGTTGGAGGCGGCGATACCGGATATAGTATCGCACATCGCCGCCAGTATTAACAATTCGACCAATCCAACCCCTCCGAGCAATCAAACGACCACCAATAATAACGGGGAACAAAATGCTAATCCTCCACAAAACGATAACACGATTCCGAGTAATGACGCACCGCCTACGGTGGTCGCTACAGACAGTAATGGCCCTATACCTACTGTAGAGACGAACCGTACTGAAACGATTCCTGCATCCAGGGGATGTTCGATCAAAGACTTTATGTTGTGCAAACCTCTAGAGTTTAGCGGGTCTGAAGGACCAAATGGGTTAGTTAAATGGATCGAGAAAATAGAATCCGTTGTGAACATCAGCAACTGCCCCGAGGATTGTGTCGTTAAGTATGCCACCTGCACACTCACGGACCATGCCTTGACATGGTGGAACACCATAGTGCAGACTCGCGGTCAGGCGACGACAAACCGCATGACCTGGACAGAGCTCAATGCTCTTGTATTGGAACATTTCTGCCCGAGAAACGAATTGCAGAAATTAGAAAATGAATTGTGGAATCTGGAGATGCAGGGGGCAGACCACTTGGGTTATACGAACCGGTTTAATGAGTTGGCGCGATTGGTACCATGGATGGTCACCCCAGAGTCGAAGAGGGTGGAGCGTTATATTTGGGGACTAACTCCAGTAGTAAGGAGTATAGTCAATTCTGGGGGACACCAGACGTATGAGGGTGCGGTGACACAAGCTGGTATCATCACGTATGATTTCGTAAGAAGTGGGTCACTGAAGGTGACGGGAGAATCCGCTGGGGGAAAGCGGAGTACGCATGACCATAGGAGCCGGGAAAAACAGCAAAGTAAACGTGCTAGGCCCACTGCCCAGAACTACGCCATGACTAGTTCGGGCGGAAGGCAGGAACCGCAGACAAGGATGTTTTCCAGGTGTGGGAAATGCGGTTACCAACATGGTGGCGAGTGCAGGGTGGTAGTGTGCCATCGGTGTGGCAGGGAAGGGCACTACGCACCGAGATGTAGGACAAACCTGAACACTCTGAACCGGCAACCGCAGCCTATCCGTGCGCAGCCAATTAGGAACCAACCAACCCAACAGCAAAACCCGCAAGGAAGTCAAATGGTGACCACTAGCCGTGCTTGCTTTGAGTGCGGCGGCACAGATCACTTCAAGAAAAACTGTCCGAAGCTGAACCAGGGAGGGAATGGGAGGCAAACTGTGGGCCAGGCATCGTCGTCCAATCCGGCGCGAGGCCGAGCATTCGTGATGGGGGCGAACGAAGCACGCCAGGACCCCAGCGTAGTGACAGGTACATTTCCTCTGTCTCTGATCATTACGCTTCTGTATTATTTGATACGGGTGCCGACAAAAGTTTTGTCTCCGTTAAATTCCTGTCGATAGCAAACCGGCCGATTAGTGAAACTATAGAACCTTACACCGTAGAAGTCGCTAACGGTAAAACCATGATAGTTAATCGGATAGTTCGGAATTGCCCTTTTATTCTGAACGAGCAATCCTTTCTGATTGACTTGTTACCGGTAGAATTGGGTAGTTTTGATGTGATAGTGGGAATGGATTGGTTAGCACGTAACAAAGTAGAAATAAACTGTGAAAAGAAAATCGTCAAGATCCGGGTGTCGGATGACGAGGAGGTATTAGTGCAAGGAAAAAATCCGGCACCATGATACCATTTATATCCCACCTCAAGGTGTTAAAATATATACGTCAGGGATGTGGGGCGTATCTAGCGACCCTGACGGCAACTGATTCTGAGGAAAAACGGTGTGGACGATATTCCCGTGGTACGCGAATTTCCACAAGTTTTCCCAGAGGAACTTCCTGGATTACCGCCAACCCGACAGGTCGAATTCAGAATCGACTTATTACCTCAAACTGGCCATGTTGCTAAAGCGCCCTACCGACTTGCACCATCCGAGATGCAAGAACTGTCCAATCAGTTGCAAGAATTGTTGGATAAAGGATTTATACGTCCTAGTTATTCCCCGTGGGGTGCACCTGTACTATTCGTGAAAAAGAAGGACGGGAGCCTTAGAATGTGCATTGATTACAGGGAATTGAACAAGTTGACAATCAAAAATAGGTATCCTCTCCCCCGAATCGATGATCTGTTCGACCAACTACAAGGTGCGAGCTACTTCTCAAAAATAGATCTTAGATCGGGATACCATCAGGTTAGAATTCAGGAGGAGGATATCCCAAAAACCGCATTCCGGACTCGCTACGGCCATTACGAGTTCTTAGTTATGCCGTTTGGGCTAACAAATGCACCAGCAGTATTCATGGATCTCATGAATCGAGTCTGTAAACTCTACCTCGATAAATTCGTCATCGTGTTTATTGACTATATTTTGATATACTCGAAGAGTAAAGAAGACCACGAGCAACACTTAAGATTAATTTTAGAGCTTCTAAATCAGGAGAAGTTGTATGCAAAATTCTCCAAGTGTAACTTCTGGTTACAAGAAGTGCAATTCCTTGGTCACGTTATAAATCACCAAGGAATACACGTTGATCCAAGTAAGGTTGAAGCAGTTAAGAATTGGCAAGTGCCTAAATCGCCAAAGGAAATCCGCCAATTCTTGGGCTTAGCTGGATACTATCGTCGATTTATAGAGAACTTTTCCAGCATCGCCCAACCTTTAACCCTTTTGACCCAAAAGGATCGAAAGTATGAATGGGGTGAAGAGCCGGAAACGGCGTTTCAAACGCTAAAACAAAGATTGTGCCAAGCGCCAATCTTAAGCCTCCCCGATGGAGACGATGGTTTTGTCGTGTATTGTGACGCATCCCGGAGAGGGTTAGGATGCGTGTTGATGCAAGATAATAAGGTTATAGCCTATGCTTCTCGACAGTTAAAAATACACGAGAAAAAATTACACTACTCATAACTTAGAACTGGGAGCAGTTATCTTTGCACTTAAAATCTGGAGACATTATCTCTACGGTACAAAGTGCACCATCTTCACCGATCATAAAAGTTTGCAACACATATTCGATCAGAAAGAACTGAATATGAGGCAACGAAGATGGGTCGAGTTGTTAAGCGACTATGACTGTGACATCCGTTATCACCCCGGCAAGGCTAACGTCGTAGCCGATGCCTTGAGTAGGAAGGATCGGGTTAAGCCATTGCGAGTGCGAGCGCTGGGGATGATAGTCCAGTCGAACCTTTCGGATTTGATTCGAGTCACTCAACGCGAGGCGTTGAAAGAGGAACAATTGGAAAAAGAGGGACTTTACGGTAACGAGAAGAATTTCGAACAGCGCGTGGACGAAATTCTCTATTTCAAAAATCGGATTTGGATCCCGGCCCTCCATGACCTTCGTGAATTAATCATGGACGAAGCGCATAAATCGAAATATTCCATACATCCGGGATCGGATAAGATGTACAAGGATGTGAAGGAGTTCTACTGGTGGCCGGGTATGAAAAAGGATATAGCCACATACGTCGGCAAGTGTACGACGTGTGCGAGGGTTAAGGCGGAGCACCAGAAACCTTCGGGAATGTTACAACAACCGGAAATTCCTGAATGGAAGTGGGAGCAGATCACGATGGATTTTGTGACACATCTCCCCAAGACGTCCCGAGGACATGATGCAATTTGGGTAGTCGTGGATCGATTAACCAAATCGGCACATTTTATTCCGATTAGAAATAATTATAACACCGAGAGACTTGCGCAGATTTATATAAATGAAATTGTGTCTCGTCATGGTATACCCATCTCGATCATCTCCGATCGGGATAGCCATTTCACCTCCAAACTTTGGCAAGCTGTGCAAGAAGCGCTGGGAACGCGTATTGATCTAAGAACAGCTTACCACCCTCAGACCGACGGTCAGTCTGAGAGGACCATCCAAACCCTGGAGGATTTGCTTCGTGCATGCGTACTGGATTTTAAGGAAAATTGGGATCAACATCTCCCACTCGTTGAATTTTCCTATAATAATAGTTACCATAGCAGTATAAAAGCAGCGCCTTACGAAGCATTGTATGGACGGAAATGTCGATCGCCAGTCTGCTGGACTGAAGTGGGCGACACACAGGTTATTAGATCAGATCTGGTCCAGGAAACGACCAGCAAAATCCTTGAAATTAAGAACAATCTAAAGGCCGCGCGGGATCGGCAGAAGAGTTATGCCGATACCCGTAGGAAACCGTTGTCATTCGAGAAAGGTGATAAAGTTTATTTGAAAGTATCACCGTGGAAAGGTGTGGTTAGATTTGGAAAGGCGGGAAAGTTAGCCCCTAGATACATTGGACCATTCGACATTATTGCAAAAATCGGTCCTGTAGCATACCGATTAGAACTGCCTGATGAACTGAGTGCAGTTCACAACGTGTTCCACGTGTCGAACTTGAAAAGGTGTCTGTCGGATGAGACATCGGTGTTACCTTTAGAGGGTGTTCAAATAAATGATAAGCTCAACATTGTAGAGGAGCCCATAGAAATAGTAGACGGGAAAATCAAGCAACTTAGACACAATAAGATCTCGTTGGTCAAAGTTAGATGGAACTCGCAACGAGGCCCAGAATATACATAGGAACTAAAGGAAGAATTTCGAAAGAAATACCCCCACCTATTTCCGCAAAAGGAAATAGTTGATGCGTAAAATTTCGAGGACGAAATTTTTGTAACGGGGGGAGAATGTAACAATTCCGGCAAATTCAGGTATACCCTAGCCGGAATATACTATTTACGTGTTATTTAATACTAAATATATAAATTATAATGTGTTTATACGAGTATATAAGGTTCACAGTACGAATTATACTCGAATATACAGCTCGTCGTATTGAAATTACGATTAATCGATGAACGGTTATTGAAACCCGAACGAATCGGGGATTACATTATAGACGAAATATATAGTGTTTAGTGATGTTTACGAAGTATTAAAGCTTCGGGATAAGTGAATTATAGCACATAAAAAGGATTTCGATTTATTAGTACGTCGGTACGATAAACGAAACCTTTAACATCAAACCAAGCAAGAGACGATCGATCAAGCCGAAAAAGATGCACAATTACCGACAATATGATGTGTTAAGTCAATAAATGTCATGGTTTAAGTTTTTAAAGTTTTTAAATCGGTTTTATATAAATTTAAACTTTAAGCCGAAAAACGACCGTTTTGGCCTCGTTTTGAGCGGAATTAAACGTTAACCGAAAAACGAACTGAACCAGATTATCCACAACATTATCCAGATTGCGTAATCTGAATGTGTGGCCAAGAATGGAGGTGTGGGCCCCACCCCCACACCATATGGAGACCGATCGGATGAGGGTTTCCCCTCATCCCTCCCATTTTCTTTTTTCTTCAAACATTCAAGCACTCAAACCTCTTCCAATCTTCAATTCTCATCCAAATCTTTGAGTTTTAACAAGGTAAAACCATAAAGTAATGGTTAATTCATAGTTGTAATTCCATAATCTTGAGTTATTTGCAAGAGAATGAAGTTTCAAATGAAAAATGGGTGAAAACCCGAGATGAAACCGATTCTTGGAGGATCAAGTGATGTATACAAGTTATACAAAGCATCTTGGTCCAAGAAAGTAGTTAAAAGAGTCAAAAACGAATTTTTACGGTCAAAATCTTTGTTTTGATGTTTTAATCGAAACCATGAAAGAAATGGCTTGATTGTGGGTATAACTTGCTTGGTGTGGTGTTGTTGTGCTTGTAGGTGTTGTATCTAGTGGCTAGCAAAGGCTAGAAACCAAGATCTTTGCGATCTAACGCTAGAAAACACAAGGTAGTTCGGTTTTCGTATGATTTAGATAATTTGGACAGATTGTGATAGACCTAGAGTTGGGTCACGAAATTTCACAGAGATGATCTACACATGAAAATATGAGATCTGTGAATTTTTGGTAATTTTTGGATAAAGGATGAATATTTGGTGAAGTTAATGCTCGGTTTTGGCCAAAAATGGTGAAAAATAGCTAAACATCATGAAAAATTCTGGAAAATTTAAGATAAGCTTTTTATAACATATAAAAGTCACACAAAAATTTCAGGTTCATTGGAGAAGTCTAAGTAGGCTTTTCGGTAAAAACGAGTTCTAGGGATTTCTAGCTTGGTTTTGGTAAAAATGGCATGAAAAATGATTTTTTAGTTCTGGAAAAATTACAGGGAACTATGTGGGTGACAGGGGTCATCCCAGAAAAACTTGGGATTTTTCGAAGGTCGTTTGGTATTTTCGACATATTTGGTGTTCAAATGACGTTTAAAAATGGTTAAATAAATTTTAGATATGAAAATTAATTCTAGAAAAATTTTATAAAATTCCTTACTGTCAAAATATGGTTTGTACAAAATTTCAAGGTCCGAGACTAAACGGATATTTATTTGTGCTAAATGGAACTTAAAAACAAACTTTTAAAGCTTAAAACGAGTAAACCGGCGAAGTTCGCCTAAGCGAGCTGACTGGTGTTTGAAAACCTTAAAAATGGATGATTTTTATGAAACTAAGTTAATCAAGTAAAAATAAATCATCCGAAAATAATTCGGATGATTTGGGTAATTTTACCCGACTTAACCGTTTCCGGTGTATTAAAGGCGGAAACGGGCCCGGCCGCCAAACGGGGTGTCTAACCGAGCTCTAATTTCACTACTTTAATGAAAATATCAATAACAACTATTTTCAGGTCGTGTGTGGTCAAACTCATTTTTTGAAAACATAAAGACGGATAACCGTGCTAGGCACGCAAAACGAGAAAACAAACTAACGGTAGTTTTGACTAAAGAACTCTAGGTGATATCACAATCTAAGTCCTGAAAAGTATCTCGGGGTTAACATTGTCCCCGGATCGTGTACGGTACTGGGTTAACAGTGTCCCCAGACGTACCGGTTAACACGAATTTAAGTTATATTGATAGAAATTGTGTAGTAACGATTTGGGGGATCGTATTACAGATCTGTACCAGTAGCCGTGCACCGTAGTACATCTTGCTCACAAGAAGGTGAGTTTTCACGAGCCCCTTTTTATTAAACTGTTTTAAATATTTTCCCGGGGCGGAAAGCATGTTTTTATTAAAGTGTTTAAGTACATGCCGATCGCATGGAAATCAATGTATTTATATAATGTTATTGTACGGGAATCGTACGGTAATGTATTAAGATGGTAATTGTCTGAGTTGCTAATATTGTAAGGCCTGAAACAGTGTTCTGGGTTAACAGTGTCCCCAGAGGTTATTAAATGTATTTCTGGGTTAACAGTGTCCCCAGAGGTTATTAAATGTATTTCTGGTTTAACAGTGTCCCCAGAGGTTATTAAATGTATTTCTGGGTTAACAGTGTCCCCAGAGGTTATTAAATGTGTTTCTGTGTTAACAGAGTTTTCACTTGTAGGCTCAGGATAATTACATCGTTAATTTATGATTATTAAAATGATTTGTCATGGTTTACTTAAATTAGTGAAACTCACCAACTATTCGTAGTTGACCCGTTTTCTTTACGTGCTTTCTAGGTACACCAAAATTGGAATGAATGATACGTGCTTGCTGATGTGTGCTATTTTGTGGAAGCTTAAGAGTCTATATTTTGTTTTAAATATGTTAATGTACTATCGGTAAAACTTATGTGATAACACCTAGATGGTAACAAAACTCGGAACAATGTAATTCGTTTAAATTAATGTAGTGGTGTTTTCTTTATAAGCAATGCTGTTGATATCAGATGTGTCTGTTGCATCCCGTGTACGTTTCCGCTGCGGTTACGGGGTGTTACATGAATGCTTGGAATACTTATGCTAAGGCAGAATGATTGCTTAGTTGGCAGAACTTCGCTCCTAACTCGCTTAACTGCTCTACAGCTAGTTATATCTCCAATACTTGCACGAACTTCAAGAAAAAGGACCTCGGAACTTCCTGGAAAAGCTAGCATGCTTTCCAACACAAAGTGTGTGTTTGTGAATGTGAAAATGGGGTGAAATGGACTGAACCCGTAGCTGCCCTTTTATAGGTGGGTTTCGGCCACCATCGCGTAGCGCGATGGGGCTTTCTCTATGGCCATCGCATAGTGCGACGCTGCAATCAGTGAGAAGCTACCACGTGTTGACACGTGGTTGGCCACGTGGCCCTGGTTGCTTAATGGGGTCATCGCGTAGCGCGATGCCCACCTGATCTTGGACCATCGTGTAGCGCGGCGCCCCCTTTTTCATAACTTCTAGGGAATGGCATCGCGTAGCGCAATGAGATAATCTGTCCACCCATCGCGTAGCGCGATGGGTCTGAAAAACTAAAAATTTCATTTTAACCCCTTTTAGTTTCAGAATTGTCACTTTTGGCCCAAAATTGAACAAGGTATTCCCGAGATGTTACATCCTCCCCGCATTTTGAATAATCTCGTCCTCGAGATTTATTGAAATAAATATGGGTACGTTCTTTTCATTTCTGATTTAAGTTCCCATGTATACTCGAGTACACGCCTTGAATCCCAACGGACTTTTACCAACACGAGTCGTTTATGTTTGAGGAACTTAATCATACTATCTTCAATTTGAATCGGTTGCTCCACAAACTTAAGTTTTTCATTAACTTCGAGGTCTTTTAATGGCATTTCAAGAATTTCATCAGCTAAACACTTGCGTAAATTTGATACATGAAATACGTCATGAATGCCTTACATTTACTCGGGTAATTCCAATCGGTATGCAACATGTTCTATTCTTTCAAGTATTTTGAATGGTCCTACGAATCGTGGATTCAATTTTCCTTTCTTTCCAAATCGTACTACACCTTTCCAAGGTGATACTTTAAGTAGTACTTTGTCTCTTACTTGAAATTCTAATGGTTTTCGGCGAACATCAGCATAACTCTTTTGTCTATCCCTAGCCGCTTTCAATCTTTCTCGTATTTGTATTACTTGATTAGTGGTTTTCTGAATGATTTCTGGACCTGACAATTGATTATCTCCAGTTTCTGACCAACATACGGGTGCTCTACATTTCCGTCAGTATAATGCTTCGAATGGTGCCATTTGGATACTTGTTTGATAACTATTGTTTTATGAAAATTCCATGCGGTAAATGAGTATCCCAACTTCCTCCTAGATCAATTACACATGCTCGAAGCATATCCTCCAATGTTTGGATAGTGCGTTCACTTTGACCATATTTTTGTGGGTGATACGCAGTAATTAAATTCAATTGCGTTCCCACAGCTTTTTGAAAACTCGCCCAAAATTTTGAAGTGAAACGGCTATCTCTGTCGGAAATGATAGACAGCGGCACACCATGTAAAGATACAATATTTTCAACGTATAACCGTGCCAGTTTATCCATGCTATAGGATTCTTGTATTGGAATGAAATGGGTTGATTTCGTCAGTCTATCTACGATAACCCAAATTGCATCATTTTGTCGAGCAGGTTTTGGTAACTTCATAATAAAATCCATGGTTATCAAATCCCATTTCCATATCGGGATTTCAGGCTGCTGCAATAACCCCAACGGCTTTTGGTGCTCGGCTTTTACTTTTGAACACGTTAAACACTTAGCAACATATATGGCAATGTCCTTTTTTCATGCCAATCCACCAATATTCATTCTTTAAATTATGATACATCTTATCACTTCCCGGATGCATCATATATTTTGACTTATGGGCTTCATCAAGAATCTTAGTTCTCAGTTCTCCAATCATAGGTACTCATATCCTTTTCCTAGTCGGAGTATTTCATCATCGCCTTTAACTAACTGATCAATCGTTCCATTTTCTTTTTCAGCTTTAATATTTCCTTCTTATGATGCCAACTTTTGAGCTCCCTTAATTTGATTGATCAAGTCTACTTTAAGTTCTAGTCTCAAAGCTCGAACTCTTTTTGGTTTGTCATGTTCTTTTCTGCTCAAAGCGTCTGCCACAACGTTGGCTTTTCCTTCATGATATACAATCTCACAGTCATAGTCATTAAGAGTCACCATCCAACGCCTTTGCCTCATATTCAATTCCTTTTGATCAAAAATATGTTTAAAATCAGTGTATATTATAAACTTAACACCATACAAATAATGTCTCCATAACTTTAATGCAAAGATTATCACGCCCAGTTCCAAATCATATGTAGTGTAGTTATTTTCATGGACCTTTAATTGTCATGAAGCATATGCAATGACTTCCTTTTCTTGCATCAAGACGCATCCCATACCCGTCTGCGAAGCATCACAGTATATGGTAAAATTATCCTGACCTTCTAGCAAAGCTAAGATTGGTGCATTTGTGAATTTTTGTTTCAATGTCTCGAATGCTTCTTCTTGCTTTGGTCCCCATTCAAATTTGACAAATTCTCGGGTAAGTGCAGTTAAAGGGACAGCTATTCTTGAAAAATTTTGAATAAACTTCCTGTAGTATCCAGCTAAGCCTAGAAAACTTCTTACTTGACTTGGCGTCTTTGGTTTCTCCCATTTGGTTATGGATTCTATCTTAGCGGGATCGACTTGAATACCTTTGGAATTTACAATATGACCAAGGAATTGAACTTCCGGTAACCAAAATTCACACTTCAAGAATTTGGCATATAACTTTTCTCTTCTCAAAGTTTCCAACATAATTCTTAAGTGGATTTGGTGATCTTCTTTAGTAATATATGAGAATATCATCAATAAACACAATGACAAACTTAACAAGATGTGGCTTACAAATTCGGTTCATCATATCCATAAAGGCTGTCGGAGCATTAGTGAGTCCCAACGGCATAACGGTGAACTCATAATGTCCGTACCTTGTTCTAAATGCTGTTTTCGGTAGATCTTCTTCTAGAACCTTTAATTGATGATATCCAGATCTGAGATCAATTTTAGAGAAATGGCTTGCACCTTGAAGTTGATCAAACAGATCGTCAATCCTGGAAAGCGGATATTTGTTCTTGATTGTGGCCTTATTCAGTTCCCGATAATCTATGCACATTCTCATCAATCCATCTTTCTTTTTGACAAACAATATCGGAGCTCCCTACTGTGAAGAACTTGGCCTAATGAATCCTTTTTCTAATAATTCATCCAACTTTTTTTTCAATTCCTTCATCTCAGTAGGTGCCAGTCTATAAGGAGATTAAGCTATTGGTGAGGTTCCCGGCACTAAATCAATTTTAAACTCTACTTCTCTGTCTGGCGGAATTCCTGGTAGCTCATCAGGAAATACATCTTTGAATTCTGAAACAACTGGTACTTCTTCCAACTTCCTTGGTTCGAGTTCTTTGGTTACAAAAGCCATGAAAGCAAGGAATCCCTTACCTAAACAACTGGCTTTTATCTTTGAAATTATTCCAACTTTTCATGCCTTTTTATCTCCAACTATTCGAATGATTTTACTATTTGGTGTTCGAACTTCAATCGTCTTATCACTCTATAAAATACGGGCTTGGTTCATTGTCAACCAATCCATAACTAAAACTACATTGAATCCTACTAAGGTCATGGGTAACAATTGTACAGGTATATCATAATTGGCTAATGAAATTGTTGCGTTTCCTAAGGCCTTATGTATTCTAATTAGATCTCCATTGGCAGTTTCAACCTCATAATGATTATCTAGTTTTACTAGAGGTTAATTTAATAGACTACAGAATTTATGATCTATAAAACTCTGGTTAGCACCTAAGTCAAATAACACTCTAGTATAAACATTATTGATAGGAAACGTACCGGTAATCACGTCCGGTATGTCAGCTGCTTTTTGTGTTTTGAGCATAAAGACTCGGGCATTTCCCTTTCGACCATCTATTTTTGCAACACTTCCACTTGCTCCAGCCGTGGTGACCATTGGCTTCCTCTTTGGACACTCAGTACTAAAATATCCTTTTTCTCCACACTCAAAACATACCACTGTTTTTTTCTTGTAATCAGCTTCCACATGACCAGGCTTTTTACAAAAATTATAGGTGACAGTGTTGACTGGTCGTAAACATTTACCATAATGCCTACTTCCACATGATCTGCAAATGGGATGAGTGTACATAAAAGTCCTTTCCTTATTCTTCTCAACCTTCCTTATCTTTCCTCCAACAGGCTACTTCTACTCATTCTTCCTCCTTTCGTCACGATTCCGGAACATCCCATCCATCAGATATCCGGGTAACTCCATTACTGACTCAATTGTCGCAGGCATGTGCGAATGAACAAGATCACGGATTTCGATATGTAACCCATAAATGTATCTAGTCACTTTATTAAACTCGGGAGTGACTAGATGCGGAACAATTCGACAGTACTCCAAAAACTTGGTGTTATATTCCTTTAAATTAGTTCCAACAACCCGGTGATTCCACAACTTTGTTTGAATTTGGTCAATATCGTTGATCGGGCAAAACCTTCTCAAAATCATTTCCTTAAATTCCTTCCACTCCAAATTATACAAATTCTTTCTTCCTTTTACTTCAATGAGGGTATTCCACCACTCTAGAGCCTCTCCCTTAAACATCTGGGAGGTATACTGAACTTTCTCCGTTTCTGAGCATTTACTAACGATTACGATCGATTCCATTTCCTCCAACCATAGGAGGGTTACAATCGCTCCCTTATCTCCATAGAACTCTTTGGGGCTATACACTTTGAATACCTTAAAATCACACCCCTCTTTCAATTTTAATTTCTTTGTTTAATTTGGTAGCTCGTTCTCTGCAGTCGAGCTATTAACACTTGCTTCTTCTTTCTTTTCCAATTCTTTCTTTTCCGTTTCCTTCTTTTCAGACTCTTTCTTTTCAGTTTCCTTTTTAGTTTCCCTTTTTGATTGAACCGTTTCATTTTTGCTTTGACTTGGTCTTTTGGAACGGGATGTTGTTCTACTTGGGTTATTTTTCTTTTGTTCAACTAATGGATTAACAGCTTCTTTGATTAAGTCACGAATACCACCCACGTACTCGGGAGGTATTGCTCGGATATTTTCTTCCATTGTCTTTTCAATGTTGTTATCTTGGACAGTTGGGTTACTATCAGCATTCTCTTTTCTGGACATGCTGTAAAATAAAGATATAATAGCTTAGGAAACAGTAATATAACATTTTTATTTCACTTTGATTTACGATACATCGAAAAGGAAATACAACAACAACATTACATAACACTCATTCTAATCTTTAACCCACTTTTTGACAAGACTTTTCATCTTATCACACTTTTTGATTATTTTCTTCCCTATTTCCTTTTATCTATCCTTTCATTCCTAAGTTCATCCATTACCGCGTTAGGCGGATTTGGATAACCAGTGGGGGCAAATGCGGCAGGGAATAGATATGCATTTTCCCTAGGATACAAGTGGGGATTGGCTACGTATGCCTGTATTTCCTCATTAGGTATGTTGTTGGTGTAAAATTCCTCTATCAAATGTCCTTCTTCTCTTATCTCGTTAGCTTGTTTCGAGATTGTTGGGATTGGACCTACATATGGAGGAAATTGAGGATGAAACTCTTCTTCTTCCTCCTTAGGATCTGAATCATCCTCTAACATCTATGATTGTACGGGATTACGGTGACTTGGTCCTACCAATATTTGAGCATTCGGGGGTGGTGATCCGAAATGCCATCTGCTTGGGTTCGAGTGACAATTCATCTAGCTAGAGGAATCGGTGTAAATTTCCCGTTTAATCTACTATGAACTTCTACTTCCTCTACCGAGTGATACTATGGATTGTTTTCAATTGTGTCATCCGATATGTGTCCCGTATGGTAGATTCGGTACTGTCGGCTGCTCCCAGCTGAAAAAACTAGTGTAGTAACTATGATTGTTGCTGCTGGCTGTATCTGGCAGATTAGGAATAAGTGTGGGATTAGTTCTTCTAGCAACTTGATGTCTATGACTAAGATAATTAACATACGACATCTACACTTAATTAGTTTTAGGGCTAGAAAATATTACCAATCCTATCTTATCCCTACATAATAATAATAATGTTAAGGTTAATAATTAGGTACTGTTAGCATAATACCTAATTCGCTAAAACCGATGGCTCTGATACCAACCTGTTACACCCTAACTTAGGGCCTAGGAATGTGACCATTAGTTGGCACCTGTTTTAATATAATATTAATTTATATTGAAAATTTACTTGGGAATTAAATACCCAAGTTGTAGTTTTATAAAATATTTTTTTAATATTACAAGGATTTTATAACAAAATTGAGCCATCATACAGTGCGAACTTCTATCTTCGAGACGACTCTAATCCTTGCTATATACCATCAAACTTAATTACCTGCAAGTAGGATTAAAATACATCAGCTATGTGCTGGTGAATAGTTATGACTCTAAAAGCATTTAAATAACAATCATAATAAAAATATAGTTTTCTTGACATCCTTAGTAGAAATATTTTTATTTTTAGTATATGTAACACTGCCCTACGCACACAAGTCTCCAAGCCACGTAGCCCATACCGGAGAAACTATATATGACCATTAGCCCGCAACCACGTAGCCTTTGACTGTATAGGCTTAATGGTTATGTTTGGATCCAGACACATGTTTATTCAGTCTGAGTTGTTTTATTCTCTAATTTGTATTACAACGTTTTAGAGATCACGTAATCTCATGTTAACGTTTGACTGACTCTATAAGACAAACAGCCCGACTATCTTATAGAGTATAAATATGTTTGACTATTTGTAAAGGTTTAACGTATTCACCTGTAACGATGATGCGATTGTTTGAAAACCTTTCTTGATTATGATTGATTGTTAACCTATAAACAAATAGGTTTGAATGATCACCTTGATGGTGTTTCTTGATTAGACTTTGGTTTTAACCTAGATTAGGTTTGTGAATGTATTTTGAAACCATGATTGTATTTGTGTGACGTTTGGTTTAGCATGCTTTGGCCTAATAGAGTCTATCACGTTGGCAAACTTCCCCATGTAAGTAAATGGGTCCCGCGGTTGATTGGGATATGTACGAATTACTTACCTTAGGCAAGAAGAGTCTACTAATGATATCCCCCTTCCAGTTACTACATGCCCGTCAAAATATAATTTTGTATAACATTATTATTATCAAAATAATGTTTATTGAAAATTATTTATGAATTCTTTTGAAAATACTTTCAAGGTTAAAGGCCATAGCCTTGACTGAGTCTAAGCTTAATATAATATGATTGATAATAACTTCAACTTAGATTCTACCGTAGTGAATGCTTGGAATACTTATGCTAAGGCAGAATGATTGCTTAGTTGGCAGAACTTCGCTCCTAACTCGCTTAACTGCTCTACGGCTAGTTATATCTCCAATACTTGCACGAACCTCAAGATGTAACGCCCGTAAAATTTCGTTGAGAAAAGAAAAAGATGCTTATGCCTTGTATTATTATATTTTCTACCGGGACTCGTCCTGAATCTTCGGGGACCTCCTAGTCATCCCATAAGATGAATTACTCAACTTTCATCCAAGCATCGCAACTTTCAACTTAGAAGGGCCAGAATGTAACATTTTATAATATAATCAAAATCAAAACCCTAGCCCCCCCATGGTCCGATCGGCACCCCATCACCCCTCCCCCCTCCTCGTTTTTGCGTACAATCAGCCACCGACCAGCCTCCAAAAGTTCAATTCCAGGTCGGTGCTAAATGTCTACAACTCTTTTTCACCTGAAATCATCCTTATGTGGCTCGTTTATTCATCGAAAATCGCATGTTTTAGGCTTACCGGGTGGCTGTCCAGTCAAGCATTTTCGGGACTGTTTTGGTTAAGGTTTTTTCTCTATAATCTTCCTAGGTATGTCCAATGTAACATACTTTAATATCACGTTCATTGGTGTTCATTTGATTGGTCAACTAGTTGTAGATTGAAAGTTGGTATTCGGTTGTCTAGAATAGTGAATTGTTGCGTTTAATGCGAGTGTTGAAGTAATTAGCGACCAATTCAGTTCGGGTGACTTTGGTTCGGTTTACGGGCTGTTGGAAAATTATTTTTATAAGTATTGGGGCTGAATTGGCTGTCGGTTACTCAAACGGGTCGGTACAACGCGTATTCGCGTTTATTGAATAGTTGGTGCGTTGTGCTTGCGAGTTACCGACCCATTCAACTCGTGCAGCGTCGTGTGGACTTTTTGGCTATGAATTTATCAATTTGGGTCCACACGGGGATGAGTTGGATGTTAAGTGCCTAAACAACTCTTAAACGCACATATTAGTCTCACCTAGCACTTCCAGGGATAATTTGGGAATTCTCTACTCTTGGGTTTTCCTAAGGGTTTTTTTGGTTAATTCAAGACCCTGGGAGCTGTTTTAAATGAATTTGGTGAGGTCAAGGCGTTAGGTAGATCAAACCATGTTAGAACGCCTTGTAGGATAAATGAGTCGATTCGGTACCGTTAGTTATTGTTGTTCGTAATCCGAAAGGCTTTTGAATTGTGGGAGTACCTAAGGGTCCTCTAGCCCGTTGTGATTGTATGCCACGTGTCAGGTGAGTTCATGATGCCCCTTTTAACTCTTTTTACGTTTTGGTCTAGCATACACACCATATTACAACTTTACCCGACTTTACTTGTTTAAACTAATTGGATGGTACTACATGACCTTACTTGTGTTTGTGGGTTCATGAAAATATATGTGAAGTATATTCTATGCCTTAGGATATTTGAGACTCGTTTATGGTCAAATATATACTCCTTAAGGTTATATATTACTTATGGCTTAGGCTCAAGGATATAGGCTTACTTGTATCATAGCATGCCTTGGGATGATATGTATGTATATATACGCATGTGTTAGTTTATGACATAGGCTTACTTTCATTATGATATCTTCCGGAATGATATATATATATATATATATATATATATACACACATGTATGTTTATACATGCGTTACTTTATGGCCAATAATTGGCGATGTTAATTAGTCGTTATTGACTAAGGATGTTTGCGTATGCCTACTTTGTGTTTGCATACGGATGGATGGTGACCTTTGCCGTGCCAAACTATACTACTCAGGTTCTTAAATCCTGTGGCGGGCCCTGGAAAGCCCGTAAAGGGGGAGGCTCGTGTGGCATGATCACCATCGGATGGAATGTTACGTGTTTAGGTTGTACGTGTGCTCGACCCTTATGTTATTATTTGGATGTTAAGCATAGGGATATAATTATATAGATATATAAGTATGACTACTCATTGTTTATTATGGCATAACTGTCCAGATCCCATTTTTATGTTTAAACTGTTGGAATGATTTTATTTAAATGTCAATTATTAAAACTTGAACTCACTCAGCTCAAGCTTACTTTGTGTGTATGTTAGTGTGAGTTTCAGGTTAGGAGGAGGATGCTTACCGCTTGGACGTGCTCGAGGCTACTTGGACGGTTGAAGGCATATCTAGTCGGAAAGTTTCATTAATGAACATTGTTCTTTTCAATTATTCCTAGATACATTTAAATTTGGTTTTGGGCATAATTCTCGGGTTTTGGGAACTTGTTTTAGTAATTATGATTTTTCCGCTGATTTATACTCTGAACTAGCTTTTTGAAATGAAATGAATTGTCTTGTGTTTTAAGAATTTTGTAAGTTTCTTGTATGATTACCAACTGTAGGATTCCCGGGATTCGGCCGGCAAAGCTAGCATGCTTTCCAACACTAAGTGTGTGTTTGTGAATGTGAAAATAGGGTGAAATGAACTAAACCCGTAGCTGCCCTTTTATAGGTGAGTTTTGGCCACCATCGTGTAGCGCGATGGGGCTTTCTCTACGGCCATCGCCTAGCGCGACGCCGCAATCAGTGAGAAGTTGCCACGTGTTGACACGTGGTTGGCCATGTGGCCCTGGTTGCTAAATGGGGTCATCGCGTAGCGCGATGCCCACCTGATCTTGGACCATCGCGTAGCGCGACGCCCCCTTTTTAATAACTTCTAGGGAATGGCATCGCGTAACGCGATGAGATAATCTGTCCACCCAGCGTGTAGCGCGATGGGTCTAAAAAACCAAAATTTTCATTTTAACCCCTTTAAGTTTCAGAATTGTCATTTTTGGCCCAAATTGAACAGGGTATTCCCGAGATCTTACAGAAACTCACCTTATCAATTGAGGTAAAACGGGAATCCGAAAGCATTGATAAGATTAATAACGACAAAAGAACCAAAAGCGTCACGAACACCGAGACGAGCGATCGGCACTAACTATGATAAAGAAATACGAGAATTAATCGCTAATCTTACGGGTTATTTATTGTGTAAACTTATATCAAGAATTAATTAATATTATAGCTTTTGATTATTATATTAATATTTATGTTTTAACGACAACTAGGGTATTATTGGGTTATAATCATTTTAATGGCAAAGGCAAAAGTTTAAACGTTCTAAAGTCTTGAACTAAGGATTGTATGTTGGAATTACAAATTGTTTAAGCGAATGATTTTTAAAGAATTAAAGTTTACTTTTATTATTAACAAATTATTTTAATCATGGTTTACGAAAACGAAAATTTTGGTTTTTAAGTGTAAAAAGGTGAGATATGTTTTATGGGAAACAGGATTAAATACATTTTATTCTTATCATGAAAACAGTGAGAACCAATTTGCTGTTATTATTAGGTTTATTTTTATAAGTGTTTTCTGTTATTTTTTGTTCGTATTTGCTAATTTTCGATTATGAGACGTTATAAGTATTTGCTTATTTATATTTTGTTGTTATTATTAGATTTTTTTTCTTTTGTTGATATAAGTATATGTTGGTATTTGCTGTTATTATTTTGTTTTTGATTTTGATTCTTTTGTTGTAATTTTTAGGTTTTTTTCTTTGTTATTACAAATAATTGTTTATGGAGATTGGTATTGTAGTTGATATTGTGTCTTACGTTCTCATTTTTTTACAAATTGCTATTATTTCCTACATTCTCATGTTAAGACTAAAATGCACATGAATCTTTCCCTAAAATGGTTAATTTAGATAATTTTTATTTAATTTAAAAATGACTTTGTGATTTATTATGATTTCTAAATGATTAATTAATTAACTAATAAAAGATAAATGAATTAAAACATGTAATAAAAAATAAGTGTGTGACCCGGGTTCCTACGTTATCAACTCAAGGTATTATCCAGTTGATTTAGGTATAATATTCGTTAAAAGTATGATTTTATTCGTTTATATATAACAACAGATACAAGCCATTTTATTTATTAATAATAGACATAATAACCGTTTTAAAAAAAAGAACAAAACGCTTGACCCGAGTTTTAAACCCGGGTCTTATGTTTACAACACACGGGAGTTAACCAGTAGACCAACTATGATATTTAGTTTAAAGCATGATATCTATTCTATATAAAGGGAGTTAATGTTTCATCTTCTTCCCCATATAAACCCTAGAATTAATTCTCCTAATTGGTTCCATGAATGATCAGTTTAAGTTGGGGGTTTTGTTTGGTGGTTAAGAACTATAAAAATACATATTTTACTTATTTCGTGTTGTTTTGATGAGAAACAGAGCTTCGTCGGAGATGATACTTCAAGGATTATTACGGACGGACTCAGTGTGTTTTAGTGATAATAGACTTTGTGAACGAGTTGTATAGGTTGTGAAATGTTCTATTTATAGCCGAATTGTAACGAAATGGTCAAAATCGTGGAGCTAATGTACGCGAATTATGCCGGCTTGAATTACGGGATTATAAATCGGTTATCGGTTAATATTTTATAATTAATATATTGATTATGATATATTATTTACGGTTAAAGAGGTTATGGTAATTTAAACGAGTTAATAACGAGATTTACGGCCAAAATGGGGTCTCAGGTGACCGAATCTGGTCGGGAAAACGAGGGGGTGGGCTGGGCAGTTATATTTTAATATATTAATTTAAATAATTTTCATTTCAAGTCCCTCAAGTTTAAACTTTTCTTTAATTCAAAATAAAACTATAATTACCTTTTTAACCTTGAACTTTGGATGACATAATTATTGAATCGAAAGTTATAATTCTTGGATATTTTACATGTTATACCCGATAGTTTAGAAGTCGCTTAAACTTAATTAGATATTAAGCTTCGGAGTTTTGTAGAATAATCAAACGAATAGTAAATGAACCACAATAAACGATGTATATATATATATATATATATATGTATTGAAATGCACAAAATGAATCGTTTAATGAATATAATTGCCAATTCAAATAAACATTAACGAATTTTACATGAAACGAACTTGAGAATATTATAACATATATATATATAAACAAAACCGAAAATTCAAAATGGGTCGGGTTTTTTTCGGGTTTGAAAAGTAACGAATTTACAGGATTCACAACTTTTAGAAATTTCGTCCCGAAATTAAAAGAAATAAAATTTTAAAAGAAAACGACTAATATAAGAAGTTTGTTAAAAGTTTTAACAATTTGTTATATACATAATTAATGAAAAGAATAACTCCGATCTTTAAATGGTCCGAAAGACGCCACAAATGGGAATATGATAAGGACACTTATATATATGATGTACCATCGGCGTATCCACCATGTCCTTATCATACTGCATTTGTCTCGTCTTTTAAGATCATTCCAGGTTTCGAGTTATTGCACACAACCGGATAATTACGTGTCGACCCATAATTACCTTTATCGTCGAATGGTCCACATAATCCGTCTCATTGTGTGGGTTTTGAAACATATACAATAATACAATAAGTTCTTATGTGAAAACTTTATAAATTAAAAATGATGAACTATACGAATCAAAATTAACAAAATGTATAAGCAAATCTTTGAGGCCAAGGATAAGTGAAAATATTTGGTCAAAATAATTAAGTGAAACCATTGTGGTTTACATCAAAATAACGATGTTATTTAACTTACAACAAAATGAGTGTGACTCTTGAGTAACACAAAATAATTAGGATAGCGAATGAAAATATTTGAAGTTATGAACATCTCAATAAATGAAATAATTAGCTTGAGAATAACATGATAAATAAATGTGGCATTGAGTCAACAAAATATAAACATGTAAGTCAGTAAAGTATTGGGTTCGAGAATAGTGGACGAAACTTTAATATTAAAACACCATAATAAAATAAGTTCTTGGAATCAATAATAACTCGTTAAACAATCAAAGGTTCCAATAAAATATCAGTGTGAATAAATGATATATTGAGATTAAGAATCACAAAATAAATAATCAATGTGAAGAATTCGCCTCAAATTGATAAAACATTGGGATCAAGAATAAATAATTGAAATTCAAGATTAAAATAAAACTTTGATCAAAATTTTGAAATTAAAAGTAATAGAATAACTCGAAAAAAACATCGAGAGGAAATAGAAAAAAACAATTAAAATGATTCGTGTGTAAATAATGAACTCAACACGTGCATGGTCCTAATTTCACCAAACGATTATGCTTATGGAAAATTGGTTATAGACCGCGAGAAATAACAGAGTAAACTGATTCAAAAATGCAACCATGAATGAAAGTAGTACACTGATTAATGAATAACCAAACTCAATATTAACTTCGTAAACAACCTTTGAAAGAAATCGATATCTAAAATTATTTCGACAATGTCTAAACAGAAAACATATATAATAATATATGTATCTAAAGAAGAAAGAAGGGAAATCAAAAGTTAGCTTACGACGCTTGTCTTCTCGGTGAAAAGTTGTTATGGGAGCGGTGGTATGACTTATTAACTTGAAACTCGTTGGTGTTGGAAAGGAAGGGGAAAAGAAATTATTGTTGAAATTCATTTAAGTTTTTGAAAATCAATTGTACAATCGTGATGTTTTTTTTTTAACTCAAGAAAAACAATAATTTTCAAATGGTATTTAATAAGTGCTAAAGTTTGCGAAACTTTATAAAACTCTGAGTGTAAAAGATTTTATTATTATTATTATTATTATTATTATTATTTTCATTTTTTTTGCGGTGTTTTATAAAATCATTATGGAGGATCGTCAAATAAAATAACTTGTTTGATAAAACTGTTATAGTGAATAATATAATAGCCTTACGTTTTAAAACTTGTTTAAGAGAGAAAGATTTTATTTATTTATTTATTTTTTTAGAAAATTAATAGTAATATTAATAAGAATAATAATAATAGTATTAGTAATAATAATATTAATAAGTAATAATAGTAATAATATTGTTAATAAAAATAATAATAATGAGGGAAAATAACCCATTTGGTTAAATTAAAATTTCTTTTGAAGGGAAAAAAAATTTAACTTGAATAAACTTCGTATTAACAAAATATCTTGTGACTATTTATATATATATGACTATTTTAAAATAATAGAGATTTGAAATTTCAAATAAAAGATGTTTATAAAAGAATTAATCATGAAAATTTTATTTATTTAAAATTTTAGACATGGTTGATGAGTTTGAGAAGATTAGGTATTGATGTCGGAAAATGAATAGACTTTTGGTGTAAAAGGGATGCGGGGTAAGGTATGACATGGTGAAAACGAGTTAGGTTTTTTTTTCTTAAGTATGGTAGGTGTGCTCGGGTTACTACGATGGTAGCAGGCTTGAAGTACAAGCATCATGTAAGGCGAGGGGTTGGGATGAATGGTTGGGTAACAGGTCATGGGAATAAACGTGTGATGTTGAGTATAGTTTCGTGGCCAGAATTGATGAGGTGGCTGAAATTATCACAACTTGGAGTATTTCAACATCGCGGTAGTGGAGTTGGGGAATCATACGTGTTACACAATATGGGATTCCTGTGAGTATTTTCCTTGGGTTAGGTTTGAGTATCCAAGTGTGGTGTTGGGTTTGGATTAACTTAAAAGTAGCTTTGGGGTTTAAATGATTTGTTGTGGTTGGTAGTGAAATTTTTTTTTTTTGGGTTATAACGGTCAGGGTCACGACGGTCAATTGCTTGATGACCTAGGTTGTCGTTTTGTGGGTTGAGTTTCAAGGGCAACGCCGCGGAGAACGAGAAGGCATGTCGCGAAGTGTGAGGGATTCTTATGACATGAGTCGTAAATGTGAAATTTGTTTAATAAACAAAAGCAATATTACATGAATGTTCATAAAATCGGAATCCATCTATGAAACTATATAAAGAATAATCACAAGAAAACAAAATTTGAAATCAAAATTGAAATGCTCGTGAGTCAACATGAATTTTCGCATTTCAATAACAATCCCATAAAAAACATATGAAAAATATATATCAAAATTTTTAAATAAAGTATGAATTTAATGCAAACTTAATATAAGTAGTGAAATCGAATTGAAAATCGAGTGTTTATGTACCACCCTAACTTTTCGTGCTTTCAATTCAAAACATACGAAGTAATGAGTATTTACAAATAAAGAAAACAAATAGAAAATTGAATATTCATGTATCGCCATGACTTTTCGAATTTTCAAAACAATAAATGAATGTATAAATAAAGGAAACGAATTTGAAATTCAACTATTCACATAACCCAATGACGTTTAAAACCGCAATATAAACAATTGAGTCCTAGGAATCACACGTTGTATGAATCATCATAACTTATATGTTCCAATAAAAATGTAAAATCAAATCGAACCGAAAGTTGGGTATTCGTGTATCACCATGACTTGACAGACTTTCAGTTAAAACACATAAAGTAAAATGCGTAATCAAATAGAACCAAAAGCTGGTTGTTCGTGTGTCACCACGACTTGTCATACTTTTAGTTAAAACACATAAAGCAAAATGCGTAATCAAATCGAACCAAAAGCTGGTCATTCGTGTATCACCACGACTTGTCAGACTTTTAGTTAAAACACATTGTAAAACATCGAGGGTCGGAGTCACACGTCGCATGAACCACCATAACTTGTGTGACATCCTGAGGAGTGTAACCATATTCTTTTCACAACGAGAACACGGTCACGTTTAAAAGCATAAAGTTGTGATTCGTATGGCGTTTTGTATGGTATGCTTTGGCTTAATAGGTTTCATGCCCTTTCCGAACTCTCCAGGTAAGCAACCGGGTTCGCGTCTGATTGGATTTTTCCCCATTGCTTATCCTTAGGTTTCAATAACCTTGGTGTCAAGAGTTCGGAAAACAAGCATGTCCCCCTTACAATTTACTACATACCCGCCACGTAGAACCGTCTTTATGAAGACGAATTATCAGAAAACCAAGAATCATTTGTTGAAACTACTTGAAAGCCTTGAACTTGTGTGTGTGCTTGTGTACATGAGGCGTAAACGAATCAACCGTAAGAAAGTAATAAGCATGTGCATTCGAACAATCACATAGGGCCCACATAATTTCTAATCATGCAACCCTAAACAAATAAACTAATAAGCTATAACTAACTAGGACACTACGTCTAGTGTCCTATCTTATTGATACGGATCTAGACCCATTTGAAGAACCACCTGGAAGTTCTATTTCACAACCCTACTCGTCGACCCGTGGCTAAGGGGGCCGCTGGTTTTAGCTCCAACCCATCCAACCATTTGTTTAAGTTTATATATTTATTTGATTTAGTTTATCTTTTCTTTATTTACCTTATTTCATTCCATATTTATCTTGTTCTAGTTTCCCTATTTAAAGAATTGTAATCCTAGGTTGGATGGTTATGTTTTGATTAATAAAAAGTTTTATTTGAACAATATTTGTTCTTTGTCATTCGGTTGGCCGAAGGCAGGTTACCACACTAGAGTTTCTAGCGTCCACTCGTATACGAATCCGTATCAAGTGGTATCAAAGAACCTGGTTACTCAGGATGTTGGATCATGAGGGAGATCGTCGTCATCACCGTAGATTCGCTGCCGGAGGCAACGGGTATGAACAGCGTGACCCGCGTGACATTGCTGAGATTGAAAGATTACAACAACGGGTTCGTGAGCTCGAAGTAAATCAGCATGACCGTCAAGATGACTCCGCTACGGAGTCCGATGTTTTCGTTGACGGCGATGGCCGACACAATATTTTTGGCAGACGGCCACGTCGCCGTACACCACCACCGCCACCACCGGTGGATCCATTATGATCGTTGGGTATTCGGACACAGATCCCGGAGTTTGAAGGCCGCATGCAACCCGACAACTTCATCGATTGGCTTCATACCGTCGAGCGAGTCTTTGATCTTCGCTAAATTCCAGAAAACCTAAAGGTAAAACTTGTTGCTGTTCATTTACGTAAATACGCTTCTTTATGGTGGGAACATGTGCAAAACCAACGTTATCGGGAGGGTAAGCATAAAGTAGAGACATGGGATAAGATGAGATGCTTAATGCGTTCCAAGTTTTTACCGGTCAATCACAAGTACGACTCCTTCTTAGATTACCATAACCTAAAGCAAAATTTGCTCTCGGTTGAGGAATTTATCATAGAATTTGAGAAACTTCGTATGAGGTGTGGGGTAGACGAAGACGAAAAACAAGTAATTGCCCCTTTTTTGGGTGCCCTTCGGTCGGATATATCCGATGTCGTTTCGTTGCAACAATATTGGTCGTTTGATGATGTGTACAGGTTAGCTCTGCGAATTGAAAAACAATTGGCGTCCAAACCAAGACCAGCACCGTCTCGATTCTCGAGACATACGCCGGCTATTTCATCCGCACTCGCCAGAATCGGCCCCATCAAAGCCGGTCTCCCACCTACGGTGGTTCCATCAGGTTCGGGTACTAGTGCCCTGCGTTGACACAGGTGTCAAGGCCTTGGTCATTTTAAACGTGAGTGCCCTAACAAACAAGTCGTCGCCTTTGTCGGAAATTATTTACCCCGATCGGGGTGAGTCGCTTGTTATTCAACGTATTCTCAACATGGCCGTCCATAACACGGCCGATGACACACAGTCGCTCCGCAACAACATTTTTCGTACAAAGTGTACCTCTAAAGGAAAAGTTTGTACCGTCGTTATTGATGGCGGCAGTTGTGAAAATATCGTGGCTACCTCCATGGTGGAAAAACTCAATTTACCACTACAACCACACCCCGAACCATACCAACTTACATGGCTAAAAAAGGGTAACCTCATCAAGGTTACGCATAGGTGTTTGGTTCAGTTTTCTATTGGTAATAAATATGCGGATGAGATATGGTGTGAAGTACTCCTGATGGACGCATGTCACCTCTTGTTGGGACGCCTGTGGCAATACGACCGACACACCAAGCATGACGGGTTCCGAAACACATATTCATTCAAAAAAGATGGTGTTAATATTACCCTAGCACCACTCGATCCACGTGATGAGGGACCCGAATCTATCTTGGTCTCCGGATCTGCTTTTGTTGACCTCAATAAAATGACACCAACTAGTCCAGGTCATATCATTTTTGGCCTTTTAATTACAGAGGAGAACCACATTATGCCGATTGTTCCACCAGCATTCCGAACAAACCGGCTTATCGGATGAATCCGAAAGAATTCACGGAGTTGCATCGCCAAGTAACCGAACTCTTGGAAAAAGGCCTCATTCGGGAAAGCATGAGCCCATGCGTTGTACCAGCTCTCTTAGTCCCGAAACCCGGCGGTAAATTTAGCATGTGTATTGATAGTCGAGCGGTTAATAAAATCACAATCAAATACCGGTTCCCTATCCCACAGTTTGACGATTTGCTTGATCATTTACATGGAGCGACTATTTTTTCAAAGATTGATTTGCGTAGCGGGTACCACCAGATTCGCATGCGACCCGGTGATGAGTGGAAAACGGCATTTAAAACACGTGATGGGTTGTATGAATGGATGGTTATGCCATTCGGTTTGTCAAATGCTCCGAGCACTTTCATGAGACTCATGAATTATATTTTTAAACCTTTCATTGGTCGTTGTGTTGTTGTTTACTTTGATGAAATTTTGGTGTTTAGCAAGGATGTTGCACAACACTTACTCCACCTTCGAGAGATTTTCATGGTCCTACGGCAACAGAAGTTATACGCCAATATCTCAACAATCGCATGGATGAATCAAAAATCTCAGCAATCACAACTTGGCCTCCTCCAAAATCACTTCATGATGTTCGGAGTTTTCATGGGCTTGCGTCATTCTACCGGCGTTTCATTCGCAATTTTAGTACGATCTTCGCCCCTATTACAGAGTGCTTAAAAACAGTAAGTTTACTTGGTCCAATTCCGCACAACAATCTTTTGAAGCGCTTAAGGCCGCCGTGACACAAGCGCCTGTTTTAGCCCTTCCCAACTTTGAACATGTCTTTCAAGTCGAATGCGACGCATCCGGATTAGGTATTGGTGGTGTTTTGAGCCAACAACATCGGCCCATTGCTTTTTTTAGTGAAAAATTGAGTGACACGAGGCGCCGATATAGTACGTATGATAAGGAGTTCTACGCTATTGTTCGGAGTCTTGAATATTGGCGACATTATTTACTACCCGGCGAATTTATTTTATACTCCGACCACCAAGCCCTTAAATTTATTCAGGGCCAAACGAAGCTTAATCCGCGACATGCAAAATGGGTGGAGATGCTACAGGATTTCACTTTTGTTATTCGGCACAAATCGGGCTCCGCCAACTCAGTTGCTGACGCTTTGAGTCGTCGTCCATATTTCATGACATCAGTAGCTTTTGAGGTAATTGGGTTTCAATCCTTTTCTAATATATATCAAGATGATCCAGATTTTTATGAAGTATGGACCAGCAGTAAAACTAGTCCATATAAAGACTTTGTTCAAAAACATGGCTTACTTTACAAAGGGAGTCGTTTGTGTGTGCCGTTCTCATCGTTTCGCGAGGCGATTATTCTCGAATGTCATCAAGGGGCCTTAGCGGGTCATTTTGGCCGCGAAAAAACAGTTTCATTGATCCAAGACCGATTTTTTTGGCCGAAACTAGCTCGAGACGTGTCTAAGATTTTGAAGCGATGTTGTATTTGTCACGTTGCCAAAACTCACCATACGAATCACGGGCACTACACACCTTTACCCGCTCCCGTACAGCCATGGGAGGACGTGAGTATTGATTTTGTTTTGGGCTTACCGTTGACCCAACGCAAGAAATATTCGATTATGGTGGTTGTTGATAGATTTTCCAAAATGGCTCATTTTATACCGTGTGTCAAGATGTATGATGCGTCCCAAGTTGCGCGTCTTTATTTTGATGAGATTGTTCGTTTACATGGCGTTCCAAAGACTATAACGTCCGATCGTGATGTGAAGTTCATTAGTCATTTTTGGCGTACATTATGGAAACGTTTAGGCGCGAAGTTACAATTTAGTAGTTCCCACCACCCACAAATGGATGGTCAAACAGAGGTCATTTAGGCAATCTACTTCAAAGTTTGGTCGGGGATAATCCGAAGAAGTGGGACCTTGTTCTTCCTCAAGCGGAATTCGCCTATAATCGGTCTAATCATAGTTCCACCGGCCATAACCCGTTCTTTGTTGTGTATGGTCGCAACCCGTTCACTCCACTAGACTTAGCACCATGCCCGGAACTTCAACATTTTAGCACCGAAGGGGATGCGCAAGCAGCACAAATTAAGCTTTTGCATAAAAAGGTACGAGAACAGATCATTAAACATAATTTGCAATATCAGACACGGGTTAATAAACATCGAAAAAAGGTCATTTTCAACGAGGGTGATCTCGTATGGATATATTTGCGCCGTGATCGGTTTCCACACAGACGTTTCGGGAAGTTGCAGCCATGAGCAGACGGTCCATATCATGTTCTTAAATGTATTAATGATAATGCCTACAAGATCGACCTTTCGGGTCATTACAAGGTCTCCGCCACCTTTAACGTTGCCGACTTGTCTCTCTATGAACCTGGTGAAGACGATGGCTCGAGGACGAGTCCTTTTTTAGAGGGGTAGGATGATAAGGATCTAGACCCATTTGAAGAACCACCTGGAAGTTCTATTTCACAACCCGACTCGTCGACCTATGGCTAAGGGGGCCGCCGGTTTTAGCTCCAACACATCCAACCATTTGTTTAAGTTTATATATTTATTTGATTTAGTTTATCTTTTCTTTATTTATCTTATTTCATTCCATATTTATCTTGTTCTAGTTTTCCTATTTAAAGATTTGTAATCCTAGGTTGGATGGTTATGTTTTGATTAATAAAAAGTTTTATTTGAACAATATTTGTTCTTTGTCATTCGGTTGGCTGAAGGCAGGTTACCACGCTAGAGTTTCTAGCGTCCACTCGTATACGAATCTGTATCACTTATAGTCACGGCTCTGATACCAATCTGAAACACTCCGGCTAAAGCGGAAATGCCCGGTGTGACGTACGGATTGTTCAAAACACATTGACACTATTAAGTGACAATATTATCATTAATTTGTTTAAACATCATATACACGAGTTTGTAAACAAGGAATACAAGGAAATATAAAAACAACTACACATTTTGTCCATTTGTTTAAATAACTTAAGTCTAGTGTCTTCTCCAAGTATCATCCTCTAATGCTTGTACCTGTAGGATATGTATAAATACAGCCAACTAACTTAATAGTTGGTGAGTTCACACAAGTTTTGAATAAGTACGTAAAAACCATGCAATTCCATAAGACTTGTGATAATTAAACTACTTCGCATGCAATGTCCTTTCCAGTTGGTAACAACCAACGTATTCGGATCGGGGGTTCCTTTTCCCCTCATAACAAAATGGTCATGTGTGCAAAGGGGGGTGTATGATCATACTTATTGAGGCAACCATGAGCTAATAAGCAAATAATCAAGTAAGCACGTAAACACACAAGTCCAAGATATGAATCGCAGTTTTGTAAACGAATATAATAAATAGTTGGGTTGGATAGGATATATATATATATATATATGCTACCCCCAAAATGTAAAAAAAAACGTTAAAAAGGGGGTGTGAGAAACTCACCTTATCAATTGAGGTAAAACGGGAATCCGAAAGCATTGATAAGATTAATAACGACAAAAGAACCGAAAGCGTCACGAACACCGAGACAAGCGATCCGCACTAACTATGATAAAGAAATACGAGACTTAATCGCTAATCTTACCGGGTTATTTATTGTGTAAACTTATATCGAGAATTAATTAATATTATAGCTTTTGATTATTATATTAATATTTATGTTGTAACAACAACTAGGGTATTATTGGGTTATAATCATTTTAACGGCAAAGGCACAAAGTTTAAACGTTCCAAAATCTTGAACTAAGGATTATAAGTTGGAATTATAATTATTGTTTAAGCGAAATGATTTTTAAAGAATTAAAGTTTACTTTTATTATTAACAAATGATTTTTAATCACGGTTTACGAAAACGAAAATTTTGGTTTTTAAGTGTAAAAAGGTGAGATATATTTTATGGTTAATTTAGATAATTTTTATTTAATTTAAAATGACTTTTGTGATTTATTATGATTTTTAAATGATTAATTAATTAATTAATAAAAGATAAATGAATTAAAACATGTAATAAAAAATAAGTGTGTGACCCGGATTTCGAACCCAGGTTCCTACGTTATCAACTCAAGGTATTATCCAGTTGCTCTAGGTATAATATTCATTAAGAGTATGATTTTATTCGTTTATATATAACAACAGATACAAGCCATTTTATTTATTAATAATAGACATAATAACCGTTTAAAAAAAAAGAACAAAACGCTTGACCCGGGTCTTATGTTTACAACATACGGGAGTTAACCAGTAGATCAACTATGATATTCAGTTTAAACCATGATATCTATTCTACATAAAGTGAATTCATGTTTCATCTTCTTCCCCATATAAACCCTAGAATTAATTCTCCTAATTGGTTCCATGAATGATCAGTTTAAGTTGGGGGTTTTGTTTGGTGATTAAAAACTATAAAAATACATATTTTACTTACTTGATTTCGTGTTGTTTTGACGGGAAACGGAGCTTCGCCGGAGATGATACTTCCAGGATTATTACGGACGGACTCAGTGTGTTTTAGTGATAATAGACTTTGTGAATGAGTTGTATAGGTCGTGAAATGTTCTATTTATAGCCGAATTGTAACGAGGTGGTCAAAATCGTGGAGCTAATGTACGCGAATTATGCCGGCTTGAATTACGGGATTATACATCGGTTATCGATTAACATTTTATAATTAATATATTGATTATGATATATTATTTACGGTTAAAGAAGTTATGGTAATTTAAACGAGTTATTAACGAGATTTACGGCCAAAATGGGGTCTCTGGCACCGGATTCGGCGACTGGAATCTGGTCGGGAAAACGAGGGGGGCGAGGGGGTGGACTGGGTAGTTATATTTTAATATATTAATTTAAATAATTTTCATTTCAAGTCCCCCAAGTTTAAACTTTTCTTTAATTCAAAATAAAACTATAATTACCTTTTAAACCTTGAACTTTGGATGATATAATTAATGAATCGAAAGTTATAATTCTTGGATATTTTACATATTATACCCGATAGTTTGGAAGTCGCTTAAACTTAATTAGATATTAAGCTTCGGAGTTTTGTAGATTAATCAAACAAATAGTAAATGAACCACAATAAACGATGAATATATATATATATATATTAAAATATTCTCAAGTTCGTTTCATGTAAAATTTGTTAATGTTTATTTGAATTGGCAATTATATTCGTTAAACGATTCATGAAACAAACTTGAGAATATAATTGAAACGCACATAATTACGGGAATTATGTGCGATTCAAGTTCGATTCATGAAACGAACTTGAGTATATATATATTGAAATGCACAAAACGAATCGTTTAACGAATATAATTGCCAATTCAAATAAACATTAACAAATTTTACATGAAACGAACTTGAGAATATTTTAACATATATATATATATATATAAACAAAACCAAAATTTCAAAATGGGTCGGGTGTTTTTTCGGGTTTGAAAAGTAACGAATGTTACATTGAGCCTGTGTTAAGAACATGAACTAGAAGACCGTCAATGCTATATATCCACTCAAGGACTATGACGTCAATTTTCGTGCATGACTCATAAGTCCGGTCAGTTTCAAGAAGAGTCCTTCCATCTATGTGGTTTAACACCTTATAACCATGAGCATGAAGTTTGAAAAGTTTGGCATATGAAGAGTGTGTTAACGTTGTTCAGTCTTGAATGCAGATCTTATTTTGATGCTTGCCATCGTGTAAATCGGGTTCAAGATCTGAGATAATGTGGTATTTTTCTTGCCATCTTCGGCCTTGGCACGAGATCTAATGAGAAGAACAAATCCAAAACAGAGAAAATGTCATTGATGATGATGGAAACCAAGTGGGGTGAAAAAGCAATATATATCAAGATATTTTTTGGGGATATAAGGTCGATTGGAAGGCAGGTGGATCACTAGAGATCGATCCGAATTAGGCACAAGGCCAAAGAATTGATGGACGCCAGCTACGCCATGAATTTAAGGTTTAATCAGAGAGGATTCTGATAAGCTGATACCATAAAAGTGTTTATGATTTTCAATTATTTGATCTTTCATTAACAAAGGAACCATATTTAAATAGGAAAAGCATCAACTCAACGTTTTAAATGAGCCAGCTTGACATGGCCCAATCAGTAGAGCTGGAAGCTTCAACTTACTTACTTGGCTTGTTTACGAATTAATCAAACTCATGGCTTGGCTAATCGAGTAGTTTTTTTAAGAAGTTCAAAGGCAGATCTGATACGGTATTCTAGGATACCACTATCTTTGGGAACTTCGCGTGGGACTTATGTCATATGTGTTAATGAACAACTGTCTGTAGAGAAACGTGGATCGGCTCACTGGTAGACGATCAACTTTCCTCGGGTATGAGAATGCTATTTCACCAATGGTTCTCCGGAGTATGAGTTCTTCCACCAACAAAACGAGCAGCACCGTGAACTTACCCCTCAGAAAGGGACAGAGGGGTCCTCTTTGGGGTAACCCTCCGGTGTGAGAATAAGAGATTGTAGGAGAAGATAATAATAATCTGAGAGTAAGGAATTGGAATGTATCTTCTTGCTTACCTCCCCTTGTGGAGGTGGTGTGGTATTTATAGTGTTAGGGTTTCCAATGGTTGGGCTCAGATCCCATTAGGGCCTTTTTGGCCTCCTCCTATTGCTTTGCGCCACGTGTCCTTAGGACACCTGGTGCTTTTTCATTGATTATTCTCTGACCCAGGCATTTTACCTGACCCATGTGCAATCACGTGGTAGCACATGGATTTTGCTGAGTTGTCCACCTTTCATTGGCAGCTGTCAACATCAGCATATTCTTATTCCTTAAAGGATACCTTCTGGAAGGTTTGCTGACGAGCACAATCAAGGTTGTCCTTATCCTGATTTGGATAAGGACGAGGTTGATTATGTGCACGTGTGATATGCGCCTATCCTGAGGATGCGCGAAGTCTTCTCTTTATTCTCACGCGCAGATGTTTCATGCGCAGATGTGATATGCGCAAGCATATGTAATATGCGCCACGCGCAGATGTGATATGCGTGAGCATATATGATGCGTGAGCATGCGATATGCGCCACGCGCAGATGCGCCACGCGCAGATGTGATATGCGTGAGCATATATGGTGCGCGAGCATGTGATACGCGTGAGCATATATGATGCGTGAGCATATATGATATGCGCCGTGCGCATAGGTTTTGGCTTTGTGCCTTCATGATATCTTGATTTCAAGCCTCTTGTCTATATCTTGTGGGTTGACCCGCCCCGCTCGATCTTAAGGCGGGTACATACCTCTTCAAGCCCCCCCAGTCTAATGTGTGTCTTGTCTCGCGCGAGCGAGGTAAGATAGATATTAGACTTAATAGTTCTCTTTTAATAGGGTTTTGTCTTTTCCTTTTTTATTTCTCATCGTTGCGCGAAATTCTATCCTTGTGGTTGAAATGAATCGTCCATGTACGTGGTTGGTTGGTGCTGACATGCGTCAGAGATGGAGACGTGTCAGACTTTTCGTGTGCTCAAGGTGCTACAGTTGCCTTTCATGTCCCCTCACACAGTGTCAGGAACACGTGTCGCGCTCGCGTTGGCCTGCACCTGCGAGTGGGGGCGCGTGAACTCTGATCAGCACCTGTTTCGTTCCCTTTATGTCCCCTCACACAGTGTCAGGAACACGTGTCGCGCTCGCGTTGGCCTGCACCTGCGAGTGGGGGCGCGTGAACTCTGACCAGTACCTGTTTCTCTCTCTCCTGGGCCTATAAAAGCAAGCCTTTTGAGTTGTTATTCTTCATCTTCATTGTTATTTCAGAGCTTTCCTTTCCTTCCATTTTTATTCCGATTTCCGTTCTTGAAGTAACCTCTGTTTGATTTCACAGTTGTATGTCTGATAACCCAGACACCACAATCTCCCCAAGCAAACGCCGTGTAAAATCATTAGCCATGTCCACTTTGAAGAAGACCGGCAAGGGGAAACGGGCTGCTGAGGCCTCGTCGGAGGAGGTGGGGAAGGGCAAGACAGTAAAGAGGTGGGATGAGATTCCCTGTAAATTGAGACAGTCTGATTTTGACAGTCTCATCGCCTCTCAGGGTTTTCTCCCTGAGTATGGCTGTATGCTTCCGGCGGCCGGGCAAACGGCGGCAGATCCGCCCTCCGGCTATATCTCTTTATATTGCCATTTTTTCACCCACTGCAACCTTCGTCTCCCGATGACAAGGTTTATGGGTGCGCTGCTTCAATTTTATGGGATTCACATATCCCAAGTCCATCCTTTTGGACTTGTGCGCATGACTCATTTTGAGTTCATGTGCAAAGCTCAGCGCGAGGAGCCAACCCCTCGGCGCTTTCAATTTTTTTATAAGCTAAAAATCCAAGATTCTTGGTTCTCATTCGTTCCTCGCAGTCAGAAGGTCAAGTGCTGCACTGTTTCCTTCAAGAGCCTTCATGACTGGTCTGAGAAATTTTTCTATATTAAGGCTGGTGTGATCCCCATCCGCATGACCATGCGCGCGATCACTTCTGCGCCCGCGGATGTGAATGTTTTTAAGAACCCAACTGGCGCATGGGTTAATAAGTTGACTGCTGAACCATCCCCCGCCAAGAATATTTGCGAGGAAGCGCTGGTGGGGGTTGGCATGAGCAGGAGGTGGGCCGACAGCGCGACTAAGCCTGTTATCCAAGTTGATGGATTATGTGAGTTATTAGCTCATTGCATTATTTCTGCGTGAATATAATTCGTTTTGCTGATATCATTTCTTGTTTTATGCAGTAAGCAAGGAGTACGTCCACGCCGCCTATGATGAGCATATGGAGGGTGGCTCTGTCGCGCTGGGCGCTGGGGAAGTTGGCTTCCCCGATCGCTTCGCTGATATGTTCATCCCTGTTGATTTGGGATTTTGCTTTGACAGCGATGCGCCTGGTAGGCCTTTGTACTTATGCTTATGCCTTTAGAATACCAAATTTGGTTAACATTTCTGTTGCACGTATTGTAGATGCGCTTGAGAACTATGAGCTGGAGCTCGCGGAAGAAGAGGTGGAGGAGGAAGCTGAGGTGCCACAACTCAAGCGTAAAGCTAAAGGGCAAACTAGCGCAGGGGCCAGTAAAAAACAGAAGAAAAATGATGCCCCTGTTGCTCAGGATCCTCCTACTCAGGCGAAGGGACTTAAGAAAACCAAGGGGTTTACCTCCAAGGTTTCCTTGTCTTCTTTGCCTCAAGGTGTGGGCAGTCCTCCTGTCCACACGAGGTATGGTGCCGCCACCTCCTCTCTTCGCGCGGCGGAAAAGGGAAGCGGCGCTGCGCCTGCTGTTTCCTCTTCAACAGGTATACTTTGTTTATACTTTATGGTTTTATGAGCGTGATTCCGATAGAGTTATTAATGAATCTTTGCTCACTCAAATGTTTGTAGAGCCGGCGACCTTGGTGGATCAACCTCAGGCGCAACAAGGTACCGAGGCTGCGCCGACGGTTGCTTTGAAGTCCCCTGTTTTGCCCTCAAAAAGGGGGAAAATGGACTTCATGGCGATGTTTAACTCGCGGACGGCGGTGCGCCAAGGTATATATTGCGCTTTTATTTTCTGACTTTTTTCTTTTTAGATCAAGTCTTGAATCATTTCTCTTTGTTGGTTTTTTCATAGGCATTATAGCTGGCACACAAGCTGCTGGCGGCACTGCTGGCGCCGGCGCCAGCGCCGTTGGTTCTGCTCCTGCTCCTGCAAGCACTGAATCTCCCCTCATTGGGATTACTAAGGAGCAGGAGGCTGTTTTACGCGCTGATCTCGCGGCGTCGAGACCTCCCTCACCTCCTCCTGCGCGCAGCCCTCCTCGCGAGACTGGTTTTGATTTTTCCAGGTCGCAGGAGAAAAGGCCTGTTATAGAGGAAGATGAGGAGGCCCATTTTGAAGACTCCGATGGCGGCCGCGCAAGCCCTGTAGCGCCACGAGATTTCGTGGCGCAGTCTTCTCATGGGGCTGGCGCTGACTTTTCTGCTTGCTCCCCGCAGGTATAAGTTCGTTTTACTCCGCTGCGCGGACTTCCATATTAGTGTTTAGATGACTAGAACGTTGCTTTGTGTTTGCAGGAAGCTGATCACATATACCGCCCGAGATGGAATATTACTGAGGATAGCTCATTTCAGTCCATGGGGGTGTGTAAAGACTTCTGGTCTCACTCCGTGCCTCCAGCTGAAAGGAGGTTTTAGGAGGAGCGCGCCCGCGTGGACTTGCTCAATGACCATCTTTTCGCTGGGTCAGCGTTCTTTGCTGCCTCCCAAGAGCTTCGCTATGATTATGTAAAGGTGCGTGATGCTCTTGCGGAGGCCAAGCAAGAGGCTAAGGTATCTGCTTGGAATCTTTCTGACGCTCGAGAGAGAGCTGAGAAACTCCAAGCAGAACTCAGCGAGAACCGAGCAAGTGCCAACGCTGCCTTCGTGAAGCGCGGGCATGAGCTGCAGGCTGCGCGGGAGAAGCTGCAGGCAGCAGAGGCGGACGCGGCCAAGTATGCGCGGCGAGTGCGCGACTTGGAGCTGGATGCAGAGGCGCGTGACCAAGCACTTGTGCAGTCTATCACTGACAAATCTTCATTAGAGAGTGAGGTTGCGCGCCTGAAGAAGGAGCTTGAGGCCGCGCGGGCAGAGAAGGATGAAACCCTGGCGATGGCAGCGTCTAGCCAAGAAGCGCTGGATGCTGCGCGAGCGGAAAGGGAAGAGGCCTTGGCGGCATCAGCGTCCAACAGAGAGGAGCTGAAACAGACCAAGGAAACTGTTGAATTTTTAAACTCTCAGATTCCTGCTCTTGAGACGTCTGTTTCTTCCCTCGCGCAGGATCGCCAATGGCTAGTCTCACAGGGTATGACTCGTTGCGCTTATGCGATGAAATACTCAGACGAGTTTCAGACCCTTGTGATGGATTGCAACGCTGCCTCGCGCTTGGTGGGTCGAGCTGAAGGGTTTAAGGATGGCTGTGAATATAGCATGCTGAAGAAGAACCCATCCGACTACCCTTATCAGCTCGACGTTGTCTGCGCGGACATGGCCGAGGTGGGGGAGAAGTATTTGAATACTCCCATTCCATCCTTGAGCAGGTATTTTAACCTTAATGAGTTTACCTTGACTTATTTTCCTAGTCTTTTTGTACTCACACTTTTCCTTATGCTTTGCAGATAGCCTTGCTTGCTGATCAGCCCGATCTCGGCGCTCTAAAGAAATTACTTGACGAGTGTGAAGGGGCTGGTGGCGGCGATGATGGCGCGGGCAATGCTGCCTCTGTTAGCGGCTCTGGCGTGGCCAAAGGACCCGCTCCTGACACTATTGTGATAGAAGACGACTCCATTCAAGACGAACAGCTTGACTATGGCAAGTTTGGAGATGACGAGGAGCGGGCTGCGCCAGATGCTGAGGGAGGTAATGATGAGGGCGATGAAGAGGCTGACGTCGACATAGAGACTTGAGAAGCCCTTCATGTTTTTTTTTTATTTGCAGTTTGTATCTCATCATTTTGTAAATTTGTAACCTTCTATGTTTTGGAATGAAATTTTGTTTTTCCCTTATTCGCATCTTGCGCATTCCCCATTCATCTCTTTATATTGCATGTTTGCTTGTTGAAAATAAGATATGCTTGCACGTTGAAATAAGAACAAGGTTGTAAGGAAATTATTTTACTTAATCCTTGTCATATTTTAAGTGATTTTGCAATATCCAGACTATGTTGACACGTGCCTTGGCGTTTCATTATTCCTCTTTTGCGCGACGTTATCGCGCATTTATTATAGGGAATTATGAGTTTTTATCCTTTACGTGTCAGTATGTGTTACTCTGATATCCATTACAATTCCATGCGCGACCTCGACCTGAGACCTTAACAACTATGTTTTGGCATGTGCTTTGCCTTAGTTGTGCTTAGGTATTTTTATGGTCTAGCTGCGCAGCATGTAGGATGGATCTTGTGAGTGATTTGAGCTAAGGCTCGTATTATTGGGCTAAGGCCCTGAGCTAAGGCTCTTATTATTGGGCTAAGGCCCTGACGTTTTAGAGTTAAAACTCGTTAACGCGTTTGAGCTTGAAGCTCGCGCATGTATGTTTTACTTCGTTTTATTTTTTTTTTGATGTCAATACAATGTTGTCATATTGCTCAAAATTAATAAAGGGAAGTGTGAAACATGTATGCAAAAGGTAATAGAACACACATTAAGAGAAGATAGCGCGTATCATTATTCATAATGGCTTAAAAATCCTTGATTACAAACTTGACAATTTTTACATGAAACATTTTCTAAGCTGTGCTGCGTTCCATGCGCGCGGGATCTTCTTTCCATTCAAATCTTTTAAAGCGTATGCGCCTTTTCCCAATTCTTCCGAGACTTGATAAGGTCCCTCCCAATTGGGGGACATCTTTCCCGGGGGTATCGCGCGGCTAGCTTCATTGTTTCGAAGGACAAAATCATTCTTCTTGAAGTGGCATTCTTTCACGCGCTGATTGTAATACTTTTCTAGTTTTTTGTTGTATTTGGCTTCACTGATGATAGCCGCTTCTCTGCGCCCTTCAAGTAAGTTGAGATCCAACCTTCTTTCGCGCTCATTATCAATCTTGCTCATCATGTGCACTCTATGGGATGGGCATCCAATTTCTGCTGGAATCATAGCCTCCGTTCCATAGGTTAGGCTGAACGGGGATTCGCCATTGCTGGTTTTGCTTAATGTCCTGTGCGCCCACAGGACATTAGGTAGCTCCTCGACCCATGAGTGGGATTCTCCCTCCAACCTTTTCTTCAGCCCATTTAGCAAGCTTTGGTTCGCGCGCTCCACTTGGCCATTCCCCTGAGGGTGGTATACTGAAGTGAAGAATTGGTTGATGCGCAATTCCTTGAGCCAGCTGGATATCTTCCTGTCGGTGAATTGTTTGCCATTGTCGCTCACAATTTCCATGGGCAGGCCAAAACGGCATATGATGTTGCTCCAAATAAATTGCTTCATCGCCTCGGCTGTGATTTTTGCTAGTGGCTTGGCTTCAACCCATTTTGTGAAATAGTCTACTGCCACTACCAAAAATTTTACTCGCCCTTGCGCTTGCGGTAGGGGACCCACAATATCGATTGCCCATTTGTGGAAAGGCCATGCGGAGGTCACCGGAACCAAGTTGTTCTTTGGCCGCATGGTGTTTGGCGCATAGCTCTGACACGCTTTGCATTTTTGGATCTCTTTTAACGCGTCCAAGTACATGCCTGGCCAATAGTAACCTGCGCTCATTGCCTTGGCAACCACCATGCGCGGGCCAGCATGTATTCCACAGATTCCTTCGTGTATCTCTCTGATCACATAGCTTGCTTCCTCAGCATCTAGGCATTTCATGAGCGGTCCAAGATAAGAGCGTCGATATAATGTACCATCAAGCAGTTCATAGTTCTGCGACTTGTGTCTTATCTTCCTCGCCTGTGCGCGATCGTCCGGAACCTTTCCCTCCTTCAAGAATTCCATTATTGGAGTTATCCATGATGAAGGGGTTGTATGAATTACAAGGACAGACTTCGCTCCCACCGACGGGTTGCTCATTACTTCTACCCTGACATCTTTGCCAAAGTGATCGAAGCTGGTTGATGCCATCTTACTCAGCGCATCAGCAGACTTGTTTTCACTGCGCGGAATATGTATGATTCTGAAGAAGTCAAATTGCTCGATGAGCTTTTTCGCCTGCTCTAGATACAGAGGCATGGTGTTCTCCTTGGCATCATAAAGGCCATTGACCTGTGCTGCTACCAAGTATGAAGCAACATGGGCCTCTAGCTTTTTAACTCCGAACTTGTGCACGATGCGCAGACCAGCCAGCAAGGCTTCATACTCAGCTTCATTGTTGGTGCTCTTGAAATCCAATCTGATTGCGTAAGTATACTCATGACTTTCTGGATCCACCAGCTTGATGCCTGCGCCGGACCCTTCATTGTTTGAAGCTCCATCAGTGAATAATCTCCAAACATTTTCTTCATTATTGGCTCGCGGAGGGTCTACCTCGCGCTGAGCCTCTTCAATTTTTCCTTCAGGGATTTCTGCGATGAAATCAGCTAAGACTTGTCCCTTTATTGCTGGACGGGGCTTATAGGCGATCGTGTGCTCTCCTAATTCCAGCGCCCATTTTGTCAGCCTTCCTGAGAGCGCGGGACGCCGCAAGACTTGCTGGATGTTGTAACTAGTCAGAACTTCAATAGGATGACCATTGAAATATCTATGAAGCTTGCGTGACGCGTGTGTTAGTGACAGAACTAACTTTTCCATGATGGAGTAGCGCGTCTCAGGATCTGTCAGCACCCGACTCACATAATAGATTGGTGTTTGGATTCCCTTGCGATCCACCAACAACACTGCGCCGATGGCGCGCTCTCCTGCTGACAGGTACAATGTTAAAGTTTCGCCAGGAAGTGGAGCTGTGAGCGCAGGCAGATTTATCAGACATTCTTTTATCTCACTGAGAGCTTGCTCGGCAATTTCTCAATGTGTTAACGAATGGGGTAGATTTGCTTGCATGGTTCGCTAGGAACCTGTTGATTGATACCAATCTACCATTCAACTTTTGAACTTCTTTCATGGTGGATGGTGAGGGCATGTCAAGGATAGCCTCCACCTTCTCTGGGTTCACCTTGAAACCATCATTGGTGACCATTACACCGAGAAATTTCCCTTCTTCTACGCCAAATGTGCATTTGCTCGGGTTGAGCTTCATGTTTACTTCCTTTAGGCGCCAAAGGGTTTCTTCGATGTCTTTGAGCATTTGTTTTTCCTCCCTGCTTTTGATCACCAAATCATCCACGTAGACTTCTAGGTTTCTTCCAATTTGCTCGTTGAAAACCGTGTCCATGAGTCTTTGGTAGGTGGCTCCCGCATTCTTCAAACCAAAGGGCATTTTTGTGTAACAAAAAACACCCTTGTCGGTTCTGAAGGCAGTCTTGTGGTGCCATTTGAATTTGGTGATAGCCCTTATAGGCATCCAGAAAACATTTGAGCTTAAATGGCGCCACGGAGTCCACCTTCGCGTCAATGTTTGGGAGGGGGTAACAATATTTTGGACATGTTTTGTTGAGGTCTTTGAAGTCAATGCACATCCTCCATGACCCGTTGCTCTTCTTTACCATCACAGGATTGGCTACCCATGTCTGGTATCGTATTGGGTGGATGATGTTTGCGCGCAGTAGATCCTCTACTTGCTCATTCATGGCCTTTGCCTTCTCATCCCCCATGATTCTCTTCTTTTGAGCAATTGGCTCTACGGACTTGAACGTGTTGAGAGAATGTTGCGCCAGGTCTCGCGGAACCCCAGTCATATCGGAATGTTGCCACGCGAAGACCGACATATACGTTGTGAGCAATCTTTTCATTCTCAACCTTGTGTCGTCTGATATCGTAGCTCCAATTGTGATTGTTTGCTCTGGGAATTTTGGGTTGAGAATCCATTCCTCTGGCGCGTTGTTTGCCATTGGAAGTTTCATTCTCCCTTCCCGCGGAATACTTGTCACTGCGCACAAATGATCTCGGTATACAAATGTTACACCTGTTGGTGTTGGGAACCCCAACGCGCCGTGCGCTGGCGACGGTATGGCGTTGAATTGGGCAATCGTTCCTCTACCCAAGATCATATTGTGGCATGAAGTGGTGGGCAAGACCAAGAAGTTGACAATTTCAGCTCGCTTGTGTTTCTCATCCCCCATAGTTAGTTCAAATTGTATCTGACCTAAGGGGTGAATGATTTCATTTGAAACACCCGAGATTGGTGCATTCACAATTTCGAGCCTTGCTTGGTCTGCTGGATCCAACTTCCTGAAACATTGCTCATACATGATGTCTGATTCACTGCCAGTGTCCACCAGGACTTTTGACACTTCATAATGAGCAATGTGTGTAGTGATGACTAGAGGACTGCTGATAGAAGGGCCTCCCCTGATTCTTGGGAAGATTACTTGTTGCTCGCGCCAATCTCCTTGGACTTGCGCGCTTCTCTTTTTCGATCTTTGCCCTTGCCTTCCTCCCTCGGCTACACAGATTCTTTTGAACTTTTTGCTGGCTGAGGCTCCCTCTGGTTGTTCATTCTCTGGTCTTGGGTTTTTCACCAGGTGAGCCAACTTGCCTGATTTCACATCTCTTTCAATCGCATCCTTCAAATGGTGGCATGCATCGGTGTTGTGCCCTGTGGACTTGTGAAACTCACAATACTTGCCACTGTTTGGTGGTCCCTTATAGTGTAGTGGCTTGGGGCTTTTAAACTGGACATTCTCTGTGCTTAACACTTGTGAAGGCGTTTTAGTGAGGGGAGTCCATATTCTTGGTAGAGGTCTGTTAGGCTCTCTGCCGCCTTCCCTCTTGTCACCCTCTCCGCGATTACGACTGTCTTTTTGGGGCTGGGGTGAGCTTGGTTGCGCCTGCTTTTCTGCGGGAGAAAAACTGGTTTGTTGCAACCTGGACCATACAGAGTTTTGTTTGCCCCTCCTTTCGTTGTTGCGCGGTGCTTCTGCTTGGTGCCCTCTTTCTCTTGCTCTATCTTGGGCAATTTGTTTTTCATTTCGCGCGAAGACTCGCGATGCTTCCATTAGCTTGGCCCAAGTGGTTGGCATGCCATCTCTGCTCACGAGAGCTCTGCGGAGTTGATCACTGCGCGCACATTGTATAAAGGCCACGCGCAAGAGTTGCTCAGTGATACCTCCAATTGCAAGAGATTCCTGATTGAAACGAGTTATGTAGTCTTCAATCGTTTCATCATTCCTGCGCACGCAGTGCATGATGTCATCAGGGTCGCGCGTGTATCTGCGCTGCTGTACGAAGTGAGCTTGGAACTTCTCCAATAGCTCTTCGAACCCATCGATTTGCCCAGTCGGCAAGCTTTCGAACCAGACACGTGCCGCGCCCGTGAGGCAGCGAGCAAACATGTGACACCATGTTGGCATCGTCCAGCTTTCTAGGTTTCCAGTGTTATAAAAACCTTGTAAGAAATCGTCTGGATCTGTTGTGCCATCGTACTTGCCCAACCCACTTGGCATCTTGGTTTTGTGTTGAATGGGAGCCTTCGCGATGCGCTCAGTGAATTTTGAATGCTTTACCAAGATGGCTGGCCTGTACGGTGTGGTTACGTCCACTTGCCATCTCGCTGGTGGGCTGTACGGTGTGTACAGATCCAGGTCGGCTTTGGCTCCAGGCGCCATGTTCATGTGCGCGCGGAGCTGTGAGCCTCCTGCATGAGTATCTCGCGTCTTCCTCATGCTGTGCACTTCTTCATCACTAAAATCAGCGTGTTCAGTGTGAACAGAGTGACCATCTTCCGGCGCGCGCGCCCTTTTTGTTGTTCCTTGAATGGTTTGCTTATCAAACGCGAGCCTTTGTGTTAGGTCGGCTAACTTTTTGTGTTTGACCAGCTCATTGTATTTGTCCATTAAACGCCGTTGTTCGTTTATGAGCCATTCTTTAGGGTCATTTGTTTCATCTTCTGGACCCATTGGTCCTTTTTGTTTCGCGCCGGTCAAATTTTGGAACGTGAGATCGTCTGGAGGAGTTTCAGTCTGGCTATGAGGAGTTGTGATGAAGGGATGGTTACTGGTGGTGCGCGCAGAATCACGCGGCACCCTCAGAAACTGCTGTCCCTCATTAACATCCTCACGCTCAATATCCTCCAGAACTTGATCGCTGTTTCGAACACCAGAAACCATAGTGAAGTTTTTCAGAGAGAACTGATGAGATTTTGTTGCCGTTGTAACAGGTGATGGCGCCAATGAAGAAACGTGGATCGGCTCACTGGTAGACGATCAACTTTCCTCGGGTATGAGTATGCTATTTCACCAATGGTTCTCCGGAGTATGAGTTCTTCCACCTACAAAACGAGCAGCACCGTGAACTTACCCCTCAGAAAGGGACAGAGGGGTCCTCTTTGGGGTAACCCTCCGGTGTGAGAATAAGAGATTGTAGGAGAAGATAATAATAATCTGAGAGTAAGGAATTGGAATGTATCTTCTTGCTTACCTCCCCTTGTGGAGGTGGTGTGGTATTTATAGTGTTAGGGTTTCCAATGATTGGGCTCAGATCCCATTAGGGCCTTTTTGGCCTCCTCCTATTGCTTTGCGCCACGTGTCCTTAGGACACCTGGTGCTTTTTCATTGATTATTCTCTGACCCAGGCATTTTACCTGACCCATGTGCAATCACGTGGTAGCACATGGGTTTTGCTGAGTTGTCCACCTTTCATTGGCAGCTGTCAACATCAGCATATTCTTATTCCTTAAAGGATACCTTCTGGAAGGTTTGCTGACGAGCACAATCAAGGTTGTCCTTATCCTGATTTGGATAAGGACGAGGTTGATTATGTGCAAGTGTGATATGAGCCTATCCTCAGGATGCGCGAAGTCTTCTCTTTATTCTCACGCGCAAATGTTTCATGCGCAGATGTGATATGCGCAAGCATATGTAATAAGCGCCACGCGCAGATGTGATATGCGTGAGCATATATGATGCGTGAGCATGCGATATGCGCCACGCGCAAATGCGCCACGCGCAGATGTGATATGCGTGAGCATATATGGTGCGCGAGCATGTGATACGCGTGAGCATATGTGATGCGTGAGCATATATGATATGCGCCGTGCGCATAGGTTTTGGCTTTGTGCCTTCATGATATCTTGATTTCAAGCCTCTTGTCTATATCTTGTGGGTTGACCCGCCCCGCTCGATGTTAAGGCGGGTACATACCTCTTCAAGAAACTTACAAGAAGAAGATAGAGCCAACGATCTATTAGTGAGTGACGGTGGGCTGTTAATGAGCAGCGAGGGTTAAGATTCTTGAAAAGGGGAAGAGCCGGTATAATGTTTGATTATCATCATTTTTTTAAGCAGACCTGGGAATTATCCTTATTAAACAAAAGAAACAGACACAAACTAAAATCACCCGCACGGTTTAGCGGGGAATATAACACTTAGGTTGGTGATTTATAATATTGTATTTATAGGGAAAAAAGGCATTAGCCAATTAACGAAAAACTCAGTTAAAAGATAACTATTTTTAAGTTTTTATGTAGCAATAGCATACTTATATAAAAGAGAAAAAAACACTTAATGTGCAACTTTTCTTTATAAAAAAGATATATAAGGGAATTTACATGTGCTAGTAAGATTTAGCTTTAAATGATTATATTGCATGCTTTAAAAATTGTAATTTGTTCGTATCTATATCTATACTATATAATAAATAAATGTTATTTAATGAAACATGGCATCACATAAAATATAGTGGTTAAAATTACAAATATTGTATAAAAAAATATTTAGAGATTTACTAATTTTCAATAACTTTTTATTACCATACTATGTAGTGTGTTATTTATTCTACCATATATTATATCTTTATATCTTTTGAACATATTTTTTGTATTTCACATTGTGTTATTATTTAATTAAATTTATTTATTCTAATCCGTGTTCTACACGGGTTTCTTAATGCCATATGTTATCACACATGAGTGATCCTTACAAAATTTTCCCACCTCTCTAGCATATTAAATATATATTTATTTTTTTCTTATTGATAGTTTTGTATTTTTTTCTTTTTTATTTATAACTTATTATTTTTTCTTTTTAATAATTATTTCCTGGTTTAAAACATTTAATACCAACATAGATATATTATTTTGCTTTATATAAATATATTGTATTAGTTATTATTATTATTATTAAGCTTTTATAAGTAACGAATTTTTACGTTAGTTTAGATAAAATAATTAATTTCAAATTCTAAAGAAGCAAATTTTCGCTTTATTTTGTTTTGCAATGAATATTAATAAAAGTTAAGGCCAATCGCTTTAGATAGTTTGTTTATGTTTGAGACAACATGCTTTTACACGTGGTCAATTATGTGTTCAATTATCTAAAGTTGAAACAAAAAACAAAGTGAAACTACTAATTTTCATATGGAGGCTTGGGTGGCTCGTGAGACAGCGAAAATAAGTTAGGGTTTTAGTCCCACACTTAATTAAGGTCTCCAAGTAAAAAAAACACATTATACATAGATATATTATAATGGGTAAAGTAAACTCAAAGCAATGTATTGGTGTGGTGATAGGCTTGGTTGTTATTAAAGTTTATAAGTTTTGAGTTCAAAACTTGCGATAAACAAATTTCTTTTTCTTAACAATTGTCATGAAAAGACCACAAAATCTTGTTTCGATTTAGGCCTCCATATTCGTTGAGCCGGCTCTGTATGGAGGATAAAGTTATAAATATTGTATACAAGGAAATATTTCGAGATTTATAAATTTTCAACTTTTTATTTTCATATTGTGATTGTGTAATTTATTCTACCATATATTATATCTTTATATACGTTGAATATATTTTTTATACTTCACATTGTGTTATTATTTAAATAAATTTATTTATTTTAACCGTGTTTTAAATGGGTACCTAATCTAGTGTATTATATATATATATATAGTGTGTCAGAATAATTAAAATTGTTATGAGCTAGCTAACCTTGTGTTGTACTAGATATTTTTACAAACCAAACCGAATTTGAGCGAGTTTCATCGAAACTCGTCTTTTTATTCAAGGGCAGCTTGCCGCTTGTGAGACTAGACCAAGGAATGCCAGGGTATCTTGATTATCATCGCTTTCAGATTCGGAGTTTTAAAAAGATCTATTTTTATAGATATTTTTTGGGTTGAAAAGACAAAATATGTTTTTAGAAGATGTTTTGTTTGGTTTGAAGAATGTGTAAATGGTTCTGTGTGTGTATATATATGTGTTTGTGTGTGTGATACGATCTGGAGAAGCGGTATACACACCTAACACCCCTCGCAGGGGTTATTTGTTCAGGGCTGAGGATGGTGTGGCAGTGTTCCCACCGGGCCGGGCGCCACCACTCCCCACCCAACACCCACTCCATCCCCCCTAACAAATAATTTAAAACGTGACGATTAATTTGATAATCTTTTTGATATATGCTGTGCATATTGTGGATATTGTGGATGGTGGCATGTATTCCATCTCACAGGACAATTCTCCAAAAAGAGTATTCCAATTTCAAGATAAGCTAACGAGAATATTAATATTATTTGGAGTATAAACAAGTTGATATTGCGTGACAATAAAGCATGAAATAAATTGACTAGTTCCTACTTGGCTCCTTATACCAAAATATGTGATTTATCGTTTATATAGAATAAATATATAAATGGAGCGATTTACCTTATGCAATATTAAAAATAAGCAATAATTTAAAATGAAAATCAATCGTGCGAATCTATCTTACATACGAAGAGCCGCAATTGATGTTCTAGTTGAATAGCATGGGTTTGATGGTCGTGATGATTAAGACTTGGAATATTTTAGGTCACGGATTAGAAACCTAACTTAAGGGGGTTTTCATAGAGTGCTGGGTTTCTTTATTGATGGTGTTCTTAAATGAGTCAGGTCTAATGCGTCAACATAAGTATGAACGGTTAACATCATGTATTAAAAAGGCTCACTTGGGTATTATGTGTCACACCCCAACCTAAGGCGGAAATGCCAGGTCGCGAATCCTTGGTTCACAGCTCATAAGGTACTATCATACAATTTATATATGACAATATTTAATTATTTATTTATTACAAAATTTCAATCAAGTACATAAGGTTTAACAATTTTCCAAAATAAAAATAGTACACAAATATTCTTTTATTTCATTAACTAAAGTCTCTCTAAGTGTTTTTTCATCTTCGCTTCAACCAAATGATAACCTGTAAATGCGTACAAAATAATATAGATTTGTTAACACGAGGTTGAGTAAGAAAATCACCAGCTTTGACACTAATAATAATGTATAAGTAAAATGAACAAAAATGGTATTGTGAGTATAAATCAATCAAATCATGTGCAAATAGTTGTGTCAGTTGACCATTGTCTAGCGAATTGGCCTTTGGCTACTATGATAAGCAAATACAAATGTGGGTGTCGGTTGACCATCGCCTAGCGAATCAGGCTTTGGCTACCAAGACAGCGTATGATCATACTTTAATATGATTATGATGGACCTCTCCAAATGCAACAAAGTAAACAATTAAGCAATTAACATTTAATTGATAACACTCACAGTTTACTAGTGCAAATAATATATAATATGTAAATACTAATAAGTACGCAAGCGTCCCCAAAACGTTTAAAAGTTGTAAAAAATAGGGGGAATGACTTCTCACCTTACTACTTAGGCGGATTTAGATAATAGTAACAAGAAAAAAACGAGGAAAACCGTCTTTTAGCGCGCTGACTGAGTTAATCTGAACATACCTGAAACTTAGAGATAACAAACTACATTTAAAACCGAGAATGTAGCCGCTGGAATCAATCCAAACGGATGTCTTGAACTCCGGTTATGAGATTTTCAGTAAATAAGCGAGCTGGTACTTGCCAGAATTTGAACAGTGAGTTGGGAGTCGGGTTTTGGTTAGTACACTCAAAATTTCAAAACAAACATAAAAGTCTTCTGACTCAAACACTAATTTTGACCAAAAGGTTGAGTAATCGAATAGTCAAAGAATTTGACTATTTTACCCTTAAACGGGTCGGAAAGCAATTGACCGACAAAACCACATCAATCAGTAAAATTGATTGAGGGATTTTTTTAGTCAGATAAAAACAAACTTTTTTCATGAAGAGAATTTAACCAAACGATAAATGAAACAAGAGATAATCGATGCCAAAGTGGTCTTGAACATCAAAGTCAACTAGTCTTGAAAGAATTCGATTCAACTTGAAGAATATGATAATAGGGAAGAAGAATTTCGTGGTTTTGATATTATGAACGTCCAAGGACAGTAGCTTTAGGGTTTAGGGTGTATTTTTGAAAAAATATGATGTAATACTTGACAAAATAAGGGTCACTCGTTTAGGAAAGCGAATAAGCAATTGATGGCCAAATCGGTTCTATTAACTCAAATATCTTGGTGTAATGAACAAGAAATTGATGTATAAAATTTATAATAGTAGATTATAAAATAAGTTCCCGAAATTAGTTCATCATATTTTGTTGTTTGGCAAAATTAGTTATTGTGGTTCTCAAAAATGCATTTTTTAGTCATTTTAAACAATTTTGAGAGTTGTCAAGGACTATTTTGACATAATTGAAAGTTATAAACTTATAAACTAAGTTAAAACAACTTAAATAAAAGATTTTATTAATACAAAATACCCTATTTATATTACCGGGTCGGGTAAACGAATACGAAAAAATCCAAAATGTGACATTATGGGTAGTTCTAATCGATGCAGGGAATGGGCACTCATGGGTAATACCCATGCTCCAGTCAATCCTGGACTGTCATCTAATTTCTACCATTATGTACCTACAAACCACAAAATCATCAGCGGCACCTGCCCACAAGTGCCCTAGAACTTTTGTGTTTTTTGTTTTTATAATCTAAAATAAATAAAACATTTAGATGTAATTAAAATTAAAATATCATTAAAATTAAAAATATAACATATCTGAAAACCGGAAAAATAAAATGCGACAATTCAAACTAAAAAAATTAAAATACAAAAATTTAAACTAAATGATCCTTCGGCCAATTATATTGCTTGATGATGTTGTCATGTCTTCCTTTTAGGAATGCTCGATGATGTTGCCGTGTCTTTCTCTTCGGCTTGCTCGATGAGATCTTTGAAAAATTGTATGCTACCATCGTTTGAAAAAATGTCGTTATCAGAATCATTCGGCGGTATGAATATCCCGAGTTCATCATTTGAGAAATTAGTCATTGAGCGTTTTAGTGAATAAAAATGGCAAAGATTTGAGTGAATAAAAATGATGAAAGATTTGAATGAATAAAATGATGAAGAGTTTGTGGCATTTATATGTAATAATAAGGAGAAAGTGAATACAATACTGTTAGTCGTGTAAGCTTAGTCATAAAACCTATCAAAACGACATAGTTATGATTAAATTAAATTAAAAAGTAATTTTGATAAAACTATTTCCATCTTTATCTCATCTTTCTCTGTTTATCTCATGTTTCATTCTCTATCAAACCTACACCCAGATTCATATGCATATCTTTTTAACATAACTCTCGAGTAGGCATCTAAGTTCTAACATGATCAATCGAGAATTTGTTGCAACAAGGTTCCACATAAAAATACAAATTTAATCAATGAGATGAGTTGTCTTTTCTATTACTAATAGGGATTTTAAAATGACAGAATATCACCGCATAAGAATCCATGAAGCTTATCCTTTCATATGCCCCTTCCCCGCTAGGAAGAAAACAAACAAGAAAAGCCTTACGTAGTGAATAGTGATGACAATGACACAAGTGAAGATTTGTGAACTAATAATGTATTAATGTAAATCCAGTCAAATACTTACATTTTTTTTTTCGAACGGCAACTTTCATTGAAAAGGCACTACTAGCAAGACGCTAGAGGCCGAACCAACAAAATACAACTTAAAAAGAAAAATTACACCAATCATTCCAAGACAAAAATTTGAAAGATGATCTATTTTTTATCCAAAGATAGGCCAAGTACTTGATCTTCTCCATTACTTCTAAGAGGTTATACGAGATTCCTGAGAAAACGGCCTCGTTCCTCGCCTTCCAAATGCACCAATAAGCCGTAAAAATGATGGCTAGTCAAATACTTGTATCATTTTTAATTAAAAGCATTCAATAAAATGTACTTACAAATAATAAAAATTATAATAAAGTTAGAAAAAAAAAAGATAAATCTAACCCAGAAACCACATGAACATGTGTTTGAATAAAATCGAAACTCATCTCTCCATTTTAAGAACTCTAATCAGTACATGTTTTAGAATTTTATACTCCAATTGTAAGAGATATTCGTTACAATGCTAGTTTTTAAGTATATATAGTACTATAAAACCGTATAATGTATCCGTACATGCTGGTAAGTAAATATAATAAGAATGACAAAAGAGTGAGATAGTCGTTGTATTTCCAACTTACGGTCACCACTATTTAACCGATTCTAAAACTTTTCTTTTTAGAAGTGATTATGTATTAAACGTTACTCCACACCTTATCGTAACAAATTTTATAGTTTTAAAACTAATTGTTTCAAACAGTTTTATTCAAAATTTAATAATCACTTCAATAGCTTAAACTTTTAAAAAGTAACTAGTTGTCCCCCGTACATAGCTGCGGCGGACCTATATATATGTAAACTGAAAACTCACGTGTGGCACCGTTGATGCGGTAGGGCTTTGCTCGTTATGGCTTCGGCACCGTATATAACACTTGGGTTACAATATTAAAAACTTTTGGGATTGTTTGGGTAACTTAATGGAGCTTGAGGCTTACGATATTAAAAAGTTTGTAGGGTTAGTTGTTTAATCAATGGAACATGAGGGTTATCATATTAAAAAGTTATGGGGTTAATTGTATAATTAAATGAAAATTGAGGGATACCATATGTAAATAGGTGGTCGCATGACTTTCAAAAATGTAGTTTGGGTTTAACTGTATAGTTAATGAAAATTGAGGGTTAACATATTAAAAAGTTACGGGGTTAATTGTTTATCTAAATGAAAGTTGTGGAGTACCACATGTACAATGTCTTTAAACCCGAACATGTTGAACCTGGAATCGGCTTGGACGTCGGTTCTGTTTACAACGTTTGAATCATTTGCTGTTGAACTGGATGGTTTCTGATCGAGTTGGATTAAACCAGGAACCACTGAACCGTTTAAACCGGCTAGGGCGAAAACTAATTTCTTGCATACAAGAAGTTTAATTAGATCCCAGGTCTGGAAGGTAACAAACTAACAACAACAATCACTAACAAACTGATCTAGAGAGGAATCTGTGTGTATTCTTTGGGTTAAATCATTAAATTCCTCCCATCTCTTAAACATTTATCACATCTATTTTTTTTACGTCGTTTTAATATCTTGTTGTCTGTAGAACTTGAACCTAAGACCACTTAAACCCTCTCAACCTAAGATGTTTAAAGAATTTATCTTTGTCAATGGACAACCAACATTATTTGTATCACATATATTGATTCATTGTGCTTTTTTTTCTATTTTTTTTTTCTTCTTTTCTAAAAGGCATATGATATTTTTTATGTATGTTTTTATGTTTCATGAATATTAACAATTTTTACGTATATACGTACATACATAGGTTTGCCTTTGTCAATGGACCAACAACCTCATTTGTATCACATCTATTGATTCTTTGTGCTTTCTTTTTTCTTTTTTTCTTTTTTATTTTTCCTTCTTTTTAAAAGGCACATGATATTTTTTTTGTTTCATGAATATTAACATTTTTTATATGTATGTATGCATGTATGTATGCATACATGCATGCATGCACGCACGCATGCATGTATGCATACATACATGCATGCATGTATATTATTTATGACTTCATCCGATTCTAACATCCAGTCTGGCTTGTCATCTGACAGTTTGACGTCCGGTTCTAAAAACATTGCATATATAATAGGTGGTGGCACAGTTTTCAAATTGCAGTTTAGGTTTAATTATTAATTAATTAAACTTAATGGTTATCATATTAATAAATTGTGGAATTAATTATGCATGTAAAGAAAAGTCATGGGGTACCATATGTAAATGAACGGTAACATTATAACTAAGCTCTTCATGATGGTAATTTGTTTATCATTCTTATAATTTATTTACGTGATAATTTAGTCATAATATTGTGTTATCACATGGTTGTTAGTTGTATTTTTAGGTATGCTTATAGCACGCTAAATACTTAATATTCACCACATATCATGCATTTTTTTTATCATATGCATATCTTATTATTATGTAAAAAAAAATTGGTGGAATGGTGTCTACTTTGAAACGTCTTATTATTGTTTAGGTGCGGGATGATGGTGTGAGATGACGATGGACTTTGAAGAAACATAGATACAAACCGAGAGCTAGATGAGTGATGCCATAGAGTAAAGGATATTGTAACGTCCCGAAACTTTCAGGTAAAATTTGTCAAGTTATAAAAGATCAACGACTGAAAATGAAAATTCTGATATTTTTCAAGTAATGCGGCAAACTATAAACCAGCCCATTAGGATTTGCAATGGAAGTGTCACAAAACCCTAGATTGGGTGGTTTCATGCTATGCGACAACCATATCCCTCAAATCACCGCGACACGCGATGACTAGGTTAAATAACCAGGACACGTGTCGAACCATGCGGCAACATGTGATAGGCAACATGTCACCACGTGGCAACTCCGGAATATGCTGAGTCATCGCGCTACGCAATGACTCTATAAATAGATCATCACGACACGCGGCGAACTCAAAATTTTTCCTATAAAGGGGAGGTCGGGCATGTTGCAACAAGCATCTGAAAGCACCTCACATAGCACATAAACTTTCTTGGAAAGCGTGTAAAGAGTCCTGAAGCTCCAACGTTTCGATGATTTAGTCCTTAATGTGTGATAGAGAGTAGAAGTGCTACTCGACTTGTCTTAGGCGACCAAACTCCAAGTACCTGTTTAAGGTAAGGATTCTGCTTAAGTTAAATTATTATATGGCTTAGACCCTACTCGGGGGTATAGCTCAAACCTTGATAAACTATAAGAATAAACAAAGCTTTGCATTTGCAAAGGTTATAGTTAAAATAATGTTTCTTTATAACTAAGAACCATAAAGTTTTACATACAAGGGGTATATTAAATTAACGTTTTCTCTTGAAGAAAAAACCTAGCATTAACGTTTCTTCGTGAAGATAAAACATAACATATAAATGGTAAATAAACAAAAGGACTAAAGATTTAAATGGTTTATATAAACAAATGATATATCAAGGTCAAAGTTATGCAAGACTATATGTATGAAGCTAGATCGTTGATCTAGTATTTACAAAAGGTTACTCTTGTACTATAGGTCCGAGGTAACAAACAAACATAAATTAATATTATACGGATCATCATAAACAAAGGTGAATATGCTCAAAGTTTTACAACTTTTTAATTAGTCATATATACAGAGTTTGCATGGGATTATTTATTCCTAAAACTTTATAAATAAAGGTAATCGCTGCCCCCCCAAGGCTATCGTATACGTTTGTCTAGATCTTTACATATATAGGCAGTCGGTGGGCACACCGCATCACGCTTGGTCGTTCCTCTGCCATGACGGGCCGGGTCTAAGTTATACCCGCGTGGGGAATGGTCTTGTATATATTGGTAGTTGTTAAGTACTCGAACATGGTAGTGTCTGCTAAGTGCTTTCTAGTCGAGCTTGAGTTTATAATAGTTATTTAGAATTTCAGAACATAGCTATTTCCTTTGCTATGACAGGTCGAGCCACAAGATACCCGTAGGGGATAATTAAGTATATAAAATACTTTAGAGTCAACGTATTCATCAGCATGTGTTGCTGACATATTTTATAAACTGTTTTACAGGTAATGAGGAATAGAGATGGAAGATATTGGTGAAAACCATTAGATGATCTGATGGCTCAAATGATGTTTTAATAATGTAAAAGATGTAAATGATAGTTTTCAAAGTTTAACACTTTTTTACCAACTAACGGGTGTTTAATTCCCGACTTTTGAATATAATAATATATTAACAAAGACTTCCACTTAACAGCCTTAAACTCTGATATATTTACAAAACAGATACCAATGTTGGTGACACACCTAGGCTCATGGAGTCGGTGTGACAATACTGAAACTTTAAATCTGAATGTGAGAGCTAGATCTGCAAAACTTACAACGTCGTTAGCTTCGCTGCTGGAAAGGGGGCTTCCTATAACCACCTCATGTGTGAGAATCGGTATCGTAAATGGTGAATAATAAAGTAAAAGTTGAGAGAGGTAGATCATTTTACCGTTTGATAAAGTCTTCTATTTATAGCCGAAGGTATGGAATGGTATTGGACACGCGTCATGTTGGAATATCCGATTTGTCTCCACTGTGGCTAACGTAGTAGAGGTTGTGTCGCACGGGTCCTACTGTGTAGTAAGATTGTCTCCCTAATACAGCTGTCATAGTGGTCCCCATGCGTACCTCTTGTAAATGTGGCACTACCCTGCTGGTTACGGATGGTGGTCCCAAAAGACCGTCTCCAGATTATCCACCTATCTAGCCTTTTAGAGATTCAGTCTCGATCCGGATTCAGGGTCATATCTCTTCAGACTTAAAAACGTAAAGAGCGCGAGAAGAAAACAAAAGTCATGATTTGTTTGATCGATGGGCCAAAGTTCACATAGTTTTTATAAACACTATTTCTAATACATAAATGAGTTAGAAAATACAAGAAATTTGAAGAAATATATAAATATTCCACATTTCATTATTCACTTTTAAGAGTTTCTATTGTTACACATTTTATTTGCCTACCATCACAACCCCTCTTCTATTTGTTAAGTTAAACATTTATCTCTTTCAGGTTAGAATATAAATATATAAAAAGTCAATACCGAACCCTTGATTCGGATAAATACTATCTAATAACTTTACCTTACATTACTTCTATACATTTTCTGTACAAGTTTAGTTATCAAGACCGGGTCATACATTTTCTGTACAAGTTTAGTTATCAAGACCGAGACCCGCTACAAGCACCGGTCCGGTTATGGTGTTTGGCCCGTTTTCTAAAAAACCAGCCGGTTCTTGCGGTTTGCGATTGGATCAAACCGGGTGAACCGTCGAGTGAACTGGTAAAATGTAATAATAATAAAATCAAAAATCATAACCAGTTAACGATAATATAACATGTTCCAGCCGAAATTCCAGCCACAGTTTCGGATCCGGTGACTATAAATATAGGCGGGCTGTGCATGAGAAAAATGTATAGGAGTCTGAAGGAGATGGAGGTGAAGATGGTGAGATGATTGAGTCATAAATTGAGGAACTTCCATGATTCAATCGATTGAGTGAAGGCGGCGGCCATAAGTTGTATATAAATTTAGGGTTTTATACAGAAGAGATGATGGAGTGCACGCCCTAGACTTACTAGACATTTAGGTTATTTAATTTTTTTTTCAACAAAGTTACATTTTTTACCTTAAAATTATAGTTTTATTAAACTTAACCCTAAACTTGTTCTAATAGTGTGTGCAGTTGTTTTATTTTCTTTTTCTATGAAGTTACATTTTTCACCTTTATGGCGTCATCTAGGTCAACGAACGGTTCGACCTTTAGGTCCGGTCCGATCTGTGACCCGGTAAGGCATTCGAGTCAATATTCAGTCCGGGTCTAAAAACATTGGTGCTTTGTGAAACACACCCTCTTAAATAATGTTGGTGCGTGACATGACTCTGCTGAATATTTAATTATAATTTTTATAAGCCAAAATAATTGTTTTACGTTACGTCTAATTTTTTAAGTAAACTAGCATGCGTTATTTAACGTTTTTGCATATATTTTTTGTTTGATTTAACGGTCTCCGCGTAACTCGCGGGTTCTAAATATATTATTTCTTAAAAAAAAGGAAACTTACGTGACAACAAAATTCAACAGTATCATATGATTATGGTGGATTAATGATGTTATGGGTAGAGGTGCATAAAAAATCCGAATCTGAAACCGGACTCGAAAAAAAACCCGGAACCGGCTTTTTTTAAACCAGGGTTTTTAATACCCGAACCCGACCCTCGGATAGGGTATGACTTTCAGTGCTGAAACCCGAACTCGAACCCGTACCCGATAATACCCGAAACCCGGTTTAGTTATACCCAAAACCCGGTTCTTGTAATACCCGAAACCCAGGTTTTTTGCATACCCGAACCGGGTTTTTTGCATAGCCGAATTGGATTTTTTGGCATACCCGGATATTAGTGTTTGTGCACGTTTGTCTGTGTGGCACTTGGCAATGGTTATGTGGCACCACAGATCTATAGTCGTTCTTCAACGGATCTTTTTGAAGCTCATATTTGATATAAATACTTACTTAGAGCAGCACATTTTGATATACCAAACAACAATTTAAAACACAAAATATATGTTTTTTTATATCATTGTTTAGTGGTTTGCGTATGTTTAAATGAACTTTGAAGTTTGTATGCAAAAAAAAATGGAGTTAGAATAAAAAAAATGAAACAAGCCCGTTAACTGAAGAACGCTAAAGAAAAATGGTTTTTTTAATACCCGAAAATAGGGTATTCAAATACTTGGAAAACATGTTTTTTTAATACCCGAAAATAAGGTATTCAATACCCGGGTATTCAAGACCCGGTTCAATACCCGACCCGAACCCGGTACATAGGGTATGGTTTTTCAAGCCAATACCCGGACCCGAACCCTACCCGGGTATTACTAATACCCGATTTTCCAATACCCAGTCATACCCGAACCCGGTTTCATACTCTAACGCGGATTTTTTATTACCCGATTTGTGCACCTCTAGTTATGGGCTTCAATTAGTTAGTGCGCTTGACATAAATTAATTTGGATTAACTGGGCCATGCTCTTGGGCTTATGAGTTATGACCCAAGTTAAAATGGAGGTCACCATAAGGATAAAAATAAAATGGATCATCCTTGACGGAGAATTTCGATATCTTTGACGGCTGTAGCGAATGATTGAAAGATCTGAAATATCTCTTGGTCATTTATTTTCAAGACAACTGCTTTTCTTCTTGATTTAGTAAAATTATATTTTGCTCTTATTCGTATTTATTTATTTAGCCATAGTGTTTGTTAGGTATCAAAATAGTAGGACTAGTTTGTAATAGTTGAATAGTATATGGTGTCTTTGGTTAGTTAACCTGATTGCTTGGTATCGAAAAATTGAGATTACTTCTTTGAGTTTCTTCTTCTCTTTATTGATCTTTTGCTTGATTATCAGATTGTTTCGTACCAGTGTCGACTAAATTAATTTAATTTCAACACTACACTACTATAGTTTATATACTTGGTTTGATTCAAATACTTACGTGAAACGATTATGCAATCCCATGTTATAATGGTTTGCTTGTGTGTTTTCTTGATGTTAAGTCCGGAATATTAGTAAGATAATAAAATGAGCCACTTTGTTGATTATTCTAAGATTCATCGATTAATTAGTTTTTACAATTTGATAAAAGGAGCACATATTTGTCAATGAACTTAAACTGTCACAAATCTCAAAGTCTAATTAAACATTTTGAACGATGTACATTTTTAACTATATTTGATACCTAAAATCCGAACGGTGTGAGCTTAGAGTAGCGTGTTGACTCTAATCGATGAATTGCACTTGGTTGAACATTAGACGGAGTGGATGTCCGAACGGCTTGATGTCTAGCATGGTCCAAATCGTTTAATTAAATAACCATTGCACCATGTTATGATGTTGCAAGCCGTATGAAGTCAAAAATTACCTTAGTGTTGGAATTGCCTTTTAATATGTATATTACGAAGTAATTTAGTAATCCTTAGTAGATATTTTCATAATTAAAACAAATTAAAAGTTTTTTAGAGTTTTAGTTTGACTAATTTACTTTTTTTTTTCAAGTTTTAAGTCTTAAAAGTATATTTGAAAACTCTCATTTTACTTTGTTTTCGTAATAAACATGACTTAAATCATTTTGGTATAAATTTGGTAGCTTTCATTTATTTGATGGATTCGACACATAGTATATATAAGAGGATAATCCATGGACCATATAGCTTGGTTACACGGGGTTTTATTATTTAAATCAGACTTGAAAAACTCAAAATTCAATTTGAATTCAAATTTTGTTTATTTAATTCGGGTTTTGAGTTATCAATTCGAATTAAAATGCCGTTATCTAGGAACCATGGGAAAAAAAGATCTATTGATGCATGAACAGTAATATTGACTCAACAATTTAGATATTTGGCATTTTGATGTATATAATGTATATATGTGTTGGCCCTTGGGTGAGAAAAGTGAAATTGCACTAATCTTGACGTTATTTTACTAATTTCGTGAAAATAACGTTAAAAGTGAGGAAAGGTTAATCAGGTATCATGTGGTGGCGCCGATAGCCGAAAGACAAGGGTACATGCACCAATCGGCAGTGGTCCTGATGGTTGAGTGTTATGTGTCTTATATCCAAGGCTTGATGCAAAACCATCATCGAGCCTGAGGTCTCACTGGAAACAGCCTCTCTATTCCTATGGAGTAGAGGTAGGGCTATCTACATCTTATCCTTCTCAAATCCTATTATAAATTTGTTATTGATGGGAGATACTGAGTACGATGATGATGATGATGTTTATTAGTTTCAAACCTATTTATTATGTTGAAAACCTTATAGACTTAATAGTGATAGACTGATAGTGTCATAGTGAATTAGTGATGCTGCTTTTCTATTGGGCCAAACAATTGAATTCATTTTAAATGGGCCCAATTTTCTGTCAACTCTTTTAGGCATACCAAATAGCAAATGCTTATTCTAGTTACGGACAACATCCTCTATTCAAGAATCAAGAGACTATTTGGTTGTCATGCTATTATAAGAGCGAGCTTAGATAATGCCCGAAAAGCGACTTTCAATTATGAAAAAAAAACCCCGATGTTACTGATCACCTATAAGCCTGTAAACGAAACAAACGGACGGCGAACTGTTCAGCGGGAAGTTCGTTGTGTTCGTCCATTTAATAAATGAATGAACATGAATATGGGCTGTGCCCGTTCAATTGTGTTTGTGAAAATTCGTTAATGTGTTCATTTAGGTTCGTTTACTTACGTTGGCTAATATTACATACATATTTACTATTTTTAATTATATGCTTACTTATTTTTACTATTACTATTTTGATAAATTATGTTCGTAATTACTATGCCAAACTTTTTTTTTGATATTATGTGTTGTATTTCTGGACTTTTGGATGATTTTGTGTTGATTTAACGAGTATTATTCTCAAATTAATGTGTCTTGTTTTGTGTTGTGTGTCTATTATTGCCCATTAGTGTACAGTAGCATTCGTTTGTGTCCTTTAGTGACCGTTTACAAAATTAATGAACGAACACAAACGAAAACGAACAAGCTCAATTCCTTAACAAACTAGCATGGACATGAAATTTTGTTCGGTATAGTACTCATGAACCGTCCAACTCCTCTAGTAAGATAGCCGAATCTAAGAGTTACCCGTGATTGTAGGTTGCCGTTTCCCGCCTTATGCTGCCAATCTTGAGAGAATGGCTTCTCCTAATGTCAAGTTTTTTACTAATTCACACCAAGATAAATACAGATGGTTGATAACCATGAGTTCTGAAAATGGTCCCAATTATATATTTCGTTATAAACCTCTAATAATGTTGAGTTGACCGTAGTTTATGCATGTATCGACATCCATGCATGCCTTTCTATGTTCAACCAACAATGCATCGAATACGCTAGCTAGTTAGACGTTCACCAATAGCGGTGGACCATAGATCAATGTATGACTAGGCCCGAAGAAACCGATGGTTTTGAGTGGCCGGTGATGAAGATAGCTTTGGTGTTTCATGACATATACGATTAGTACTACTTTACTAAGTTGTGTTCGTTGAAGGTGATATCTTCCATTATCAAAATCACTCATTTGTATCCACCATACAATAATGAACACGGAGAGAAGGATGGGAATTTTTTATGGAATAAACTCATTGCGGTATGTCATGGTGGTACTCGAAGTTGGTCCTTCTTACCGCTAAGGTCGGGGGCTCATGGATATTGGAGAGAGATAGTGAAGATCGGGGAGCGTTCAATTGGTAATGGTAAAAAGCTTAATAGTTTCTTGCGTGGCGTCGTTGGGATGGTGTAAACATTAAATTTTGCTGTGACCCATGGCTCTCAGAATTTCCTTTACGGTGTATGTATCCTAATATTTTTAGATTGGAATCTCAAAATGGTGCAGCGTGGCGGATAGAGTGAGTTTCCAAAATAATGATCGGGTCATGAGATGGGCTTGGTGGCAGGATCCCAGATCATCGGTAGAGCTGGATGAGTTATTTGGGCTTCTATCCAATATAAATGAGTATGACTGGGCCGTTGGATGTGATAAATGGATGTGGGCTGGATCTGAAGATGGCATGTTCTCGGTTTCTACTGCAAAAAAACATATTATTGATAGCAGATAGGGGTGGCAAATGGGTTAGGTTGGGTCGAAATGGGTCATCGGTCGGAACAGGTTAGGGTCGAAATGGGTTAGGGTCGAAATGAGTCAACTAAAAAAAGGGTTGTTTTTGTTCAGGTCAGAACGGGTTAGGGTCAAAAGGTTCGGGTCATAACGGGTCCGGGTCGAAATGGGTCAAGGTCGGAACGGGTTTCGGGTCGTCTATTTTTTTCTTTTGCAGAACGAGGGCAAAGGCGGAAACGTTTTAGTTTTTTTATATTTTTCGTTTTTTATTTATATTTTGATTTATGATTTTTTTTATTAATTTTTTTGAATATTTTTGGAGGGGTTTTGATTGTTAATAAAAACCCCTCCAAAAAAATTCAAAAAAAGTAATAAAAAAATCATAACTTAAAATATAAATCAAAAACGAAAAATATAAAAAAACTAAAATGTTTCTTCCATTTTCCTCGTTCTTCAAAAAAAAAGGAGAAATGAACCGAAACCGAAAGACAACGAAAATGAAAGATAAACCAAAACTGAACCGAAACGATCGAAACCGAAAAATCAATCAAAACGAAACTAAAAACTGAAACTGAAAAAACCGACCATAACGAAACAAAAGGCCGAAAATGAATCCGAAACCTACAAAAACAAATGAAAGAAACCGAAATTCAACCCGTACAGTGCTCCGAAACCGACCAAAAAGAAACAAAGGTAACCGAAACCCAACCTGTCCAATGCGACTCGTGTTGGCTCGAAACCTAAACCAAACTCGTTCCAATCCAAAATCCGTTTCAACCCAAGCTTGCCATTTTCCCTTAAGACCCTAACCCATATCGACCCATTTATTTAAATTTGTCGACCCATTTTGACCCGAAATAAGAATGTGAAATTTCAAGTGACCCATCTTATTAAAATCTATGACCCAAACCAACCCATATGATTTTAAAAACAACCCAATTGAACTATTTGAAATGGTTTGGGTCATGATTGCCACCTCTAATAGCAGACAATATGAACCCTTTTTAAGTTTAAATGGGATGGGTGGATGCCGATCAAGTGTAATGTGTTGGCGTGGCGAGCAGAGCAGGACATGATTCCTAATAAAATTTCTTTAAATAAGCGAGGGATGGGTCTTAGCGAGGACAGTTGTCCATTTTGTGAATCGCATCAGGAATCCACTAATCATATTTTCACAGGTTGTATTTTTGCAGCTGAGATATGGGATAGGATTGCCGTGTGGTGCCGTTTGGATCCTATTTTTGTGTTTGAGGATCGGGATATTCTTGTGTTAGCGAAAGGACTAAAGAAGCCGAAACTCGACAAAAGAATGGCTCATTGTATAGTGGCTACGGCCTTATGGAGTATGTGGAATGCAAGAAATGAAAAGATTTTTCAGGATAAAGAGGTCAAAGCTTTCGAGATGGTGTCCAAGATTAAATCTTGTTCGTATTTTTGGATTCGAAATAGGTCTAGATTTAAATCTATAGAGTGGAGCAATTGGTATAAATATCCTTTTGGGTTGATGTAACTTGGTTTTCCTTGCGGCCCTCATTTTAAGGACTTGCAGGTCGTTTGTGGTGTATGAAGCTTATTTTCAAAAAAAAAAATAATAATAAACATGGCATTTTTTTAGAAATTTGCAAGATTGGCGGGAAATTTCCACCACTTTTTATTGCTGTTTCATCTTTGCCCTTTTATATCAAACTAAAATTTAAGATTTGTGCGTTGTTCCAAAACTGCTTTGTATAAAAACACAAATGTGAAAACGTTAAAGGACGTACATGTGTTAGGCGTGTTAACTTGTATGTTACGGCACGTTAAATTTGAGATACCGAAATTCTCTTACTGCGTTAAACATCTTATCCCTGTTTAATGATCATTTATATTACATCATTGTTTATTTCGTTTACATAATTTTTTAGTGTAACATAAAAATATTTACTATTTTACATAAATAAAAAAATTACTCTGGCGCGTTGCATTAAGAATTAGGTTGGTCATGGGCATCAAGGTATCAATATGGTATCAGCACTTTAGACGTAAATATGTTAAACCACTAAACGGATCAAATATTAGGTGTTAAAATGTAGAAATCAAAAACTTGATGGATATCCGATGTCTTCTTCTTTAAAACGTCTTCCACTATACAACACATACTTTGATATATTTTCAATATATATACCAACTTTGATTACACGCTTAGGTCCATGGAGCCGGATGTGATAACTTATGTTTCAATTTCGGTTTTCCTTAACACCTCTATAGGTAGTGATACGACATGAGTTCAAATCTCACCATGCCTCCCTGTAAAGCCCCGATCCCGGTACCCTATGTTAGGTGTTGGATTTATTCATAAATACAGTTCTAAATATGAGTGAATTAAAACTTTTTACGGAATACTAAAACTTCAAACATTATATTACAAAACATTAATTCTTATTTAAAAACATCATTCTACTTATCACAATATTAAACATCAAAACATAACATCATAAACTTTCCCTTCTTCTCTTCAAATTCCCAGTCTTCACCCAGTGCCCTATGTCCCTCTCAAGCCAGCTCCTTCATTCTATTTGCCTACGTGCATAATAAAAGCCAGCTACGCTGAGTGAGTTCTAGTTAATCAAGCAACATACATTACATTCACACACTTACATATACGCATCGGAAGACATATTAAATACTTAACCTACTTACCTTTAATTCATACATACTTACATACATTCTTACTTTCATACTTTCATACATTCATATTTTCATACTTTCTTGTTTAACTTTCATATTACATACATAACTATCTTTACGTTTTTAAGGGCCTTTCGCTCTATAACCTCATAGATATTATTAGGATCTGGTCCCTACATTCGCATATATTATTAGGGTATGTGATGTGCTAAAAGTAATTATAAATTTATTAACTAAAATTACGCTAATCTAGGCACTAAGTAATAATTCTAGACTCTTAACTTAACTAAAAACTACTATCAGACAAGTGAACCTGTCGACTCTAGTACAGCTAAGTAAGTCTAGATATCGAACCCATGAGACTCTTTAAATTACGTTAACTAGCTAATCATACTTGACTAAACTGACACGACTATTTATTTGTATTTATTTAGAGGGTTTTACTAAGAAAACTAATATTAAACTAAACTTAGAACTAATTAATAAAACTGAAGACGACTCGACTTATACTAAATTCAAATGATGACAAACAACCACCTAGGTTAAAATCCCTAATGCATCAATTATCAAATGGTAGGATAATGCTAAGTTATGGAACCGGAATCTTAAATTATTCACTTAAGGGGAAACCGAACAGGATCCTTGACCCTTCTCAATAAGACACCTATGTATTCCATATAAGCTATTAAAATTACCGGTTTAATTAGGCTCGCTTACGGTCGCTAATTTATTTTATGATAAGTACCTCTATAAGAAGTACTACCTCACAGCACGGAAATCAGAGGTAGTTTAAAGCATTCACTCTATTAGATAAACAAGGTTGAAAAAGCAAACCTAGACGGACTCCTTATGAATAACTAAATATAGCAATCTTAAACAACCAAGACTTATCATATAATCTATCACCTTACAGCTATTTAGATTAGCACCACACTTAGGTTTAATTGATTAATTGTTATCGTTTCTATGGTTATAATGCATATCAACCACAAGGGATGAGCTCGGTACCGACTGGTACTGGTACCTGAAAATCCCGATCCCGAAAATTGTAAAAATTTTGGTACCGGTACCGAAATGTTTGATTACCGAGGACGGTACGGTACCGGGAGGGTAACGACGGTACCAAATCAGTACCGATTTTGGTACCGGTACCAAACGGTACTATACTGATTTTTGCTCATCCTAGATGACCTAACAGAATCCTATTATATGACAGACAATCACCAAGGAAACTATGAAACAATAAAAACTTATCAATCAATTCTAAGCACACACACGCATTGAATGAATAACAATTAAACTGTTTACTTAATCATAAATCCATAAACGAAAACAAAATCCAAACCATAATCAAACGTCAAGACAAGTTCATCACAAGCCTAGGCGGTCTAGAACGTTTAGACTAGCATTTTTAAATCAAATAAAACAAGAAATATGGAATTCATGGTGAAAAATAATAAAGAACGATAGAATAAAGGTGATAAAACCCATAGTCTTTGATCTCGCTTCAATAGTGCGTCACTGAATGATTCTGAGCCTTCAAAAGCTTCAAAAACTCATCTCTTGAGCTCCAAATTTCAGCCAAGACGGCTGGCTATTGTCAGGTATATCAGGTTTAAGGTTTACAAGTGTTTATATAGTGCACAGGGCCTAAAACCTGATAAAAAAACGTGGAATTTTGGTGTCTATGCACCGCGCGGCCATCCCTAGGTGTCATGGTCGCGCGGTGCGGCGTGCCCAATTAGGGGCTGCTGACCGGCCTGGTCCAGTTCAATCCTGGTGCGTTTTGGTTCGTTCCTAATCCTTCCGGTTCTCCCTTTTGGCTTATTTTAGATAGTTTTTCACCCTTTTCAACCACGATCAAGCCCCAGAACCTACGTTACACAAATATGTTAGTAGTATACAAATTCTAAATTAAAAAACAAAAACTAATAAAATATTATATAAAATATACAAGAGAATTGTATATATTTAGCATTATATCAGTATGTCCCCTACATTTGCAGATATTATTAGGGTCTGCTCCCTACATTCCATACAACCATATAACCATGCATACCATTCCTTCACACACACACACATGTGTGTGTGTGTGTGTGTATATATACATTCATATTCCTAACCTTTTCTTCATACATTCCACATGACAATATCATTCATAAAACGTTCATACACTTACTACTTAGGGTAAGTGTGTTGACAACACATAAGAGTATGCACACAGCCCAAAAACATAACAGAGAAATAGGCTAGAAACTCACCTGGATCCTGTTTCTCTTGGAGTTAACTGTAACACCTCTCTTCAGCAGGGCACAACTAACTGTTTAACAAGTTACAAACGTCACTTAAATACTCCTAATTATCTCGAATCGAGTTTTATTTCGATTCAATTCGTTTAAGTTGAATCACGTATCAATTCGATTCGTTTAAGTCGAATCGAGTATCAATTCGATTCGATTCGTTTCCATTCACTTCGACTTTTCTTCCAAACGAATCGTTTTTCCTTAAGAACTCGATTCGAATCTGGTTCCCGTGCCTTTTAACTATAAACGTTTTCTTCTATCTTTTAAGGCCCGCTTTACTATTTCAATGAGTCTTGAGTGATAACAACTTCACCTTCTCGCTTTAACAGGGCCCGAACGTCACCATTTGTCCCGTGTCGCACCCGTTAAGTCGTTTACTATAACGTTTTATGTTTTTCTAACACTATAAGGTCCGATTTTCCTTCGTATCAAATCTTAAGACAAACCGATGTCTGAAGCCTAGCTTTTATATCAAAAAACGTACGTTTTTGAGTTCCTGTTCGGTTCGAATCTGGACCAATACGTGGATCTAGACGTGTTTCTTGTTTGACGATGATGCTTGAACACGAAATGTATTCTTCTTTAACTCGGATCTGGATCCGAATTTGAAGAGGGAGTGTTTGTGTCTGTTTTTGAGTGTGCGTATGAAGGCTAGGTGATGGAATGAGAGAGGTTTTTGGAGGTTAAAGAAGTTTAAATACTTCAAGCCCATGGGCCTTAGGCCCATGACCATCTCCAAGTCCATGTATTATATCTAGGCCTATCACCCAATCCCATTATTATTTAACGTAATTGAATAACAACACATTTAAATAATAAAACTTCATTTATTTATTATTTCCAAAAGACGGATGTTATATTCCTAAACACCTCTAGCAACCCGGAAAAAAAAATTTGCAATAGGGGTTTTGACATTTTCTTTTGTTTAAATGCTAAAATGCTCCAAATATGAATTCTTTCTCAATAACAAAGAGTCAAGGTCGGCTGACTGTGAACAAGAATTTTCAACCCTAACGCTTAAGGAGTGCTCGTCCATGTACGAGTGCTGTCAGAAACATAAAGAACTAGCCGATCAACTTAACGATGTTGCACACCTGGTCACTGAAGCCCATCTCGTTCTTCAAATGGTACGAAGACTACCTCGTGAATTTGATGTTATTGTTGCTTAGATCAATCAAACCTCGCCTTCTTGGGATACAAGAAGGAACATTAAAAGTTCTTAATTTTCCAAATGACCATAAAAGAATATGTTTCATGGCAACACAAGAAGTGAAAGAAATGACGTAGAATGAGCTTTTCGTATCTTAAAAACTTTTAATTGATAATATACTTTATTCAATACGTGTACAATTTATTCGAAAGAAATAAATAAATAAAAAGTTATATAAATTAGTTACAAAAACAAAGTAACATTCAAAACAGTACATTTCATGATAAGATGCTTTATACAATGCATGCACTCTACCAGTGATTTAACTATAAGTTCAACATCGGCTATCAAAAAAATCATTGTCAAATAATCGCATTTGAATTGTCAATTTGTTGTATCTTGTACGGTACAACTCAATGGTGCTTGAAAAATCCACTATCTAATTTGAAGATGAGAGCCATGCAAGAGGAAAGCATGGGAGGACTCCAATCAAGTTATCTAACGAAAAGTGAAGCTTGATTCCTCCCTTTTGTGAAGAGAATGGTAGACCCTCATAAAGAAAAGAGATTCCTTTTTCTACACTAATGACCTCTTTACATTTTACTAATTCCAAACCAGATGTATTGGTGTTTTTAATTTTGTTTGTATTCAAAATAGTCATAGGTTTACTTAATTTCAAGATTAGTTGAATTATTTGTAAGTTATTTAAGATCATCTTGGCCTGTTAAAAGCTATAACTAAGACAAACTTAACGGATTTGATTTGAGCTAAGACTTGCTAAACTAAACAGCATATTACTTATATATGTATTATAGCATTTAGATAATACAATATGCAATTGCATAATGCTTATTGAATATATAATAGAAATTTTGGATTCTATAATCTAAGCTATCACATATTGGAATAATTCACAGTTACATTTAATCAATGATCCTGACTTTCGGTTTTTTTTTTTAGCCAAGTTCAATCCTTATAGCATAATAATCATAGATTTTACACTCACTTTACATTGCTTTATGCTCGATTTGCTAGTACCTTTCACAATATTGTTCATAATTATGGTATATATTGTGAGAAAAATCGAGTGAAATTGATGATAAATTTATGATAATTATGCTATTGCTCTTGGTAACAAAAGCGAAAGTTAGAATTATAACTGGTCAAAGTGTACCTATGAATTATAATAAGCAAATAGGTCATTGTTAGTATTATTAAAAACTAATTTTCCTATATAATACATTACAATTAAAATTAAGTATTATATCATATGCTATAGACACTTTTAGTTATAAGAAAGAAAAAAAGCTAGTTTTATTTATAAATTAAAAACATTTAAGGCATAAATAAGCATATTTCTGGCTTATAAAACTACTCACGATCAAGCTGGAATACAGAAACGTGGTTTGAAAGGATACGAACTCAAAAGATAACACTTCATCACATGATTGTTTTGGTTTATCTTCTAGTTGTTTGCTGTGTGGAGCAAAAGAAAAAAAGCCAACCCTAGTATTTCTAATCGTATCCTCTTCACTTACATGTGATGCCCTTTTGTGACCTTTTCCCATCACCTTTTCCGCGCATTTCGAATTCCAAATTGCTCTTTGTGTTCCCATCTAATCTTCATGACGGCCTTGCAAAACATATGGTCATCAATAGTTTCCTTGTATTTGTCTGATAAGGATAGGCGCGCGTCCGAATCCACGAATTTGTTTTTATCCCACAATATAAACAACTATCTCAAAATTTTAACAACTTTTAACATATTATTTATGACAACTTTATAAAAATTATTTAGGCATGAATGGACAACATTTTGACCCCTTTGGCTTTTACAAACTCGTAACACATAGTTACTGAAAGAGTAAAACTAGCTGTGATGGAACCAGAATCGCTCTCGCGGTGTTTGGCTTGTGATTCTTTTTACATTTAATAAGAAAAGTGAACAGAATTTTTTTTACATATGGAAACATAATTAACGGAGGGGCGGCCCAACCGTTTTAGAGACCTAAAACGATGGAAGAAATGGGGGCCTTACCAAGAGTTGGATAGATGAAATTACATAATTTACAAATTGAGCGATTGTCATGTTTTATATATGTAATTCAAAATTTTTCAAATTTTGTTTTGAGAAAGGAGCTTGATTTATAAACCTCGCCTAGGGAAAAATTAAAAACAAAGTAAAAAAAAAGGGTTACATCCTAGTAGAGAGACAATCGAACCTAGGTGTGTTCAAAATTTGAAAGCTTTTAGAAATTAGAAGGCTTGCAACTTAGCCACTAAAGCTCAAATTGTGTGGTTTTTTCATTCAAATGATTTTATGTTTTTTTTATGTACATACAAATATTTAAACCTTTAAACGTAGGTCTTATTTTATTGGGAGCTTAAAGCCTAGCTTCACCCAACATCACTATAGGGCCGCCCCTGAACTAACGTTTTCCATAAAAAAAGTTCACAATTTCCTTCAAAACTCATATGTATCATATTGTTGCTCACACTTATAATTTTTATTATCTTTAATAAGGGAGTTAGTTCCAGGATGCAAAAATTGTGTTTGATAGTGAGGCTGGTTGTTGTGGAGTCAAGAGCATTAAATTCTAAGTTAAAGTGTCATGTCATCTTAAAGTTTCACTCCTTTAACGTTTTATTAAATTAAGCCCCTTTGACCTTTACTAGAGCCATCCAAAAGAAGGACGACCGATCTAGGCCCATACTCCTTTAACAAGCATTCATTGCTTTTCACTCCAGTGAAGAATATATATATTATTTAGGGTTTACTATAATAATCTTTACCATAGAAAGATACACTATTTTATTAGGTTTTTATTTTATATAAATAATTGATTAGTACGTAATATACTATATCAAAAAATATCTAACGGAGTTTTTATTTTTATTGTTCTATAAATCCAGTCCAAGCCCTTTTGTTTTGATTTAATTTTACTAATGAGTTTTTTTTAGCCATTCCACATACGATATTATTTTCTGAAGTCGTCCATGTGTCAAGTTCGACCCGCCAATCCAAAAACATGTACTCTTTAAACACGTAAAGTGAAAAATAACATAATCTTGATTGATTGGATGTTATTCTTGAATGACTAATGTCTAATGGAGCAGTTAGCAGTTAACCCATTAAATGGTGTTTTAAAACTCAAAAAGTATCATTAAGGTACAATAAGCCAAAAACGCAATCTTTTGCGTAGGTCCCAATGATGCAAATAGTGTTTCCAGGTATATCCCGTAAACTTTATTCAAAGAGAGGCTGCACTCCAGACCCCATATTGGTAATTCTGATAAAAAGCTACAAAATCATCAAATAAAGATGTTGTTTTGTCACACACCTTATCATTTGCATTTTCGCTTTTGCACGCTTCCAATAAATCATTCTTCTTAATTGGCATCTGGCTTACAATGATAGAAAAATGTATGTTGAGCCTACATGTACGTATAAATACCTGTTAGGTCATTCAGGAGAATTTATTTTTACGACCTCTTGGCCTAAGGGAGAATAAAAATGTGAGCACGTAAATTTAAACTATTAAATGAGCTTAAATTGGATAAATGGCATTAGCATGGCCTTAAATATGCAGAATCAATTTTTATTTCTTTTAAAATGTGCTTAAACCAGGCCCTGACTGTTTTTTTAAATATACAATATATATATATATACACACACACACATAATTTTGTTTTAACAACTATGAGCCATCCTGGAACATCGAGTCTGGGACAGTCGTTCACCCCGCCCCTCTCCGGGGTTGGCCCTGTGTCTTTAAGTTTAATGGTAATAAAGGGGTTGTGGTTATAAATATAGGTTCTACAAGTTGAATAACATATAGGGACCTATAAATCGTGTTAGACACAAGAACCCTAATACGACTCATGTATATTGTAGATTAACAGTCGACAAAGAGATGACCCGGATGCCCCAATTTTTGTTTGCAGATTATTACTCTATAACTACGAATCTATTAAATAACTACGCTTATCTTTATTTCTGTTTTAACTTTTTACATAAAATAATCTTTATAAATTTTTTAAAAGTAAATGAGTCAATCCGTGAGCGCACCAGGTTGATGGTGTTAGAGCAACATGTTTAGATAAACATATTAATAGATTCAAATCCGTCGAATCTAAACTCAAACCGATAGTTTTTATGTTAGGGTAGTCTGATGTTTTCATGTCATGTCAAAAGTTAGCTACCGATCTAATCTCTTGAAAGAAAATACTAAGGCAAACTCACTTCATTCTAATTTTCTATTAGTGTCATATATGCAGTTTATGTACGAACTTGAAAACCAGAAATAATGTGTGATTAACCAACAATCTAATTAGTTGTGAAAAAATGCATTATATTTACAATTCACAAAGACTAGTCACACCTCTCAATAAGCTTACAAAAGCAACAAAATAATGGAGAAGCTTGAGTTGTAATCCTTAAACCCAATTGGATGGGTGGGTGACACGTTGGAAAGTGGAGAGTGTGGGTCCCTCATGTTAAGGGACGCATACCCTAAATATGGGAACTTGGGAATTATGAGCAAAGTGTTGGTGTGGGTCAAATGGATTATATAGTCCTAAGAAAAGAAACTATCTAAATTTGGGGCTCAAAATGACACATTTTATTAGGCAACCTTTTAAAGATACCAAAACGTATAATGCCATCAATATTTTATATTGGGATACAGTTTACCAAGCGCATATACATAATGAAAAAATAATTAATTAGAAATATAATATGTATCATAAAAAATTAGGGGTGAGCAAGAAGCGATTCGAAACCGTTAGAACCGAGAAACCAGAATTGAACCTGTGTCTTAGAACCGCTAATTTGTGTTACCTTATTGTTTTCGGTTCTTAGTATTTGCATTAAGCGGTTCCCGGTTCGGTTCAGGGTAAAACCAACGGTTCTAGATGTGGAACCGAATAACCGGAATATTAAAAATTCTTAAGTAAATTTACCGATCCCCATTTTTTATAGGATAACTATAGCTGATATCCATTCAATCATTTTTTAATTCAAATATTCTTTCTTTGCATTCAATACATAGCAACCAAGATCACTTTTGATTCAATTTTTCAAGGTAATATAATATAAAATGATACGATTTTTCTTTAATCTATCATCACTAATGATTTATTTAACTTTAACAATTAGGTTTTAATAAAAAAAAATATAATGGATGTTCATGTTTTAATCTAAATTAATTTTATCATAAAAGAATAAATACAATTATATAAACTTGTTTTGCAATTTACAAAGTTTCCATAACCTATTTCAAAAATAAATGACGGAACCGATTCTGGCAGAGAACCGACGTTACCGGTTCTAGAACCGAACCGGTTTACTATAATAGGTTCCGGTTCCGTAACTATTTTTAGCCATTTTCGGTTCGGATTTCAGTTCGGTTCTCGCGGTTCCAAACCGTTGCACAGCCAATGAAAAATTTTACCTTTAACAAAAAGTATTACCACAGAGGTGACTAGTTGGACATGCTGGCTAGCGAATAAATATAGGGTTGATTATGCAAAAACTCGTGTTGGCTCGAAACCTAAACCAAACTCGTTCCAATCCAAAATCCGTTTCAACCCAAGCTTGCCATTTTCCCTTAAGACCCTAACCCATATCGACCCATTTATTTAAATTTGTCGACCCATTTTGACCCGAAAATAAGAATGTGAAATTTCAAGTGACCCATCTTATTAAAATCTATGACCCAAACCAACCCATATGATTTTTAAAACAACCCAATTGAACTATTTGAAATGGTTTGGGTCATGATTGCCACCTCTAATAGCAGACAATATGAACCCTTTTTAAGTTTAAATGGGATGGGTGGATGCCGATCAAGTGTAATGTGTTGGTGTGGCGAGCAGAGCAGGACATGATTCCTCATAAAATTTCTTTAAACAAGCGAGGGATGGGTCTTAGCGAGGACAGTTGTCCATTTTGTGAATCGCATCAGGAATCCACTAATCATATTTTCACAGGTTGTATTTTTGCAGCTGAGATATGGGATAGGATTGCCGTGTGGTGCCGTTTGGATCCTATTTTTGTGTTTGAAGATCGGGATATTCTTGTGTTAGCGAAAGGACTAAAGAAGCCGAAACTCGACAAAAGAATGGCTCATTGTATAGTGGCTACGGCCTTATGGAGTATGTGGAATGCAAGAAATGAAAAGATTTTTCAGGATAAAGAGGTCAAAGCTTTCGAGATGGTGTCCAAGATTAAATCTTGTTCGTATTTTTGGATTCGAAATAGGTCTAGATTTAAATCTATAGATTGGAGCAATTGGTATAAATATCCTTTTGGGTTGATGTAACTTGGTTTTCCTTGCGGCCCTCATTTTAAGGACTTGCAGGTCGTTTGTGGTGTATGAAGCTTATTTTCAAAAAAAAAATAATAATAATAAACATGGCATTTTTTTAGAAATTTGCAAGATTGGCGGGAAATTTCCACCACTTTTTATTGTTGTTTCATCTTTGCCCTTTTATATCAAACTAAAATTTAAGATTTGTGCGTTGTTCCAAAACTGCTTTGTATAAAAACACAAATGTGAAAACGTTAAAGGACGTACATGTGTTAGGCGTGTTAACTTGTATGTTACGGCACGTTAAATTTGAGATACCGAAATTCTCTTACTGCGTTAAACATCTTATCCCTATTTAATGATCATTTATATTACATCATTGTTTATTTCGTTTACATAATTTTTTAGTGTAACATAAAAATATTTACTATTTTACATAAATAAAAAAATTACTCTGGCGCGTTGCATTAAGAATTAGGTTGGTCAGGGGCATCAAGGTATCAATATGGTATCAGCACTTTAGACGTAAATATGTTAAACCACTAAACGGATCAAATATTAGGTGTTAAAATGTAGAAATCAAAAACTTGATGGATATCCGATGTCTTCTTCTTTAAAACGTCTTCCACTATACAACACATACTTTGATATATTTTCAATATATGTACCAACTTTGATTACACGCTTAGGTCCATGGAGCCGGATGTGATAACTTATGTTTCAATTTCGGTTTTCCTTAACACCTCTATAGGTAGTGATACGACATGAGTTCAAATCTCACCATGCCTCCCTGTAAAGCCCCGATCCCGGTACCCTATGTTAGGTGTTGGATTTATTCATAAATACAGTTCTAATATGAGTGAATTAAAACTTTTCACGGAATACTAAAACTTCAAACATTATATTACAAAACATTAATTCTTATTTAAAAACATCATTCTACTTATCACAATATTAAACATCAAAACATAACATCATAAACTTTCCTTTCTTCTCTTCAAATTCCCAGTCTTCACCCAGTGCCCTATGTCCCTCTCAAGCCAGCTCCTTCATTCTATTTGCCTACGTGCATAATAAAAGCCAGCTACGCTGAGTGAGTTCTAGTTAATCAAGCAACATACATTACATTCACACACTTACATATACGCATCGGAAGACATATTAAATACTTAACCTACTTACCTTTCATTCATACATACTTACATACATTCTTACTTTCATACTTTCATACATTCATATTTTCATACTTTCTTGTTTAACTTTCATATTACATACATAACTATCTTTACGTTTTTAAGAGCCTTTCGCTCTATAACCTCATAGATATTATTAGGATCTGGTCCCTACATTCGCAGATATTATTAGGGTATGTGATGTGCTAAAACTAATTATAAATTTATTAACTAAAATTACGCTAATCTAGGCACTAAGTAATAATTCTAGACTCTTAACTTAACTAAAAACTACTAACAGGCAAGTGAACCGGTCGACTCTAGTACAGCTAAGTAAGTCTAGATATCGAACCCATGAGACTCTTTAAATTACGTTAACTAGCTAATCATACTTGACTAAACTGACACGACTATTTATTTGTATTTATTTAGAGGGTTTTACTAAGAAAACTAATATTAAACTAAACTTAGAACTAATTAATAAAACTGACGACGACTCGACTTATACTAAATTCAAATGATGACAAACAACCACCTATGTTAAAATCCCTAATGCATCAATTATCAAATGGTAGGATAATGCTAAGTTATGGAACCGGAATCTTAAATTATTCACTTAAGGGGAAACCGAACAGGATCCTTAACCCTTCTCAAGAAGACACCTATGTATTCCTTATAAGCTATTAAAATTACCGGTTTAATTAGGCTCGCTTACGGTCGCTAATTTATTTTATGATAAGTACCTCTATAAGAAGTACTACCTCACAGCACGGAAATCAGAGGTAGTTTAAAGCATTCACTCTATTAGATAAACAAGGTTGAAAAAGCAAACCTAGACGGACTCCTTACGAAGAACTAAATATAGCAATCTTAAACAACCAAGACTTATCATATAATCGATCACCTTACAGCTATTTAGATTAGCAGCACACTTAGGTTTAATTGATTAATTGTTATCGTTTCTATGGTTATAATGCATATCAACCACAAGCTAGCCAAAAACACACAGTAGATGACCTTAGGGATGAGCTCGGTACCGACCGGTACTGGTACTTGAAAATCCCGATCCCGAAAATCGTAAAAATTTTGGTACCTGGTACCGAAATGTTTGATTACCGAGGACGGTACGGTACCGGGAGGGTAACGACGGTACCAAATCAGTACCGATTTTGGTACCGGTACCAAACGGTACTATACTGATTTTTGCTCATCCTAGATGACCTAACAGAATCCTATTATATGACAGACAATCACCAAGGAAACTATGAAACAATAAAAACTTATCAATCAATTCTAAGCACACACACGCATTGAATGAATAACAATTAAACTGTTTACTTAATCATAAATCCATAAACGAAAACAAAATCCAAACCATAATCAAACGTCAAGACAAGTTCATCACAAGCCTAGGCGGTCTAGAACGTTTAGACTAGCATTTTTAAATCAAATAAAACAAGAAATATGGAATTCATGGTGAAAAATAATAAAGAACGATAGAATAAAGGTGATAAAACCCATAGTCTTTGATCTCGCTTCAATAGTGCGTCACTGAATGATTCTAAGCCTTCAAAAGCTTCAAAAACTCATCTCTTGAGCTCCAAATTTCGGCCAAGACGGCTGGCTATTGTCAGGTATATCAGGTTTAAGGTTTACAAGTGTTTATATAGTGCACAGGGCCTAAAACCTGATAAAAAAACGTGGAATTTTGGTGTCTATGCACCGCGCGGCCATCCCTAGGTGTCATGGTCGCGCGGTGCGGCGTGCCCAATTAGGGGCTGCTGACCGGCCTGGTCCAGTTCAATCCTGGTGCGTGTTGGTTGGTTCCTGATCCCTCCGGTTCTCCCTTTTGGCTCATTTTAGATAGTTTTTCACCCTTTTCAACCACGATCAAGCCCCAGAACCTACGTTACACAAATATGTTAGTAGTATACAAATTCTAAATTAAAAAACAAAAACTAATAAAATATTATATAAAATATACAAGAGAATTGTATATATTTAGCATTATATCAGTATGTCCCCTACATTTGCAGATATTATTAGGGTCTGCTCCCTACATTCCATACAACCATATAACCATGCATACCATTCCTTCACACACACACACACATGTGTGTGTGTATATATATATACATTCATATTCCTAACCTTTTCTTCATACATTCCACATGACAATATCATTCATAAAACGTTCATACACTTACTACTTAGGGTAAGTGTGTTGACAACACATAAGAGTATGCACACAGCCCAAAAACATAACAGAGAAATAGGCTAGAAACTCACCTGGATCCTGTTTCTCTTGGAGTTAACTGTAACACCTCTCTTCAGCAGGGCACAACTAACTGTTTAACAAGTTACAAACGTCACTTAAATACTCCTAATTAAATCGAATCGAGTTTTATTTCGATTCAATTCGTTTAAGTTGAATCACGTATCAATTCGATTCGTTTAAGTCGAATCGAGTATCAATTCGATTCGATTCGTTTCCATTCACTTCGACTTTTCTTCCAAACGAATCGTTTTTCCTTAAGAACTCGATTCGAATCTGGTTCCCGTGCCTTTTAACTATAAACGTTTTCTTCTATCTTTTAAGGCCCGCTTTACTATTTCAATGAGTCTTGAGTGATAACAACTTCACCTTCTCGCTTTAACAGGGCCCGAACGTCACCATTTGTCCCGTGTCGCACCCGTTAAGTCGTTTACTATAAAGTTTTATGTTTTTCTAACACTATAAGGTCCGATTTTCCTTCGTATCAAATCTTAAGACAAACCGATGTCTGAAGCCTAGCTTTTATATCAAAAAACATACGGTTTTGAGTTCCTGTTCGGTTCGAATCTGGACCAATACGTGGATCTAGACGTGTTTCTTGTTTGACGATGATGCTTGAACACGAAATGTATTCTTCTTTAACTCGGATCTGGATCTGGATCCGAATTTGAAGAGGGAGTATTTGTGTCTGTTTTTGAGTGTGCGTATGAAGGCTAGGTGATGGAATGAGAGAGGTTTTTGGAGGTTAAAGAAGTTTAAATCCTTCAAGCCCATGGGCCTTAGGCCCATGACCATCTCCAAGTCCATGTATTATATCTAGGCCTATCACCCAATCCCATTATTATTTAACGTAATTGAATAACAACACATATTTAAATAATAAAACTTCATTTATTTATTATTTCCAAAAGACGGATGTTATATTCCTAAACACCTCTAGTAACCCGGAAAAAAAAATTTGCAATAGGGGTTTTGACATTTTCTTTTGTTTAAATGCTAAAATGCTCCAAATATGAATTCTTTCTCAATAACAAAGAGTCAAGGTCGGCTGACTGTGAACAAGAATTTTCAACCCTAACGCTCAAGGAGTGCTCGTCCATGTACGAGTGCTGTCAGAAACATAAAGAACTAGCCGATCAACTTAACGATGTTGCACACCTGGTCACTGAAGCCCATCTCGTTCTTCAAATGGTACGAAGACTACCTCGTGAATTTGATGTTATTGTTGCTTAGATCAATCAAACCTCGCCTTCTTGGGATACAAGAAGGAACATTAAAAGTTCTTAATTTTCCAAATGACCATAAAAGAATATGTTTCATGGCAACACAAGAAGTGAAAGAAATGACGTAGAATGAGCTTTTCGTATCTTAAAAACTTTTAATTGATAATATACTTTATTCAATACGTGTACAATTTATTCGAAAGAAATAAATAAATAAAAAGTTATATAAATTAGTTACAAAAACAAAGTAACATTCAAAACAGTACATTTCATGATAAGATGCTTTATACAATGCATGCACTCTACCAGTGATTTAACTATAAGTTCAACATCGGCTATCAAAAAAATCATTGTCAAATAATCGCATTTGAATTGTCAATTTGTTGTATCTTGTACGGTACAACTCAATGGTGCTTGAAAAATCCACTATCTAATTTGAAGATGAGAGCCATGCAAGAGGAAAGCATGGGAGGACTCCAATCAAGTTATCTAACGAAAAGTGAAGCTTGATTCCTCCCTTTTGTGAAGAGAATGGTAGACCCTCATAAAGAAAAGAGATTCCTTTTTCTACACTAATGACCTCTTTACATTTTACTAATTCCAAACCAGATGTATTGGTGTTTTTAATTTTGTTTGTATTCAAAATAGTCATAGGTTTACTTAATTTCAAGATTAGTTGAATTATTTGTAAGTTATTTAAGATCATCTTGGCCTGTTAAAAGCTATAACTAAGACAAACTTAACGGATTTGATTTGAGCTAAGACTTGCTAAACTAAACAGCATATTACTTATATATGTATTATAGCATTTAGATAATACAATATGCAATTGCATAATGCTTATTGAATATATAATAGAAATTTTGGATTCTATAATCTAAGCTATCACATATTGGAATAATTCACAGTTACATTTAATCAATGATCCTGACTTTCGGTTTTTTTTTTTCAGCCAAGTTCAATCCTTATAGCATAATAATCATAGATTTTACACTCACTTTACATTGCTTTATGCTCGATTTGCTAGTACCTTTCACAATATTGTTCATAATTATGGTATATATTGTGAGAAAAATCGAGTGAAATTGATGATAAATTTATGATAATTATGCTATTGCTCTTGGTAACAAAAGCGAAAGTTAGAATTATAACTGGTCAAAGTGTAACTATGAATTATAATAAGCAAATAGGTCATTGTTAGTATTATTAAAAACTAATTTTCCTATATAATACATTACAATTAAAATTAAGTATTATATCATATGCTATAGACACTTTTAGTTATAAGAAAGAAAAAAAGCTAGTTTTATTTATAAATTAAAAACATTTAAGGCATAAATAAGCATATTTCTGGCTTATAAAACTACTCACGATCAAGCTGGAATACAGAAACGTGGTTTGAAAGGATACGAACTCAAAAGATAACACTTCATCACATGATTGTTTTGGTTTATCTTCTAGTTGTTTGCTGTGTGGAGCAAAAGAAAAAAAGCCAACCCTAGTATTTCTAATCGTATCCTCTTCACTTACATGTGATGCCCTTTTGTGACTTTTTCCCATCACCTTTTCCGCGCATTTCGAATTCCAAATTGCTCTTTGTGTTCCCATCTAATCTTCATGACGGCCTTGCAAAACATATGGTCATCAATAGTTTCCTTGTATTTGTCTGATAAGGATAGGCGCGCGTCCGAATCCACGAATTTGTTTTTATCCCACAATATAAACAACTATCTCAAAATTTTAACAACTTTTAACATATTATTTATGACAACTTTATAAAAATTATTTAGGCATGAATGGACAACATTTTGACCCCTTTGGCTTTTACAAACTCGTAACACATGGTTACTGAAAGAGTAAAACTAGCTGTGATGGAACCAGAATCGCTCTCGCGGTGTTTGGCTTGTGATTCTTTTACATTTAATAAGAAAAGTGAACAGAATTTTTTTTACATATGGAAACATAATTAACGGAGGGGCGGCCCAACCGTTTCAGAGACCTAAAACGATGGAAGAAATGGGGGCCTTACCAAGAGTTGGATAGATGAAATTACATAATTTACAAATTGAGCGATTGTCATGTTTTATATATGTAATTCAAAATTTTTCAAATTTTGTTTTGAGAAAGGAGCTTGATTTATAAACCTCGCCTAGGGAAAAATTAAAAACAAAGTAAAAAAAAAGGGTTACATCCTAGTAGAGAGACAATCGAACCTAGGTGCGTTCAAAATTTGAAAGCTTTTAGAAATTAGAAGGCTTGCAACTTAGCCACTAAAGCTCAAATTGTGTGGTTTTTTCATTCAAATGATTTTATGTTTTTTTATGTACATACAAATATTTAAACCTTTAAACGTAGGTCTTATTTTATTGGGAGCTTAAAGCCTAGCTTCACCCAACATAACTATAGGGCCGCCCCTGAACTAACGTTATCCATAAAAAAAGTTCACAATTTCCTTCAAAACTCATATGTATCATATTGTTGCTCACACTTATTATTTTTATTATCTTTAATATGGGAGTTAGTTCCAGGATGCAAAAATTGTGTTTGATAGTGAGGCTGGTTGTTGTGGAGCCAAGAGCATTAAATTCTAAGTTAAAGTGTCATGTCATCTTAAAGTTTCACTCCTTTAACTTTTTATTAAATTAAGCCCCTTTGACCTTTACTAGAGCCATCCAAAAGAAGGACGATCTAGGCCCATACTCTTTTAACAAGCATTCATTGCTTTTCACTCCAGTGAAGAATATATATATTATTTAGGGTTTACTATAATAATCTTTACCATAGAAAGATACACTATTTTATTAGGTTTTTATTTTATATAAATAATTGATTAGTACGTAATATACTATATCAAAAAATATCTAACGGAGTTTTTATTTTTATTGTTCTATAAATCCAGTCCAAGCCCTTTTGTTTTGATTTAATTTTACTAATGAGTTTTTTTTAGCCTTTCCACATACGATATTATTTTCTGAAGTCGTCCATGTGTCAAGTTCGACCCGCCAATCCAAAAACATGTACTCTTTAAACACGTAAAGTGAAAAATAACATAATCTTGATTGATTGGATGTTATTCTTGAATGACTAATGTCTAATGGAGCAGTTAGCAGTTAACCATTAAATGGTGTTTTAAAACTCAAAAAGTATCATTAAGGTACAATAAGCCAAAAACACAATCTTTTGCGTAGGTCCCAATGATGCAAATAGTGTTTCCAGGTATATCTCGTAAACTTTATTCAAAGAGAGGCTGCACTCCAGACCCCATATTGGTAATTCTGATAAAAAGCTACAAAATCATCAAATAAAGATGTTGTTTTGTCACACACCTTATCATTTGCATTTTCGCTTTTGCATGCTTCCAATAAATCATTCTTCGAAATCAACTTAAATGGCATCTGGCTTACAATGATAGAAAAATGTATGTTGAGCCTACATGTACGTATTAATACCTGTTAGGTCATTCAGGAGAATTTATTTTTACGACCTCTTGGCCTAAGGGCGAATAAAAATGTGAGCACGTAAATTTAAACTATTAAATGAGCTTAAATTGGATAAATGGCATTAGCATGGCCTTAAATATGCAGAATCAATTTTTATTTCTTTTAAAATGTGCTTAAACCAGGCCCTGACTGTTTTTTAAATATACAATATATATATATACACACACACACACATAATTTTTGTTTTAACAACTATGAGCCATCCTGGAACATCGAGTCTGGGACAGTCGTTCACCCCGCCCCTCTCCGGGTTGGCCCTGTGTCTTTAAGTTTAATGGTAATAAAGGGGTTGTGGTTATAAATATAGGTTCTACAAGTTGAATAACATATAGGGACCTATAAATCGTGTTAGACACAAGAACCCTAATACGACTCATGTATATTGTAGATTAACAGTCGACAAAGAGATGACCCGGATGCCCCAATTTTGTTTGCAGATTATTACTCTAAAACTACGAATCTATTAAATAACTACGCTTATCTTTATTTCTGTTTTAACTTTTTACATAAAATAATCTTTATAAATTTTTTAAAAGTAAATGAGTCAATCCGTGAGCGCACCAGGTTGATGGTGTTAGAGCAACATGTTTAGATAAACATATTAATAGATTCAATCCGTCGAATCTAAACTCAAACCGATAGTTTTTATGTTAGGGTAGTCTGGTGTTTTCATGTCATGTCAAAAGTTAGCTACCGATCTAATCTCTTGAAAGAAAATACTAAGGCAAACTCACTTCATTCTAATTTTCTATTAGTTTCATATATGCAGTTTATGTACGAACTTGAAAACCAGAAATAATGTGTGATTAACCAACAATCTAATTAGTTGTGAAAAAGTGCATTATATTTACAATTCACAAAGACTAGTCACACCTCTCAATAAGCTTACAAAAGCAACAAAATAATGGAGAAGCATGAGTTGTGGGTCCCTCAGGTTAAGGGACGCATACCCTAAATATGGGAACTTGGGAATTATGAGCAAAGTGTTGGTGTGGGTCAAATGGATTATATAGTCCTAAGAAAAGAAACTATCTAAATTTGGGGCTCAAAATGACACATTTTATTAGGCAACCTTTTAAAGATACCAAAACGTATAATGCCATCAATATTTTATATTGGGATACAGTTTACCAAGCGCATATACATAATGAAAAAATAATTAATTAGAAATATAATATGTATCATAAAAAATTAGGGGTGAGCAAGAAGCGATTCGAAACCGTTAGAACCGAGAAACCAGAATTGAACCTGTGTCTTAGAACCGCTAATTTGTGTTACCTTATTGTTTTCGGTTCTTAGTATTTGCATTAAGCGGTTCCCGGTTCGGTTCAGGGTAAAACCAACGGTTCTAGATGTGGAACTGAATAACCGGAATATTAAAAATTCTTAAGTAAATTTACCGATCCCCATTTTTATAGGATAACTATAGCTGATATCCATTCAATCATTTTTTAATTCAAATATTCTTTCTTTGCGTTCAATACATAGCAACCAAGATCACTTTTGATTCAATTTTTCAAGGTAATATAATATAAAATGATACGATTTTTCTTTAATCTATCATCACTAATGATTTATTTAACTTTAACAATTAGGTTTTAATAAAAAAAAATATAATGGATGTTCATGTTTTAATCTAAATTAATTTTATCATAAAAGAATAAATACAATTATATAAACTTGTTTTGCAATTTACAAAGTTTCCATAACCTATTTCAAAAATAAATGACGGAACCGATTCTGGCAGAGAACCGACGTTACCGGTTCTAGAACCGAACCGGTTTACTATAATACATTCCGGTTCCGTAACTATTTTTAGCCATTTTCGGTTCGGATTTCAGTTCGGTTCTCGCGGTTCCAAACCGTTGCACAGCCAATGAAAAATCATACCTTTAACAAAAAGTATTACCATAGAGGTGACTAGTTGGACATGCTGGCTAGCGAATAAATATAGGGTTGATTATGCAAAAACAATGTGTAGTGGACGTTAACCCACTTTCACATCACCAACAACTGGCATCAAACACCATTACACGAGGAGGGAAATGGGCGTCAAAGGGGGAAGACGCCATAGCGTTGGTGGTTTCTCTCATTTTCCTTTTTTTTGGGGGGGGGGGGGGGTAATGGGTGGGGCTAAATGTTATGACAAAATATGTGTTATTGTAACATTTATGAGAGTTCAAATATTAACATATTTTTGTTGTCAGGGATCGGTGTAAAAAATTTCCCCGCGTTTCATTTCTTAGAGAACAGGAAATTTTGGTTAAAATCAAGAAACATCAATGTGCTGGCTACTAGAATTGACGGCTCATCTTATAGCACATTGTCGAGTGGCTAAACGGATTTGGTCTATCATTCATACTTGGGTTAAATGACCAGTTTTGTCGTAATTTGATTCGGTGAAGGATCTATTGGAATTTTCATGCAAATATAAGAACAAAAATTTGGAAAGCGAAATGATTAAAGCAATCTCATTAGTTACACGTTTGTTCACTTGGCGTATGTGTATTGACAAGATTTTTAAGAACAAACCAATTTGGGTGGAAAAGTTGGTGGAAGATATAAAAACTACTTCTTTCTTATGGGTGAAAAGTCAGATCAGGATCTTGAATCTTGATTGGGAGGTTTGGTGTAAATTCAATTTTGTTAATTTTCGTTTGTGTCAGCTGTCTTTGTTTGTTCCTTTCCTCTCCTTGTATGTTTTGGGCTTTTGCGGCTTGCAAATTGCCCCAGTTTTTCGTTAATGAAATTGGTTTTTCAGAAGAAAAATAAAATCAATGTACTAGTTATCTACTCTTTTTTAATATCTTTGTTTTCATTTTTCCTTCTATGGTAGTTTACTAACGTTTTGGTAAAAATTAGTTACTAATATTGTAGGTTCTAAAACTGGGATCAAACAACATGTTCTTGAATCAATCTCACGTATATGGTAGCGTAAATCACATATGAGGAACCGAGATCTCGGATCTTATTGATGTTTGACTTATTTACTAAAAGTAGTAAGTAAAGAGTTGATGAAAGGATAAAGTTAGAGAGAGAAAGAAGCATTTTTGCAAAATATTAGGTTGCGAATGTTCATGTTTTACTATTATAGGTGAAGCCATGCCATGCTTCCTTTCTATTATAATCAGCCCAATGGGCTATCATTACAAGGCCTTGGGCCTAAACGTACAAGCAAGACAAACGAAGGCTAACATAATACGTCATGAAATAAACGAACAAATACAAAAGACTTGAATAAACAAAATGGGCTCTACAATCTCCCTCTAGCCTTTTAGTATTTGTTGTAGCTACCGTCTTTAATCAGTCTCATATAGGGGTGAGCAATTCGCAGTTCCGAACCGCAAGAACCGGGAAACCGGAACCTAACCGCTAGATCCGAACCGTATTATTGTATTTCGGGTCCGGTTCCGGTTCTTAAATTTGGGTGAAAACAATTCCCGGTTCGGTTCCGGTTAGAACCGACGGTTCCAGTTATAACCGCTAGAACCGAGTTAGGTTTAAACTTTTAAGATTATATTTAAACTCCTATTTATTTAGTAGGCTTTCATACTTCCATATACGAGCGACCATCCATGTTCTCACTTTCTCGGTTACATTTAATCCCTTACAATATCATAAACGATAATCATCTTCCACTGCTCTAAATCCGTTTTAAAAGATAATTGTTTTCTGAAATATTTTGAGTCATTTTAATCTATTCTCAATCCCCTTCATTAAAATATTATATGTTGATATGATAATGTTTTATTTTATGGGCTATCGTTTGTTTCTTGCACCTTCTAATATTTCATATTTATAATTTTAATTGAAAACCGGTTCTGCCAAGAACCATTTAACTCGGTTCCAAACCGAACCGGAACCGTCAAATTACGGTTCGGTTCCGGTTCTTATATTTAGAATTTAACGGTTCCAGTTCGGTTTCGGTTCTGGTTTGGTTCTCTCGGTTCCGAACCGTTGCACAGCCCTAGTCTCATACACAAGGCATCCATCTTCTCCTAGTTGATGCTCAACAAGACGACGAATGAGCTTGTTGAATGTCTCAACTATAAGATCCATGTTTTCCTTTCCAGGATCTCCAAGTGTATGCATGGGAGACTTGTACAACTTCATCAAATCTTCCTTCTCCAAACCCATCAACTCATGCTCATCAAATACACGAAGAGGGTGCATGGACTTGCAACGAATCACTACTTCGCCCGTTTCATTGTCAAACTCCCAACATATGAAGTCATGTAGAGCGTTAGGCAGAAATGGTTATCCATGATAGATTGCCTGCCTATCTTTAGGCATCTTGTATCTCTACGCCTTTCTTCCCTTTCCCGTGACATGACCAATCTCTGTCGGATGCTTGTAGTCCTCCCATTATTGAGCTTGAAGTTGGAGTAGTCATCCTTTGATTGTTTATGCAGATGTCGCTTGAACCAGCCTTATAACCTCTTTTCACCTACTCTATTACCAGCTGGTCTTCTCAAGTAGTTCATGTCAAGTTCACACGCCGTACGCATTTTAGTGTAATGCATGTAGGTGATGTCACCATTTCCTCGTCTGATGACCCAAGACTCGCTGTTAGCATGCCATTTGCAATATAGGATGAGAGAGTCGTCATGATAAGCGTAGTTCCTGCAACGCATATTGCCAAGTTTGGTAACGTAGTGCCACTTCTTCTTTCTTGGCTTTGGCACTTGAGCATCATCAGCGGGAGAAGGAACTCTGACTTCCGGTTCTGGTGTATCCGGATATGGAGAATAATTGAGGTAATCATCCTCATAGTCATAGTCAGGCACCAGTTCCTTTGCCTGCACATTATTACCTGTCAAAGAATCAACATTAAAGATAGATTGAAAGTCTTGGTCAAGATCCTCATCCTCTTCTCTTATTTTTTTGGCGACATCCCCCGTAGATGGATCATTACGGGGCATATCGTCAAGTGGAGTCGTCTGGTTACCTCCACCATTTCCACCACCAACTTCATCACCTGTAAGGCCCCGTTCCCGGTAACCCAACTTTGGTGTTGGATTTACTCATAACACAGTTCTAAAATCAGAGTTAATTAAAACTTTCGCTGAATAATTAAACATTCACCATCACATTACAAAAACAGTAATTATTGTCTTAAACAAAAGTTGAATTTGTCTTAACATAACACCACATTTCATAACACCACATTTCATAACACTTCTATTCCAAGATGCTAGTCTCTCCAATCCCTGCCATGTGTCCCACCTCACGCCAGCTGCCTCAGCCTATTTGCCTGCATGCATACTAAAGGTCAGCTACGCTGAGTGAGTTCTAGTTTAGCAGTTTACAGGATTATTCTTACACATTCTTACAAACATACAACTTTTCATACATTCTTGCACAGATATTATAAGGGTCTGCCACCTGACTTCTTGCACCGATATCGTAGAGTCGGCCACTCTATTCTTGCCCAGGTATTAGAAGGGCCTGCCACTATGACTCTTACTATTCTTGCCCAGGTATTAGAAGGGCCTGCCACCCTGACTCTTACTTCACATTCCTTCTAGATTCTTACAAACATGTTAAGTTAACAACTAACATATACAAGTTCTAACCTCTTTCTTTCATTCTTACATTAATCATTTGTGTTAATCACACACACACACACACACACACACACACACACATATATATATATATATATATATATATATTTCATTCTTGCATTAATCATTCACGTTAAGCACATAAGTATATAGGTTACTATTCTTACAAGTATGCACACAGCCCCGAAACCATCTCAAAGAGAAATGGGGCTAGAACTCACCTGGAGACGATTTCTCTCATCGTTAATGGTAATGCCCTTCCTTAGCTGCACACGGCTAACTGTACAATACATTACGCGTGTCAATTAACCATTACTACCACTTTTTACATCTAAGTTAATGAAACCCTTAACTAACGGGGGTCCGGGGGCAGCACCCCTGGTAGCGGGGTCTAGGGGCGGCAGCCCCTAGCAGGGTCCAAGGGGCAGAGCCCCTGGCTGGGGTTGAGCTGCCAATTTCGCACGGGAGGTTTCGTTTCGCTTCACATGGGAGCGCTTTGCTTCGTATGGGAGCGTTTCGCTTCGCATGGGAGCGCTTCGCTTCGCATGGGAGCGTGCGTTTCGCTTCGCATGGGAGCGTTTCGCTTCTCAAGGCTGAGAGAAGTGAAATATCTGTTTCGCTTCTCAAGGCTGAGCGAAGCGAAATGTTTGTTTCGCTTCTCATGGCTGTGCGAAGCGAAATGTCTGTTTCGCTTCTCAAGGCTGAGCGAAGCGAAATGCCTTCTTTCTTCGTTTTTATCATTTTAAAGCCATTTTACTTCGTGGCTCTTCCTCAGAACCTAATTTTTACTCTCTCAACTTTCGGCACATTCTGACCCCATGCACCTGATTCTGAACCCATCTCTCAAAGTCCAAACACCACCTTTTTATCACAAAGTGCACCCGAGAGGTTATAACTTACCAACTTTATATTTTCCTTCCATTTCACAACCCGATCTATCATTATATCTGTTTGCATGCCGATTCTAACCATAAAACTTAACCATTTAAACCGAAACCTACCTTTTGCTTCGGGTTCGAGTTCAGATCCGAACAATATGTAAATCTGGACGTGATTCTTGTTATTTGATGATGTCTACACACGAGATTCTTCCTCTTTTTACACGGATTTGGATCCGGAATATAGAGAGAAAGTGTGTGTGTTCTTGAGTGTGTGTGTGGTGAAAGGTAACAAAATGGTCAAAAGGTGGAGAGGTTAGGCTTATATAGGGGGCCATGAGCCCCACAACCCACTCACAATTCCAAATCCAAATATTATCCAAACACTTAACACACGACTAACTTAACGACACACAGTTAATAACAAAACTTTCTGTCACTTATTATTTAACAAAAAGTTGGATGTTACAAGACCTCCATTATTTCCATTCTTGTAGACTAGATTCTCAATCTTATTTTCTGGGAAGGATCAGTAAAAACAAATTTTAGAAACATCAGATGCGGGAGGCTCAACATATAATTTTCTTTTGTTGACTTTCTTGAGTCAAGTGGTTTCTTTCCTTTGTCTTTTGACTGATCTTTAGACTGGATTAGTGCATTTTTAGGTTCAAACCACCAACTTTCACGTTCTCATTTTCTTTTAAGCGCTTTAGCATCTGCAACTTCAGCCTCTTCAGCACAGTAGACTTGATCTTGATCTACCTGTCCATGTACAGCTACACAATACTTAGAACAAATAAGATTCATTCACAGACCCTCTTGAGGGTCAAAAAAGAATTACTATTTTCAAAACATGCCATTGGTTTGAAATATTTGAAGAATAGCTCTGGAATTTTAAAATGTTTTTTTTTTTACTTTTCACAAAATACCAATTTCAGTCCCTCAACTTATAAATGATTTGATTAAGTCCCAGGTTTCCAACGAAGTTTGCATAAACGATCTTAACAACAAAACATACGATTTTGAATAAAACAAGGCTTAATAGAAGATGTAAAAACACAATAAAAATTTAAAATCTTTTTGGCATTTTCATATATTTTAATATTACTAAAATATATACATAATATTTTATATTTTTAATGATGAAAAATGCAAATAATAAACATAAGCCGTAAATAGATCATACTAACTGAGATGCTCTTCGCAACACGTCTATCTTGGCTGTTATTTCAAGTCTAAGTCAGATTGATTGCCGATATATTGATCCACCTTTAAATTACAGATGCGTTTTCAGAATCTTATGATACAGATTAAGTTATAATCAGGCACAGATTATGTGTGGTCCCTACTTGTCATAGTTATTTTCAAAGCTTATTCTGCTTTCTTCAGATCACCCCGAATTAACTCCAACCCCCTAATGATTGGGCAAAAACATTTAAACAACAACATTTAAGATAGACTAAACTTTTAAGATATTTGCAAACTTTTACAAATGATGAGGGTTAAACCATAGACTTACATGCCGCTCAGTTGGGACATACATGCTTCTCATTCAAGGTGTTTAGGACTTACGGCTGTCAGACTTATTTCCCCACCTCAAGCAGTTCTAACATACCCCATTTTGTTTGCTAATTAGCAGCATTTTGTGCTGATATTAAATATTTGAGCTCTTTTGCAGTTTTCTGCCTTTTCTTTTGAATTTCATTATTTAAGAACTGAAACAGTAAACTGTTTTGTGGTGACCGACCATTAATGGGCTCGTGAATGACTGGATAATCACATTTCTACCTATTATTCGGAAAGATGTATCTAGAGACATGCACATCCTTTCAAAGAATAAAACCAATTAATCTAGCATATTTTAGTTTATATCACTTAGGTTCTTACTAAAAATGTAAAGCCTATCAAGCATATCAGCAATTGAGCTTATTGTTCTTTTTAACCTAATTTATCCATGGGCTAGATGCATTCAGTCAATCTCTTATCATTTCCAAAAGGTCGAATCGATTTCTCAAAATTTTAATTTTACTAACTCCCTCTAAATGGGAGAACCTTCTATTTGAGATACTTTCAACAAAGTTAAAATTATTTTGGTGAGTTGTGGTAACTCATTTTCTCCCTCTAAACATAAGAACCTTCTTGTGGAAACATTTTCTGATTTTCTTAAAAGCAAAGTTTAAAATCTTTTTGGTGAGTTGTAGAAACTCATTTTCTCCCTCTAAATTTGTGACATGTATGAAAGTATTTACATATTTACATAAAAAATATATAATCGGTTGTTTTAATAAAAATTGATCATGCCGATCAATTTGACCAGAAATTCGAATCGGGAATGATTGATGGCTTTAGTGAAATGGTCAGAAAAGTTGTTGTCAGATGGACTATCTTGTGTATGCATTATCATAGTGTATAACAAAGTTGAAGTGATTCAAACCAAAACCCAGCAGCTAATGCTTGATCCATCACTTGAGAGAAGTAGTTAGATGAGATGAGTTTGAGAAACGTCCGAAAAGTTTTGGTTGAGCCATTTGAACAAGATTGGATTGTTGAAGCACAAAGTACCATATGAAACATTTCCCTTCCTTGAAGTTTGTCCAACCATGTCGATTATGAAAGACTCGAATCCTCCACCGAATGGTTTAGCATCAAATAACAAGGATTCATCTCCCATCATATGCCGGGTGTAACCACTATCTAAGTATCGAATACTATTGATAGTTCAGCTTGATTGACCTGCATGCACTAAGCGTTTAACTAAACATGGGTTCCCGAGACAAAGTTTTCTCGGAAAGGCTAACCATGAAGTCCCCAAATTTATTTTATTTCCTGAAAACATATTGCTTGTTGGTGAATCATTACTAGAGGAATAGTCCTTAGGAACCCACGCAGAGACATGTTACTTGTTTTTGAAATGCTTGGATCTAGTCTTCTTTGTTTTTAAAACAAAATCCTCAGATTTTTCAATCTTTAGATTATTCAAAATCCTCAGATAATATTCGTCAGAGCTATAAGCTTAGAAAACTTCATAAAACTTTTAATGTAAAAGATTTTATTTCTGTCGGGCGGCGTTTTTGAAAGATAGAGGTCGCTAGATAAAAATGACTCGTTGATGATAATATAATAGCCTCACGGCTTAGGAATTGTTTAAAACAAAATATTTTAATTTATTTTAAGGGTTTTATTGGAATAATAATAATAATAATAATGGTAATAAAATAATATTAATACTAATAATAATATTAGTGGTAATAATGATAATAATAGTAGGGATGATGATGATGATGATAGTGATAAAAATGAACCATTTGAATTGTCGTAAAGTTATTTTGAAGAAAATCAACTTGAATATATTTCGTATAACAGAAAATTTCATGAATATATATATATATATATATATTAATTGACTATTTTAAAATAATAGAAATTTAAAATTTCACATAAAAGAGTGTTTATAAAAGAACTAAATGTGGGAAAAGTGTGCAAAAATATAGATAGGTTTTAATAGATTAAGTATTGAAGCCGAAAAGCGAATAAACTTTTAAGAGGACAAGGAACGCTGGGTAAGGTGTTGCATGAGGGAAACAAGTTAGGCCTTACAGCGGGTGTGCTTGAGTTACTACAATATTAACGAACTTGATGTACGAGCATAAGGTAAAACGGAAGGTTGGGATGAATGGTTGAGTAGCAGGTCGTGGGAATAAATGTGTGGTGTTGAGTATGCATAGTTACGTGGAAAGCGTTGATGAGGTGGCCGAAATTATCAGAGCTTGGGGTATTTTGACATCGCGGTAGCGTGTTACACAAAAGGGTGTATTCTCGTGTAAATATCTTTGTTGAGTTAGGTTGGAGTATCCAAGAGTTATGTTGGGTTTGGATTGATTTAGGCATAGCTTTAGGGTTTGAATGTATTGTTATGGTTGGTAATAAATTTTGGGTTATCATGGTCGGAATTACGACGGTTAATTGTTCGACGATCTAGGTTGTCATTTTATGGGTTGAGTTTCGAGGGCGACGTCGAGGAAAATGAGAAGACATGCTACGAAGCGTGAATAGTTCACGTGACACGGAACGTAAATGTGAAATTCGTATTAACAATCAACAGAAATTTTACATGAAAGATTCCTAAAATCAGAATCAGTCGTTATAAATCAAAAAATAAAATAAATAAATGAAATCGCATGAAGCAAAATTGGAAATTTCTTACGAGTCAGCGTGAGTTTTCGCATTTCAATAATAATCTCGTAAATCTTTGAATAAACATATGAGAAATATATCAAATTTTGAGGAAAAATATGTGGATTTAATACAAACTTAATATAAGTAGTGAAATCGAATTGAAAATCGAGTGTTTGTGTACCACCATAACTTTTCGAATTTTCAATTAAAACCATAATAATAAACGAATTATATAAAGAAAACGAATTGAAATTCGACTATTCATACATCACCATGACTTTTCGTATTCTCAATTCAAAACATAAGAAATCAAAAATAATAAATATATACCAATAACGAAAAAAACAAATCGAAATTCACATAACCCAATGACTTTTCAAAACCATAACATGAACAATAAAGTCTTCGGATTCACACGTTGTATGAATTATCACAATTTGTATGTTCCAACAAAATTTAAAAGCGCGTAATCAAATCAAACTGAAAGTTGGGTATTTGTGAATCATCACAACTTGACATACTTTTCAATTAAAACACAAATCAAAATGCATAATCAAATCGAACCAAAAGCTAGTTATTCGTGTATCACTACGACTTATCAGACTTTTAGTTAAAACACATTGTAAATCATTGAGAGTCGGAGTCACACGTCGCATGAACCACCATGACTTGTGTGACATCCTAAGGAGTTTAACTATATTCTTATCACAAAGAGAACATGGTCACATTTGAAAGCATAAAGTTGCGATTCGTGTGGCGTTTGGTGTGGTATGCTTTGGCGTAATAAGTTTCATGCCCTTTCCGAACCCCCCAGGTAAGCAACCGGGTCCGCGTCTAATTGGATTTGTACGCATTGCTTATCCTTAGGTTTCAATAACTTTGGTGTCAAGAGTTCGGAAAAAAAGCACGTCCCCTTACAGTTTGCTATATATCCGTCACATAGAACCGTCTTTATGAAGAAGAAATATCGGAAAACCAAAATAAAAATTGATCAAAAATGATTTGAAAAATCTTCGTTTTGGGCATAAGCCTTGGACTTGTGTGTGCGTACATGAGGCATAAACGAAATTAACAGTACAATAATAATAAGTGCATTTGAACAATCAAGTAAAGGCCCACATAATTTTCTAATCATGCAACCTAAATGAAGTAAGGCTCACACAATTTTCTAATCATGCAACCTAGATAATTAAACTATTAAGCTATAGCTAAACTAGAACACTATGTCTAATATCCTATCTTATAGCCACGGCTCTGATACCAATATGTAACACCCCGGCTAAAAGCGGAAACGCCTGAGTGTGACGTACAGATTGCTCAAACACACGTGGCACTATTAAGTGTCCATAATATCATTAATTCATTTTAAAGCATCATAATACACAAGTCTCCAAGTAATAATCAAACAAATTCATACAAGAACAATTTATTTCAACAACTCCATTTATTTCTTATATTCATAAGTTAGTGTCTTCCATAAGCAATCAACCTTTAATCACAGCACCTGTACCATGCATATAAAATAAAAGTCAACTACAAGTAATTGGTGAGAATCATCACAGTTTGTTATAATACATAAAAAGCATACAATTCTATTAACCGTGTAATCAACGGAAGTAAAGTCCTTTCCAATTGGTAGCAACCAACATACTCGGGATATCGCACAACGCACGCAAGGTCCTTTCCAGTTGAGGCCGATCAACGTACTCCGATAACACAACGCACATAAGGTCCTTTCTAGTTGGGGACAACCAATGTACTCGGATAGCACATGTAAGGCCCCGATCCCGGGAGCCCTACATTGGTGTTGGATTTACTCATAAACACAGTTCTAAAATCAGAGTTAATTAAAAATTTCACGGAATAATTAATACTTCATGCATTACATTACAAAACATCGAATCTTGTCTTAACAAAAGTTAACCTGTCTTAAAACATAACATAATAATTCATAACATTTCTTCCCAAGATGCCTGTCTTCCAGTCCCTACCATGTGCCATCCTCAAGCCAGCTCCTTCAATCTATTTACCTGCGTGTATACTAAAAGTCAGCTATGCTGAGTGAGTTCTAGTTTATCAAGTTATAGGATTATTCTTACATGTTCCTCTATTTAAGTAAAAATATTAATTGGTACCATTCTTACATTATTATTACATAGCATACAACTATTCTTACATTCTTGCACAGATATTATAAGGGTCTGTCACCCAACCTCTTGCACAGATATTATAAGGGTCTGCCACCCGACCTCTTGCACCGAAATCATAGAGTCGACCACTCTATTCTTGTCCAGGTATTAGAAGGGTCTGCCACCCTGACTCTTTCGTTATATTCTATTTGACTCTCACAATCATATTTAGTTATTAAACTAAGCACATACATATTTTTACTACATTCTTTCGTTCTTGCATTAGTTATTCTCCTTCAACATATATGTATATAGTATGTGTGTGTGTGTGTGTGTGTGTGTGTGTATATAGGGGTAGGATCTAGTGAAAACTCCTTTTAAAGAAAAAACTTAAAAACTCCTAAAAAACTATTTTTAACTTTTAAAAAAAAAAAATTTTGAAGTTTCTTTTTTTCCATTATTCTTATATGTTGTTATTGGTCAAAAAAAAAAAAAAAAAAAAAACTTGTCAGTAAACTCGTCGATATAATGCGCATGTGTAATAGTGTGCATTGCATATATGCAAAAGTGTTTGTATCGCATAGAATACAACACTACTGCATATATTTGATACACACTATTGTATATATGCAATATAAGACTAATACACACATCGAATACACATTAGTACGTATGTGTAATACAACATTAACGCACATGTGCACCACATCGACTTTTATTTTATTATTATTTTTTTTTCATATAATGCAACACTACTACACATATACAATACACAAATATTGAATATATGCAATAAAACACTATTAAAATCAAAAATACATAGTAATACACATGTGTAATATAACAGTATCGCACAGTAATACGTATGTACATTATAGCGGTTTTTTTTTACTTTTTTCGAGTGAAATATAAGAATAATGGCTAAAACAGAATTTTGAAAATATTTTTTTATTTTTAATTAAAAATAATTCTTTAGGAGTTTTTAAGTTTTCTCTCTAAAGGTGAGTTTTCTCTTGATCCTCTCCCTATATATATATATATATATATATATATATATATGCACTTCTGGTCTTACAAGTATGCACACAACCCCGAAAACATTTCAAAGAGAAATGGGGCTAGAACTCACCTGTAGTCAGTTTCTCTCTGAGTTAGTGGTAATGCCCTTCCTTAGTTGAGCTCGGCTAACTGTAGGTAACAAGTTACGAGTATCAATTATCTATTACTACTACTTCTTACATCTTAGTTAATGAAACCCTCAACTAACGGGGGGCCGGGGGCAGCGCCCTTGGTAGCGGGGTCTTGGGGCGACAACCCCTAGCAGGGTCCAAGGGGCAGAGCCTTTATCAAAAATGCATTAGAAAATTGAATCGGGTCACGTTTTACAACAATTTGAAAGAATTCGCATGGAAGAATTCGCTTCGCATGGCCATTCGCTTCGCATGGAAGAGTTCGCATCGCATGGCTATGCGATGCGATTTGTGGAATTCGCATGCAAAACCATTCGCTTCGCATGGCTGTGCGATACGAATTCTGCTTCATGCAATCAGAATGCCTTTTCTTCGTTTTTACCATTTAAAAGCCATTTTCCTCCGTGACTCTTCCTTAGGACCCGATTTTTACCCTTTTTATTGGGTTGTGCCAACGTTGTGTACCCGTGTTTTATGAGGTCCGAACATCACCTCTTTGTCCTATAACCCACCCGTGAGGTTATAACTCACAAAGTTTATGTTTTTCTTACATCTTACAACCCGATCTATCGTTCTATTAGTTTGCATGTCGAAACCGAGCTCAAACTTAATCTTTTTAACCAAAACTCACCTTTCAGTTCGGGTTTGGTTCGGATCTGGTCCAACCCGAGGATTTGGTGGTGATTCTTGTTTTTGATGGTGTTTACACCCGAGATTCGTTCTTCCTTGGTTCGGATTTGGAGCCAATTAGTAGAGAGGGAAAGTGTGTGTATTCTTGAGTGTGTGTTTGGAAAGAAAGAGAGAGAATGGGAAAATGAGGTTAGTGGACAAGGTTGGGGTTTAAATACCCCACCCTATGGGCCTTGGGCCCGTATGCATTCTCTCAAGCCCATTCATAGGTCCTCGGCCCAACACTCAATCTCTTATACTTAACGAAATTAAATAATGACACACACAATACGTAATTAAATTCTAATTTATTTATCGCTCTCAAAATACGGATGTTACAGCACAACGCACATAAGCAAGTAAACACAAGTCCATAATGCATATTGTAGTTTGAATAAGCAAAGTAAGTAATCGTTTGTATAGGATATGCATACTACCCCCAAAAATGTGAAAACTTTAAAAAGGGGGTGTGAGAAACTCACCTCGAGATCGAATATAAACTTGAAATATAAACCGAAAGTGCAAAACGAAATCGAAGCAACCGAACTTCAAGAACTATAATGAAAACAAAAACTATATCTAACTAACAGGATTAAAAATGTTAAATATTTTGGTTAAATGGATATTTTAATATATTTTATGGATTTTATGGCGTTATAATATTATATTTAAACTTTTACCAGCATTTTAATGAACTATTTTAATATTATAACTAACACTATTATGAGACTTAAGGTATTTACAAGGCACGTTTTTATCTCGAACAATAATTGTGTAAATGGATTAAAACTAACGGATTTATAAACTAATTTTAACGGTTTAACGAGTCATAAAGCTAAAGAATCTAAATAACAGAAAAATAACTAATATTTTATTATTTATATGAGAATAGTTATTTACGCAACCCGGATTTTAACGGTAAAATTTTATCTCGAAACAATTATTTTAGCCTTTATAAATATTAACAAAAAGCAATTATAAAGTGAATGAAAAATAAATATAATATAATATTAACGGAATTTACGAACTTAATGAATATGAAAAAGTTGTGTTCTTCGGATGAAAATGATAAAATATAAATTATAATTAACTTTATTTAATTTTAAAATATTTTATTTGATTTTAAATAATTTTTAATTATAAATTGTTTGAAAGTAAAATGCCAAAAAAAAAATACCATGACCCAGGTTCTCTAGGGTACACACACTAGGCTAAACCACTGGACCAACTTAATAATTTAATATACTTTCAAAACGGATTAATAAATATACTACTTTAAGTTCATCATCTTCCTCACCTAAACCCTAGTTTTCAATCTGCTCAAATGGTTCCATGTTCGTTAAAGGATCAAAAACCATATATTACTTACTTGGTATTGTTACGTATGGACGGAGAACCAAGGTGGCCGGAAAAACGAAACTTGACGGATTACTATAGATTTTTGAGAGTGTTTTAGTGAAAATAAAGATTTTGAACGAGTTTAGATGAAGTTTTAGAGCCTATTTATAAGTTTAATTGGAGCGTATATCTTTTAAATATCGTAATTGCGTTTTGAGGTTAATCCGACCGTTACCGACGGTTTCACGAGATAAATTGCGTGAATTATGTTGTTGTTACGGGTCATTATCGCTTGATTTAAGTCTTCGTTATGGTCTTAAGGAGTTACAAGAATTTAATCGAATTATAACACGCGTTTTGGAGGCGGCCGGAACTTGGCGGGTCGCCGGAATTTCCGTCGTCGGAAAAACGACCTGGACGTAAGGTTGGGGGGTGATAGCTGCTCTTTATAATTCAATATATTATTTTAAATATATTTACATAAATTGCCCCTGAAGTTTCATATTTCTTTTAAAACTAAATTAAAGTATATTTATGATTAAATGTTTACGATTTTAACCTTGAGCTTTAGTATGTTATATAAACTTGTTAGAGTATATGCATTTGGATTATTTTCATATTATACCCGATAGTTTGCGAGTCGATAAAATAATCTTTCGACCTCGGCATTTCGTTATTTGACCACATTGAATAGAAACGAAAGAATAAAAAACTTTAAATCGTCGTGAATATTATATAATGATAATACACCGAAACGACCCAACGAGTCGTGTTAAATAGAAACAAAAATATCAACGAATAAATACATGCAACGGAAATTAATTATAATATTATAATATATATATATATATACTAGGTGGGTGCCCGCGCGATGCGACGGGTACTTGAAAACAAGTCTTGGTAATCATATAACAATTATGGGTGTTCATGGTTTGGTTTAAAATCTTGAATCCATGGTCGTATTTTGGTTTCACGGTTGCTTTTTATTATTTACCTTCAGTCGGTTTGTTGATTCCAAATTTTCAAAAATGTAGTGAATGGTTTAGTTTGCAGTTTATAACGAAATCCGTCCATATGAAACCAGACCATACTGTAAATGTTTAATGCATTTTAATCATTTTGATTTTTTAGTATTAGATATATATATATATATAGGGTGAGAATCCTAAGAGCGTTTTTGAAATTGAGATCTTTGAGAACCATTTTGTGTCACAAAAAACGCCTTAAAAACTATTAAAAAACGAAAAAAATAAAATTTTTAAAAAGTAAAAAAAACCAAAAAAATTATTTTAAATCCAGGTTTCATTAAAAAAAAACCCCTAACTATACACATATCTATATTTTTATTTAATTTCGATTTACATAATGTACACATATGTACATTATCATTTATCTTAATTGTACATATTTGTATAAAGAATAACATATATAAAATTAAAAAATACATATTATACAAATATGTATAATTTTGATAAACCGATATATTTTTTTTATGAAACCGGGATGAAAATTTTTTTTTTGTTCTTTTACTCTTTTTTATTTTCGCGTTTTTTTTTTGTTTTACAATTTTGTTTTATTTTTCTTAAAAAGAGTTTTTTTTTGTCTAAAATGATTCTCAAAGTTATCAATTTCAAAATAGTTCTCACATGATCTCAATCATATATATATATATATATATTAGATAAAGTTAAAATAAAACTTGAACAAAGTCTTTTTGTAATACAAGTAAACTTGACTATTACATCTTTAAATTAACCCAATTATAATATATTTTTTTGTAATATGTATTTTTGTTGCGTCTTCTGTTAAAGTTTATCATTTATGAGGCAAATATTTTCAATATTCATATTATGATCCTATTAAGTATCATATTTTGCCGATGTTTAGTTATAATTGATAGTGCAATTAGATTATAACCACCTTAAACTAAATTTACTGTTGAAGCTTAAACTGTGAAACCAAACTAGAACCAAACCGTTAGTAATGGTTTAGTTTAGTTTTCAATTGTTCAGTTTTAATTTTCGATAATAAAAAAATAGTTACTAACAGTTGAGCTAATATGTTTAACTTAAAAATATCAAAATTGGCATTGATCACCCTTAGGTTACATATCAATTTAAAAAAAAAAATTGAAAAAACTATAATAATATCATACTCAAATTAAAGAGCATAAAAATCTCGTTTTTAGAGTGCAATTTTTGTACAAAAATACTAACGTGCGAAAAAGTTATAGTCTTTTAAAAAGTCATGGAGGGTGGTTAGTTTGAAATTGAAATAAAAATATAATATGGTTAAAGATGAAGGGTTAAACTTGTAAGTTGGTTGAATTGTGTTTAAAAGACAAGTTTACCCCTTTTTATACATGTAAATTATGCATTAAAATGTGTAAAACTCTTAAAATCAAGTGTCTTAATTTGCCCTTGTCTCATGCATTATATATATATATATATATATATATATATATATATATATATATAAGCAAAACTGAAAATTCGAAATGGGTCGGGTTTTCGGGTTTGAAAAGTAACGAATGTTACATCTTACACGATTAGTTGTTTAAGAAAATGATCGTTTAGTTGGTGGAACATATTTACAAGTGGTATTGGTCTTTTCATTTTTAAACATTTTGTTTTTATTTGAAGTTACTTCAGGCTTACAAATAGGTGGTGAACCGCTTGTGTAAGGCCCCGCTACCGGTAACCCTACTTTCGTGTTGGATTTACTCATAAACACAGTTCTAACTATCAGAGTTGATTAAAACATTTACGCGGAAAATAAAACTTTCATAAAACATTACAATATTTCATAACTTGTCTCAAAACATCCTTTGTCTTTCACATTAAAACATTAAAATTAAAACATCGCAAGTCTTCAGATGCCAGGCTCTTATCCTTCTGCCATGTGTCCCCGCTCAAGCCAGCTGTCTCATCCTACTCACCTGCGTGCATACTAAAAGTCAGCTACGCTGAGTGAGTTCTAGTTAATCACATAATCATACAATACATTCTTTACACTTCATACTTAACCTCTTAACTTTCTTTCATACACACTTAAGTGCTTTTACTTTCATTTTTACTTTCATACAAAATCATACTTTTTAAAGAGTCTTTCGCCCTATAACCTCACAGATATTATAAGGGTCTGGTCCCTAGTTTTCGAATATTAGAAGGGTTCGATTCCCTAACATCACAGATATTATAAGGGTCTGGTCCCTATCATCACAGATATTATAAGGGTCTGGTCCCTAGTTTTCGAATATTAGAAGGGTTCGATTCCCTAACATCACAGATATTATAAGGGTCTGGTCCCTATCATCACAGATATTATTAGGGTTTGGTCCCTAGTTTTCGAATATTAGAAGGGTTCGATTCCCTAACATCACAGATATTATAAGGGTCTGGTCCCTATCATCACAGATATTATAAGGGTCTGGTCCCTAGTTTTCGAATATTAGAAGGGTTCGATTCCCTCTTCGTTACCATACAACCATACATCATACCTCGAGTATTAGTAGGGCTCGGTACCCTTTTTGTAACCATACAACCATACATCATACCTCGAGTATTATTAGGGCTCGGTACCCTTTTCGTAACCATACATTATCATTTCTTTCTTCTATTACCTCTATCATGTTCATACACATAAACATACATAACATAATTACCTTATACATAGCGTTACAACCTGACAGTACGTGCAATATCCGAAGATCGTTCACGTACTATCAAGCAATCATTCATACATTTCACATTATCCACATAAGGCATACACTTATCTCTTAGGATAAGTGTATTAACAAACATATTGAGTATGCACACAGCCCCGAAAACGTAACACATAAATGGGGCTAGAAACTCACCTGAATACGGTTACGTTCTCCGTTGAGCGTAATCCCTTTCTTCAGTTGTGCACGGCTGACTGTATAACAAGTATACATATCAATTTAACTATCACTACTTATAACATCTTTCTAGTATTAATTACTACCCACAACGAACGGGGGTCCGGGGGCAGCGCCCATGGCAGCGGGGTCTAGGGGCGGCAGCCCCTAGCAGGGTCCAAGGGGCAGAGCCCCTGGCTGGGGTCGAGCTGCCAGGTCAGCTTGGAAAAATTTTATTTCCATTAACTGTCTTAACACATTTTTCATTAGATTTTTAATTTATTTTCTAAACGAACTTGGCTTTAGGCGAAGTTAAACCTCAGGCGAACTTGTCATCAGGCGAAGTTAAACCTCAGGCGAACTTAGCTTTAGGCGAACTTAGCTTTAGGCGAAGTTAAACCTCAGGCGAACTTGTCATCAGGCGAAGTTAAACCTCAGGCGAACTTAGCTTTAGGCGAACTTAGCTTTAGGCGAAGTTAAACCTCAGGCGAACTTGTCATCAGGCGAACTTAAACCTCAGGCGAACTTGTCATCAGGCGAAGTTAAACCTCAGGCGAACTTAGCTTTAGGCGAAGTTAAACCTCAGGCGAACTTGTCACCAGGCGAACTTAAACCTCAGGCGAACTTGTCATCAGGCGAACTTAAACCTCAGGCGAACTTGTCATCAGGCGAACTTAAACCTCAGGCGAACTTGTCATCAGGCGAACTTAGCTTGCAGGCGAAGTTCATCAGGCGAACTTAGCTTACAGGCGAAGTTCATCGCTTGAAGGCGAAGTTGCCCAGATGAAGGCGAAGTTGCCCAGATGAATGCGAAGTTGCCCAGACAGCCTGCTGTTTGGTTTCTGTCCAACATTTCGAGCGATTTTAACACCCCCGCTATGGTTCAATATCACCCACTACGCTTCCCGACCATTTCCGGTCACTTAACACTAAAAAGCTTGGATCTTTAAACTTCAAAGTTCAAGAATCTTACCTTTTTGAGCTTGTTGGATCTTGTTTCCTTGCTTAATCACAACCAACCGCTCTCTCTTCTCTCTCGGATCTTGGTCTCTCTCCCTACGGCTCTCGGCCTCTCTCTCTCTCCTCGGATCTCGGCCGCCGGTCGGCTTGTGTATGGGGTGTGTGTGTTTTGGAAGTGTGAAGGAATAGATGTAAATGAAGATATTTTTGGGTTTAGGGGATATTTATATCCCTTAAATCCCATTCTCATTTAACCCATCTCAATTAATCCAAGTCCCTGATCCGCTCCTACCCGATATTAATAATTAAAAACGCGAAATCACTAACATAGCTTTCTTTATTCAACATTATAAATTTTAGGATGTTACAGCTTGGTATGTTCATATTAATACAATTTTCAACAAAGGATTCATCATACACGGTTTCACAATCACTATCTGAAACAATATCAACATTTTCATCCAAAATAGTGTGATTAATGCGAACATCAACATTATCACATGTTACATTACCATCAGAAGATGAGTTCAATGCATTTTGCATGGAAACAATATTGTTATTATTACATACAGAGTTGACAAATGATTTTTTATATTCACATAAGAATCAAAAAATGAATTTAAAATGCTTTCTTTTTCACAACTCATGTCTTTCTCAATTGACACCTTTTCTTCTACACAACCTGCTGAAGCAGATGAGTTACCGTTAGAACTAATTGGTTAAATAATTGGATCAACAGTCTTAGGCACAGAAGGAATAAATATCTTAGGTTTTGGTACATGATCAATCCTATAGACCATTTCATCCCCTTGTGGGGTATTGAAACTAAAGTGGGGTAGAGATGTGTAGTTATCATTGAAAGGTGGTGGAATTGCAGCATGTTCATATCCCAACCCCGTCTTTTATTCCACCCCCATTTGTGATCCAATGATGCCATTTAACTTATCAAAGGCAATTTCAAACTTTACAACTATAATTTTCTTTGAACTAGTTCTGATTCAAGTTCTTTAATTTTAGCATTTAAAGCATTTATTCTTTTACTGTGAGAATCAACTAGCATATTAGATTCAAATAACTTTCGATGTAAGTTTGTCATGTCATCATGATGAGTTTTAATTCTAGTGGTAAATATTTTCTTCGCTTTCTTGTACTCATCATTTTGTTACTTAATGCTAATGTTTTTCTTATAAGATTGGCATCGTGGGTTCTATAATTTTCAACTTTGTCAATACACATTTGAGAGAATAAGTGTTTATGTACCTCGGGGAATACCATAATTGCTTTGGCCGCTTCCAGCTCCAATGCATGATGAGGCTTGGTCTTCGTTCACAAATGTCATTCTGGCTAAGTTCATTGGATTCATCATCTGACTCATTTGATTCATCCAATCTGGCTCAGAAGTTTCACTAGATTGAGTGAGCAGAGCCTTTGTACTTGAGTTCCCTTGACCGATCCTTGGAACTCCTTGTCCTGATGAGTGCTTTGATCAATCTTCCTCGTCCTAGCATCCTTTGCTTTACCTCCATCATTGTCAGACACCTCAATGATCTTCACATCTCTAACAGTCTGCCTTGGGTTTGTGCACTCTCTAACAAAGTATCCCATTCCATTACAGTTGTAACACCAAAGCCCATGTTCGTAGAATGGCTATCAGAGTCCTTGAAACTTTTCTTCCCATACGTTTTCATAAAGTCTGTGTCCCGTGAACTGTCATGGCCATATGGTACTTGATATCCATCTTTTCAAGGTCTTGTCCATTTATTTCTAGAATATCTCTTTGATTGAAAGACGGAGGTAACTGTAACATTTTGGATTTTTCGTATTTGTTTAAACCGATTTGAGAATGTAATTCGAATCTTTCGAACTATTTAAAACTTGTATTTATTAGTTTTTAACTTCGTTTAACTTGTTTTATAATTTCATAACTTTTAATCATGCCAAATAATTTAACAACTTTTAAATCGCTTAAAACGGCTAAAAATCGCATTTTCGGGAACTACAGGGACTTTTTGCCAATTCTTTCCTATTTTTGACTAAGTTAACGAAACTTAAACTCAAGAAATGTTATAGCTGGTCCAATTTCGTTTTCTTGATGTCCAAGCCAAATTTTGTTAGTTATTATACCAGATTTTCTCATTAAATAGCTTATTTTGTTTCCTAGTCGAGCGGATTACTTCATAAACAAGCTATAACATGTTATATTTAATCAAAACACATATCTAAACCCTAAAAACTAATGATTTCCAACCATCCTCCCTATATCCCACGAAATTCACATTCCCTATATCAATTTCATAAAGTTTGTTCAAGTTCTTTCATCTACGGTTTGACTTTGATATTAAGACCACTTTAACCTCGATTATCTCTTGTTTCATTCATCGTTTGGGTAAGTTGTCTTCATGAAAAATTTTATTTTTATCCAACCAACAAAATCCCTCAATCAATTTCATAGATTGATGGGGTTTTGTCGGTCAATTGCTTTCCGACCCGTTTATGGGCATAAAAGTCAATTTTAATGATTTTTCAATTACTATATTTTCTGATCGGAATTAGCTTTTGGTCCAGAAGACTTTTATTTTCGTAACGACATTTTAAGGCTATTGACCAAAACCCGACTTCTGACTCGCTGTTCGGATTCTGGTCAGTACGACTCGCTTAAATGTTTAATCTATCATAACTGGAGTTCTAGACGTCCGTTTGGAATGATTCTAGCAGAAACGAGTTTCTTTTTACTTATATTTACTTATATCAAAGTTTCAGGTTCAGTTGGTTTATTTTGTTCGACGCATTAACAGACGATCCATTTACTTTTTAACCGTTGATTATTGTTCTTATTCGCTTGCGTACGAATCAAGGTGAGTTTTTTCATTCCCCTATTTTACTAAATTTTCCAAGTTTTGGGGACATATGCGTACTTATTTGTATTTCGTATTATCTATATATCACAAAATAGCAAACGTGTAATGTGTGTGAACTATAAATATACTTGCTACTTGCTTATTAGTTTACTTTATCGCATTCGGAGAGCTCCAATATATTCTCATTTGTAGTATGATCATACTATTGACCCACGCCCTATTCGCTTGGCAACGGTCTTATTATTTGCTCATGGTTGATTTACCAACGTCCGATTCGCTTGGTAATGGTTAATTGACACCTTATTTGCTCATGGTTTGATTTGTTTACCGCAATTTATTATGCTTTGCTTATTTCCTTTATTATTATTATTATTATTATTATTATTTTAACATTGCAAAAACTGGTGATAAGCTCACTCAACATGTGTTGTTGACAAACTATATTTTCTATTCATATATAGGTTGTCTTTGAATTAAAGTTTTAGTGAAAAGGACATCTAATAAAGACTATAGGGAATTTAATGAAGATTATATTTATCTTAATTGGATTATTTGTTTTAAATTATTTATTTGTGTTATGGATATTTGTGCACTTTAAATGAAATAATTAACTTAATACTTATTGTCATTTTTATTTATGATAGTATCTTTAAGCTGTGAACAATCAGCTCACGCCCCGGCATTTTCGCCTTAAGTTGGGGTGTGACAATAACAGTTTCCCTGTAGCAATTCTTCATGGCTGGCCATAAAGGCATGAAACAGTGAGATATGAGAGTCATCATCTTGTGTGATGGATTGGCCTGAGCTTGAAGAGTTGGTAACCCCATGAGCTTTCAAAGCTTGATTTGATAGCATGATTCACCATGTCTTGAAATGAAGTAGATACTATAGATCCTAGAACACTAGTGGATGACTTGAAGGCTTTGTTTTACTCAGACTGAACTGAGTGTTGAGCATATTTTACACCATCAACAAGATGAACTATGGGATGTGATTGGCTGAGAAAAGTTGAGCCTACACCTAAAGCAGTGGAAACACCTGCATGATTCAGAGAACTGGCATGATTGTTCATTCTAAGTTTATCATCCATCTCAAAGGTTTTGATGGTGGAAGTCAGCTCGGTGAGTGTTGCGGTGTTTAGATTGTGGTTCTATTGATGGTGGTAACACTGCTGTTCCACGTGTACGGCAATGAAGTCAGTAGCTTCTTGTTTATCTCAGATGTTTCTTTTTGAATAGCAGCACTTTTCATCTTGGTAATCATTGCTTCAAATATGTTGAGGAGAGTATTAACTGATTCTCCTTGATTATGGTTAAACGTGTTGAAAGCCGTTCAACACCTCTTTTCTACTTTCCCATAAAATGGAAAGAAGGATGCATGCTATCACATACTTCTTTCCCGATTATCTCATGAAATGATAATAACTTTTCCCTCTATTATTTGATTAAATATAAAAAAATTAATTAAATAGAACTTTCTATATCATGGTGAAGAAACACTAATCGACCCCGGGCAGATTACGGATAATCTGGGGGTTAAATAGATGTTTCCCACGAGGGGTTAGACCCGGCGAAGATGGTTCTTCTGATAACCTGCAAAACAGACACCGTGAGCTCGTCACTGAGAAGGGGGGGTACCTCCTTGTGACCACCCTCCGGCGTGAGAATCAGACTAGATTGCACTTGAATATAAGTGTATATTAAGAGAATGACTAGAGCAGATATCAGGTAATATATCAAGATATGAGATAAAATAAGATAATACCATTCCAAGGTGTTGGAGTATTTATAGCCGAAGGTAGGTTTCCAAGCAGGTACAGCCGGCTGAATAGTGTTCCTGTTCTGCCAACTGTGGGCTACGCACATGCCATGCTGGTGGTTGGTGGATAGGCAGCGGCTGATAGTGACCAGGCCGGCTGTGTACTATTCCTATTCCACCAACTGCAGGCCATGCACGTCCTCCGACAGGTTGATGAATAGGCAGCGGCTAATAGTGACATACAGTACAAGTGCGTGCTGCTCGTCATACTGTTGTCAGTGAGCTGTCGCATCCTTGGTCAGATCTTTTGTCCATACCTCGTCAGGTACAGTACAAAAGATCCTCCAGTATCGTACGGACTGGCTCATTTGGGCGGGAGTTCTCCCGGCTTTGTGCGGGAGTGTTCCCGGCTTGCTCACTCATTCTTCAGGTGACATTACTAAATTATTTAAGAGTTAAGTGCCTTGTGCGTGTAGCTTTGCTGCGCAGGTAGCCTTCCAGGATGGCTTGTATCCGCAGCTGCGGGAACAGGCGGAGTACTTCACCATTGGAAGGCTTTTCCTGCGGGAACAGCTTGCGTACTGCGCGTAAGGACGTCACGTCTCTGAGCATGGTGGGCCCTGCGGGCCCAGTTGGTTTCTGCGCAGACGTCCCTCTTCAAGGGGTTGCGAGTTTAGCCTTTGCGCAGACGTCCCTGTTTGAGGTGAGTCTTGCGGGTCCAACTGGGCTCTGCTGGGACCTACCTCTTCAAGTCCCCCAGTCCAATGTTCTTCTCATGAATTGTTAATAAGTGAGGTGAACTTTTGGACTTAAGCAAAGGGTTTTGAAAAGGGTTATAGTTTTAAGGTTTTCCATCGGGATTCTTCCCGCGGAAGTCCTAATGTCACGCAGAAATTCCCGACTTTCCTGCTTGATCTTTGGGTATGATGCGGGTAGGTCTGTAACCTCCTCGCAAGTCAGGAGCATTGAGTTCCACTTGTGTAGATTCTCCATGAGGTTTTAGTAGTTTTGAACATAGTGATCAATTATGTTTAAACAACCAATTCCATCTTGGAGCTTCAAACAATCTAGTTCTCGACGTTCCCGCTATGCGGGGATGTTATTCCCGTTTCCGCAAGCATGGCCCGGAATATCCTTCTTGGTTTCAATTCCCTGCGGAGTGCTAGGTATGTGATGGGTTTCGCCTTGACACTGTACCCGCACTCGTCTTATAGTTACTTTACTTCCAAGGTATTCCTGGCTTCAATTCCCTGCGGGTGCTTAGTATGTGAAGGGTTTTGCCTTGACACTGTACTCGCACTCGTCTTATGGTTACTTGGTTGCCGAGATATTCTTGGCTTCAATTCCCTGCAGGTGCTAAGTATGTGAAGGGTTTTGCCTTAACACTGTACTCGCACCTGTCTTATAGTTACTTGGTTGCCAAAGTAAGGGGTATATTCCCGCTTACTTTTGAATCTTTTTGAATCTTTGAAATTCGAAGAGTTGGTGAAAGGATAAGAACAGTCCAAACTGTTGAAACGTCGTCCGACGGTTTCTTCAGACAGTGTCAGGACGTGCAGGAAGTTATGGCGACGTGACAGTACATGGTCATTCCAGACGCTTTTCAGGCGCGTGGGCGCGATTTTTTGGGCGCGTGGGTGCGGATTTTACGGCGCGCGTCCCGTCAACAGCTGTTGCCAGCTTGCTTTTTCCACGTGTCATAGTTTCATTGCACCAGCTCTTTTCTCTCTCCTCCGCATTAAATTCATCGCATTCATTGCGATGAGTATATAAAGGGGGAGAGGGTCCTTTGTAATCCACACCTTCACTTCTATCTTCTCCTTCTAAGCGATTTTCGGCGAATATTCTTTCTGAAATCGTTGCCTTTCATCCTTCTAGAATGTCTTCTTCCCATGATGTTCAGGCTACTGCCGAGGAGTCTGACGTGTACGCCGAGAATCCGTCGTCCACGTCGGACAAGGATGACAAGAGTACTACTGGCGAGTGCCAGTGTGCTCTTCCGGCCGACCTCTATCAGTACGTCGTCCGGAAGTTCATGCTCGAGCCGTTCGAGCCTGAGTTTCCGGAACCACACCAGACGGTGTACGATGCCCCCAAGGGCAAAATGAGGTGTATGCTGCATTCTTCGTTTATGGGAATCTCAGGTTCCCATTGACGAAGTTTGTATACCGTGTCTTGGAGAGGCACGGTGTGCATCTGACGGAGGTACACCCGATGGCGATCGCCAAGATCCGCCACTTTGAGTGGGTGTACCTCATTCTGGGCGTGGAGCCCCACGTTGATCGGTTGATGACCTTCTACTCCTGGAGGTGCATCCAGGGGTGGTACACCTTGGTCAATCGGATCAAGGGTTTGAAGATCTGCGCTACTGAGCGCAGTCTTCGGTCGTGGAAGCGGGAGTTTTTCTATATCTCCGCTCGCGTCATCCCCCTTGCGATGACGTTTAAGAATGGGAGAGCACTCCCCGCCCTTCACGCCCTCAACTACCAGGAGGCGGAATGGTTCGCCAAGATCTCCCAGATCCAGACTCCGGTGTACCGCTTTGTGGAGTCCGGGATGGTGATGCTCGGGATGAGCCGGGTGTGGAAGGAGGCGTCACAGATTCCCATCGTCCTCGAATACGGTTTGAACTCTGTCCCTTACTGCGCGTAAGGACGTCACGTCTCTGAGCATGGTGGGTCCTGCGGGCCCAGTTGGTTTCTGCGCAGACGTCCCTCTTCAAGGGGTTGCGAGTTTAGCCTTTGCGCAGACGCCCCTGTTTGAGGTGAGTCTTGCAGGTCTAACTGGGCTCTGCTGGGACCTACCTCTTCACATGGACCTCATGGCCCCACCATCCACCACCCTCAATCCCCTCTATATAAACCATCTACTGTAGCAGTTCATTGTAACTGATTGATTTTAGTGTCCGATTTCAAGAGCATAAGCTGTAAAAATGGTGATTGCTGGTCACTACCATCATCTCTTGACTTTTGGATTTGGCCTTATGGGTACTCTCTCTCATTAATAATATCATATATATGTGTGTGTTTTTTTAACTTTTTCTTTCATTAATAATATTATATGTAAATAAAAGCATGCATGATGCATGGAATATATAGACGTTGCCAAGCAAGCCTTAATAAACCCTAATCCTAAACTTAGCTAGCACTATGCATGTTTTGCAGGCAATATTGTCTCATTCCTGGTGTTTCTTTCACCACTGTAAGTTTTGAATCCTCTTTTCATCATAAATAATCTGTAATTAGCCTAGGTTTATATATATATATATATATATATATATATATATATATATATATATATATCACTCTAAGCACACACACTTAGTTCAAACATTTTTGCATTGAAAAAAACAGGCCGACGTTCTACAACGTTTACAAAAAGAAATCAACCGAAGGGTTTCAGTCAATACCTTATGTGGTGGGATTGTTTAGTGCCATGCTTTGGATCTACTACGCTTTGCTAAAGGGCCATGATGCCATGCTTCTTATCACCATCAACTCCGTTGGCATTGTCATAGAAACCTTTTATCTTTGTGTTTACGTCATCTATGCGCATAGGAAAGCCAGGGTAGGCGTTTGTGACTTTTTGATTTATTTTCCTATTATGATCGTTTGTTAATTTCTCTTAGCCCTAATTATTTGGAAGCATTATTTCATGTGCAGATGGAAAGTTTGAAGCTGATCACATTGTTCATAGTTGTTGGATTTGGATTGATTGTTCTTCTAACTCAATTCCTTACAAAAGGAGATAAGCGTTGCGCGATTGTTGGATGGATTTGTCTTATATTTTCTCTGTGTGTTTTTGTCGCGCCCTTAGGTGTCGTGGTACATATAAAAACAAATATCTAATAAAATTTCACTCATAGTATGTTACTGATAGGGTCTAAGCCTCTAAGGCCGTGAGGTAGGATGGGAACAATTTTTTTTTTCTATCTCCGAAAATAGAGGAAAAGATATTAAAGTACCACTATTGTTGGATCCAGTTTTAGAAAATATATAGTATTAATACAATTAAAAGGAATTTGAAATTTAATAGCATTATAATATAAGTATTTCAAATTTTAGATTACTATAGATTATAAATAGATTTAGGGTTTGTGAATACATACCTTAAACATCATCTACAATTAGCAATAATACTAACTTTATAACAATGAATGGAAAACTATTTTTTAAATTTACTTTTTTTTTCAGAGACAAGTGATCAAGACCAAAAGTGTTGCGTACATGCCAATTCTTTTGTCGATCGCTCTTACGATTAGTGCTGTTATGTGGTTCTTTTATGGTCTACTTCTTGGGGACTTCAACATTGCGGTATTCAAGACTAAAATCTTGCGAAATTTTTTCATATTTTTCTTCAAGTTTCTAACGTTTGATTTCTTGTTAACAGATCCCAAATACGCTCGGATTTACCTTTGGTATCATTCAAATTATATTATATTTTGTTTACAAGAACAAGAAGCCGGTTATTGATGAAAAAATCACCGAATTCAAAGAAAAAATGAGCGAATTGGATGAACCGAGAGTTCCAGAAGGAAAGGACCAAAACACAATCAATATGGTGTAGTCCAAGTGCGGCTAATCACACCACTGAAGTGGTAGTGTGATATTGATCGTAACTGATTTTGGTTTGATGTCAAAGTGTACCTTCTCTATAAATAATTGTGCACCTCTTGATTACATGTTTTTACCTTAATTTGGTCTTTCCTAGCTAACGTAACTCTTGTATTGTTTTCAGTATTGAATGTTGTATTGAATGTATTTTTATATAAATGAATTTGATTTTCTATACATAATATCATGGGTATTCTGCTTCCTTTTATTTAAAGAACTTTAAAAGAGCCACTCGATCGTCTGATCATCAGACTTCATTCATCTCATATGGCAAGTTATGAGAAACTATTATCGAAAAACTTATTGGACCATAACGGAACCAATAAATCATATTTTGTTAGGTAAGTGGCATTGAAGCGGACTCGGTTATAGGATGAAACCAATGAAAATAAAATTCGATCATGCAGTAATGGAGAGTAAACGATCGTCTGCTTACAGCTAGCACTCCACTCACCTGCTAAGATTAGGAAAGTTTTGGAAAGTTCATTGGTAGTTTATACACTTTAATGTATCAAAACTTTAAAAACAAAAATTTATATAAAAGTAATTATAGAGGTCGTTATAATTTAGAAATATGGGAGATCGAAGGATTAGAGGATGAGTGGATAACGTCATTATTTTGTGCCCACACATGCAATAATTTATGTCGAGATAAAAAGGTTTCATGCATGAAAAAAGTAACATAAAAAATAAATAAAAGAAGTGGACGTAAGGTGACAAATTCCACTTGTGTCCAAATCTCTTTTTTAGAAACAGTTTTAAATAATTCTGGTTTGTAGAACTAAAGCTTGTAGAGTATGTATAACTCTTGGGACTTAACCGATGTTTCTCGGAAGCCTTCACGTTATCCCGGTACGTTAAAGAACCTAACCATTCCTTCTATTTTGCCTTACACTTGAATCTAGAAGGACTAGAGTGTAATATCTTATGTTATAACATAAAAAAAATAAAACCCTAGCCCCTATACCTGCAGCGATCGGCAGAAAGGAGCAGCCATAAGACCACCGATTTTCTTTTTTGCAGCCAACTTTAAGCCTTAGAACTTCAATTCAAGGTATGTACTACGATTCCCCAAGTCTTTTTCACGTTAATTGACCCTCATATTGCGCGTATTGATCGAAAATCGTCTTGTTGTAGGCTAACCGGGTGGCCGCCCAATTGAGCGTTTCCGGGGCTGTTTCGAGTGAGGTTTTCGCATCAAAATCCCACTAGGTATGACATGTACATCATATTAAAATTCCGTGGTCATTGGATGTGTTTAGGTCGGTCAATCGATTTTAGTTCGAAAACTAGGGTTTATCGGGTGTAGAATTGTAAATTGTTGAGTTTGATGCGTTAGTTGATCGGGTGACCGACCGATTCAGTTTGTGCAGCCTTAGGGGGGTTTAAGGGCTGTGGAAAAATTATTTTTTGGTGCTCGGGGCTGTCGTGGTTAATGCTTCGTCAATCGAGTCGGCGGTGCGCGAATTTTCGTTTAAATGTTAAAGTAAGTGTTGTAAAAAGGAACCGTCAACCCAATCAACTCGGGTGACATAATTATGACGAATGAAAAGAGTTAAGATGGAATTTGGTCCATTCGGGGCTGATTCGTTTAACAAATGGTTTTAAGGTTTATTACACGCGCATTCGACCCGATTTGACTATCCTTGGGCCTTGGGCCAAGTGTTGGGCCTTGGGTCAAGTTGTTGGGCCTTGGGCCAGGTATTGGGCCTTGGGCCAAGTTGTTGGGCCTTGGGCCAAAGTGTTGGGCTTGTACGGCCCATTAGGCTAGAGTGTTCCTACCGTCTAGTTTAGTAACGCGTTATGTATAATTTACAGGCCCTTGCTTGTGATTGTGCCCTTAGGAACTTCCTAGCTCGTTGCAAGTATTCGATTGATCTCAGGTGAGTTCATGATGCCCTTTTTACTCATTTTACTTTTGGGCTAGCATGCGCACCTAAATGTTTTCTTACTTGATGAAATGTTTTAAAACGATTTTATATAGGCTTGCTAGTATATTGTAAGTCTTGGGATGTTAAATATATATATATATATATATATATATATATATATATATGTATATACATTATTTCTTGGCCTCTATTTGGCGATGTTGTAGTCGTTTCGACTACTGATGTTGTGTATGCCTACTTCGTGTTTGCATGCACTGATGTTACGTGTTTGGGTTGTACGTTTGCTCGACCCTGATGTTATACGTGGATGTTATATATATATATATATACTGTTATATATATAGGTATGTTATTGAATGGATGTTTACATATACATTTGTATATGTATGTATGAGGATGTTTAAGTTCGATAATGATGATTAGATGGATTTACCCTTTTACTTTTAGAAAACCTTTGGTATGGAGTAAATCTTTTACTTAAAACTTGAACTCACTCAGCTCAAGCTGACTTTGTGTGCATGTTAGTGTAAGTTTCAGGATTTGGAAGATGATGCCTTATCGCTTGGACGTGCACGGAGCTACTTGGATGGTGAAGGGCATACTGGAAGGAAGAATTGTTTATGAATATTTTATTTCAAGAAAACTTATAAAAGTTATACCTATTTTGGTTCTAGGGCAAAATTCCCGGGTTTCGGGAACTTATTTCATTTTTCATGTTTTCCGCAAAATTTATACTCTGATACGTTTGTTTTAATGGAAGAAACGGTTTTTAAGTTTATTAAATTTTACGAGTGTTTGAATGATTACCAACTGTGGGGTTCCCGGGGTTCGGGGCCTTACAAGTTGGTATCAGAGCCTTGGTTCGAGGGATCCAAGCATCCCCGAATGCTTGGACTCGAACTGTAAGAAAATGGACCAGTATGCCCGCCGCGAGTAGCTGCACGCCAAGAGGTAACTTTAAATTATTTAGTCATTCCTTTACATTTAAGATTTCCCTTATGTGATTAACTGTTAAGTGTTAGATAGAGTGCTAATATGGTTAGGGGCCATGGGTGATTAGGACGGGCGGGTAAAGTAAACGTTTAATCACACTTGATCAACGTCATTAGCAGTTTACCCTTACCTTACATGTTCTAAATGCCACTTATACTTAATCATATTAAAACTCTGTCTTTGTAGGGATAAGTCATGGTTAATACTCGAACAACCAGGAGAGGTGGTTCTAGCGGTCGTGGTCGTGGTCGTAGGCCACGTGCCGAAGCCGAGAATAAGATTCCTACTCCCCAGCAGGAAACTCCGATTCATGAGGAGGGGGTAACCCCGCCTTAGATCCTGCTTTACACGCGGCTATCGCGGATGAGGTTTACCAGGTGCTCCATAGCGCCATTCCAGAGATCGTTGCTGAGTCCGTCAAGGTCATGGAAGAATCACTAGCTGGTAAGGGTTCGGATAGGGGAAGGAAGAGTAAGGAGGTACAGGTCGAAGAGGAAGAGGAAGTGTATGTTCCGAGTGGGGATGAAGATGAGGTGCGGACCGTTAGTGTATCGACCCGGGGTTGCTCGTATGGTGACTTTAAGAAGTGCGACCCCCCTTCTTTCGATGGCACTAAAGATGCATTGGCAGCACATCAGTGGGTGAGGGAGATGGAGTCTGTTCTGAGGGTTAGTAAATGCAAGGGGGATGACATGGTGACTTATTCTACTGCCTCGTTCCGTTCCGAGGCACTATGTTGGTGGGATAACTTGGCGCAAGCTATGGGTGATCGTGAGGTTAGGAGGATGACGTGGGATGTGTTGAAGAAATTGGTTCTCGATCAGTTTTGTCCTCCGCATGAATTAGATAAAATAGAACAGGAATCCTTGACCTTGGAGGCTGGTTCTATGTCGCATCGGGAGTATACCATCAAGTTTAACAAGATGGCTCGCTTATGTCCCGACTTGGTTACTCCCGAAGCCAAGAGGATTAAGAAGTACGTGAAGAGACTTTCGGTGGATATTCGTAGGGGTGTGTTGACTACCGACATGAACTCTAGCAGGTACGCTTTATGATCAGAGGGAGAAATTACCGCCTACGGAGAATAGGAGGGCATAGAACTCAAATTCGTACGGTAAGTGGCCTGGGGGGAACAATTTTAACTCGTCCGGGAAAAGGGTAAAGACTGAGACTTCTGAGTTTAAAAGGGATGCAGCGTCTGGTAATTGCAAGAAGTGTGGGAAGCCGCATAAGGGGAAGTGTAGGATGGGGTCTGGCACTTGTTTTTGTTGTGATAAGGTGGGACACCCCCATTTCGAGTGCCCGACATTGACCTGTTTCCGCTGTAAGGGCTCGGGTCACTTGGCATCAAACTGTCCTTCCATTAAGGCGGGGGGGGGGGGGTCCGGGCAGGGGACTTCCTCGAGGGGGAAGATGGATGAGAAGCCAAAGGCCAGGGCGAGGGCTTTCAACATCTCCAAGAAGGAAGCGAAAGAGGATGCGGATGTCGTTTCAGGTACTTTTTCCTTATTTAGCTTTCATTCCACCGTTACAATTTCTTATTCCTTTGAATTCGTATGTGTTGATCGTTTAGCTAAGCAGTAGTATAATATTGTCCTAAGTACCTTTCTACTTGATGAATTACAGGCGTCAGTCTTATTTGATTCGGGCGCCAGTAGAAGTTTTGTGTCTACCGCTTTCTGTTCCTCGTTGAACAAATCACCCGAGCGCGTAGTCGATGTGTTTGAGGTTGAGGTCGCCGTAGGAAAATCCGTGTCTGTGTTTAGGGCTATTCAGGGTTGTTCCATCGAGTTTTCTAGTCATAGATTTCCGGTGCGATTGTATTTGATGCCGCTTGGTTGTTTCGATGTGGTGCTCGGGATGGATTGACTCGCGAATGTTGATGCTCAGATCATTTGTAGTCAGAAACTCGTTCGTCTAAAGGCCCCGGATGGGACTCGGATTACGGTCTTCAGTGATCAGAATGCTGCGACGCCACATATTATATCCATGATTAAGCGGGGGAAGTTGATACAGCGGGGGTGCGGGGCGTATCTGGCGTATGCTATGAATGTGAATACCGAGGTGGCTACCGTCGGTGATGTTCCTATTGTTGGGGATTTCCCGGATGTATTTCCAGATGATTTGTCAGATGTGCCGCCGGATCGCGAGGTCGAGTTCCAGATAGACCTTGTACCGGGCGCCAAACCCGTTGCCCGAGCTCCCTACCGTCTAGCGCCGAATGAAATGAAGGAGCTTATGGCTCAATTGGAAGACTTGCTCGATAAGGGCTTTATTTGACTGAGCATCTCACCTTGGGGTGCCCCGGTCTAGTTCGTTAAGAAAAAGGACGGTAGCATACGAATGTGCATTGACTACCGTGAGTTGAATAAGCTCACTGTTAAAAATCGGTACCCACGCCCGAGGATCGATGACTTATTCGATCAACTCCAAGGAGCTAATTGGTTCTCGAAGATCGACCTTAGGTCCGGGTATCATCAGCTGAAGATTCGGGAGGAGGATATTCCTAAGACTGCCTTTCGCACTCGTTATGGGCATTACGAATTTCTGGTGATGTCTTTCGGTTTGACCAACGCACCGGCTGCGTTCATGGATCTTATGAACCGGGTGTGTAGACCGATGCTCGATCGTTCAGTTATTGTGTTCATCGACGACATTCTTGTGTACTCAAAAAGTGAATCCGATCACGCCGGTCATCTCAGGGAAGTGCTGGAGGCTCTGCGAAAGAACAAATTGTATGCGAAATTTTCTAAGTGTTCCTTCTGGTTACGTGAGGTTCAATTTTTGGGCCATGTTATTAACCCGAGTTGTATTTTGGTTGACCCCGCAAAGGTGGAAGCCGTGAATGAATGGGAGTCTCCTAAATCTCCAACCGAAATCCGTAGTTTTCTGGGTTTGGCGGGGTATTACCGCCGCTTTATTCCCGATTTTTCGAAAATTGCTTCTTCACTAACCAAGCTGACTAAGAAAAGTGTTAAGTTCTTTTGGGGTACGGAACAGGAGGAGGCTTTTCTCGATTTAAAGAACAAATTGACGCATGCCCCGATCTTAGCTTTACCTGATGGCACCGATGATTTGGTGGTGTATTCTGATGCCTCTTATCAGGGGCTTGGGTGTGTTTTGATGCAGCGAGGTCAAGTCAACGCTTATGCCTCACGACAGTTGAAGCCTCACGAGGCGAATTATCCTATCCACGATTTAGAACTGGCAGCGGTTGTATTTGCGCTTAAGTTGTGGAGGCACTATTTGTACGGTGTTCCTTGCGTTATTTATACCGATCATAAGAGCTTAAAGTATTTCTTCGAACAAAAGGAACTGAATATGCGGCAGCGTTGATGGTTGGAGTTGATTAAGGACTACGACCTGGAGATCATGTATCATCCGGGTAAGGCTAACGTGGTGGCCGACGCGTTAAGCCGGAAGGAGAGACCAAAACCTATTCGTGTGAAATCCTACCAGCTTATTCTCAAACTCGACATTTTGAAACAAATAGCCAACGTACAGAATGAAGCGTTGCAGGTGAAATGGATTATGTCAGAGCGTATTTGGGGTCAGGAAAAGTTGTTGGAAGACGTAGGTGATGGGGTGAAATATAAGGATGGTCGTTTATGGATACCGAGGTATGGAGGATTCAGAGATAAAATTTTGGATGAGGCACACAAGTCGCGCTATTCTATTCACCCGGGCGCGACCAAGATGTACCAAGACTTGAAGAAAAATTATTGGTGGCCTGCAATGAAATTTGAGGTGACTCAGTACGTGAGTAAGTGATTGACGTGTCTATAGGTTAAGGCCGAGCATTAGAAGCCATTTGGGAAACTTCATCCGTTGGAAATACCTGAGTGGAAATGGGAACATCTTACCATGGATTTCGTGACTAAACTGCCTCATACTCCTAGGGGCAATTATGACACCATTTGGGTAATTGTGGATAGACTGACCAAGAGCGCTCATTTCTTGCCGATTCGAGAGACTTTTAACTCAGAGCAGCTGGTCGATGTGTTTATTCGTGAGATCGTCTCTAGGCACGGGGTGCCGGTGTCTATTGTTTCGGATAGGGATACACGTTTCACCTCCAGGTTTTGGAAAAGGTTTCACGAGGAGATGGGCACCAAACTCCTCATCAGTACTGCCTATCACCCGCAGACAGATGGTCAGTCCGAGAGGACCATTCAGACTCTCGAGGATATGTTGCGGGCTTTTGTTATCGACTTTGGTGGTAGTTGGGACCGTCACTTACCGTTGGTGGAGTTTTCGTATCATAACAGTTATCACGCCACGATTGGGATGCCACCGTTTGAGATGTTGTGTGGTAGGAGGTGTAGGACTCCTGTCTGTTGGGGTTCCATTGGTCAAAAGCAGTTAGGTAGTTTAGAGGTGGTCGAGGCTACGAGAAACTCGACAAGATTAAAGCATTTATGAAGGCCGCGCAGGATCGTCAGAAATCTTATGCCGATAAAAGGCCTTTCCTGTTTGAGGTTGGGGATCGGGTTATGTTAAAAGTTTCTCCCTGGAAGGGCATTATTTGTTTTCGTAAGAGGGGGAAGCTCAATCCGAGGTTTATTGGCCCGTTCCATATTTTGGCCTGAGTTGGCGAGGTAGCTTATAGACTGGATTTACCCGAGGAGCTCGCGGGGATTCATCCTACTTTTCACGTGTCTCATATAAGGAAATGCTTAGCGGATGAGGAGGCCCATGTGCCTCTTGACGATATTGAGCTCGATGGTAAGCTGAACTACGTCGAGCAACCGATTGCTATCCTTGACGGTCAGGAGAGGCGCTTGAGAAATAAGGTGGTTAGGCAGGTGAAGGTGCAGTGGAAGCACCGTAGGGGTTCCGAGGCCACTTGGGAGTCCGAAGACGAAATGATGAGGCTTTATCCGCAGTTGTTCCTGTCGCATCGGGATTCGAGGACGAATCCCATTGTAAGGGGGATGGACTTGTAACACCCGTTAACTCCGGTTTGAAGAACTAAAGCTTGTAGAGTATGTATAACTCTTGGGACTTAACCGACGTTTCTCGGAAGCCTTCACGTCATCCCGGTACGTTAAAGAACCTAACCATTCCTTCCATTTTGCCTTACACTTGAATCTAGAAGGACTAGAGTGTAATATCTTATGTTATAACATAAAAAAAAAATAAAACCCTAGCCCCTATACCTGCAGCGATCGGCAGAAAAGAGCAGCCATAAGACCACCGATTTTCTTTTTTTTGAGCCAACTTTAAGCCTTAGAACTTCAATTCAAGGTATATACTACGATTCCCCAAGTCTTTTTCACGTTAATTGACCCTCATATTGCGCGTATTGATCGAAAATCGTCTTGTTGTAGGCTAACCGGGTGGCTGCCCAATTGAGCATTTCCGGGGCTTTTTCGAGTGAGGTTTTCGCATCAAAATCCCACTAGGTATGACATGTACATCATATTAAAATTCCGTGGTCATTGGAGGTGTTTAGGTCGGTCAATCGATTTTAGTTCGAAAACTAGGGTTTATCGGGCGTAGAATTGTAAATTGTTGAGTTTGATGCGTTAGTTGATCGGGTGACCGACCGATTCAGTTTGTGCAGCCTTAGGGGGGGTTAAGGGCTGTGGAAAAATTATTTTTTGGTGCTCGGGGCTGTCGTGGTTAATGTTTCGTCAATCGAGTCGGCGGTGCGCGAATTTTCGTTTAAATGTTAAAGTAAGTGTTGTAAAAAGGAACCGTCAACCCAATCAACTCGGGTGACATAATTATGACGAATGAAAGAGTTAAGATGGAATTTGGTCCATTCGGGGCTGATTCGTTTAACAAATGGTTTTAAGGTTTATTACACGCGCATTCGACCCGATTTGACTATCCTTGGGCCTTGGACCAAGTGTTGGGCCTTGGGTCAAGTTGTTGGGCCTTGGGCCAGGTATTGGGCCTTGGGCCAAGTTGTTGGACCTTGGGCCAAAGTGTTGGGCTTGTACGGCCCATTAGGCTAGAGTGTTCCTACCGTCTAGTTTAGTAACGCGTTATGTATAATTTACAGGCCCTTGCTTGTGATTGTGCCCTTAGGAACTTCCTAGCTCGTTGCAAGTATTCGATCGATCTCAGGTGAGTTCATGGTGCCCTTTTTACTCATTTTACTTTTGGGCTAACATGTGCACCTAAATGTTTTTTTACTTGATGAAATGTTTTAAAACAATTTTATATAGGCTTGCTAGTATATGGTAAGTCTTGGGATGTTTTATATATATATATATATATATATATATATATATATATATATATATATATATATATATATATATATATATATATATACATATACATATACATACTCAGCTTAAGCTGACTTTGTGTACATGTTAGTGTAAGTTTCAGGATTTGGAAGAGGATGCCTTATCGCTTGGACGTGCACGGAGCTACTTGGATGGTGAAGGGCATACTGGAAGGAAGAATTGTTTATAAATATTTTATTTCAAGGAAACTTATAAAAGTTATACCTATTTTGGTTCTTGGGCAAAATTCCCGGGTTTCGGGAACTTATTTCATTTTTCATGTTTTCCGCAAAATTTATACTCTGATACGTTTGTTTTAATGGAAGAAACGGTTTTTAAGTTTATTAAATTTTACGAGTGTTTGAATGATTACCAACTGTGGGGTTCCCGGGGTTCGGGGCCTTACATTTAGTTAAAGAACAAAGTTTAACACATTACGAAGTTAATAACAGTAACTTCAAATGTTTTTAATTTAAAAAAAAATGAGACATGTTTTCGCAGATAAACTCTTTAACGATTTATAAAAATAAGGGGTTGAGTTTCATTCATGTTTAGTTCTCGTAAACTCTTAGGGTACCCAACTCACAATGTATGCTTTGAGAAGATCCATGAACTCAATTAACTCAATCGCATCAAATTCAATAAAAGTTAATATACCAAAAAACTCTTATATGTTTAATTTACACATTTTGATCTTTCTCACTAGCACTATAAATTAGAGTATTGCACCGACAAGCATATGTTTCACGTATTTATCAGAGAAGACGTCGGTGAACTTTTGTGGAAAATCAAGCATTTCTAAAGACTTCACCAATGGATCAACGTTCAAGCGCGTATTACTGGAGAAACATTACTACCTTCTAAAGATTATCGATGGTTACTTAGAACCCGCAACTTTAATTTTGTCTTTGTTATGTTCTACTCTTGTAATAATTTGTCGGTGATTAAGGAAGGGCATCGATGAATTTTAAAACATTAGTTTTGTTTTTATTATATATGTCAATGATCGTACACCCGTGTCCACAAATGAAATCGACCATCGACTTTTACATCGATAGTATCTTCTTTCGGTAATGTATTATTTGATGCTACCTATATTCGTTTAGTTTATGATTAGTTTCCTTGTTAATTAACTCACAACATATGAACATTATCTAATATTTAGTATAATTGAGAATTTTAGTGTCACAAAGTATACTAATTTTGTTTTTTATACATTGTAATGGTTTTGTCCCTTTGTCTAACCCTTAGTGTTGGCTGGATGGCTGTCTTGATAAGGTTAACTGTTTGGTCTCTTTGGTACCCAAGTTTGAATCTTGGGTCTCTATATTTATTTATTTTTTTAACTGTTGATGTTGCAAATATTGGGCGTCTCTTTTTTGGTTTTTTTTATTTAGAGTTTGCTATTTATGTTTTTTTATACCTGAGAATGTTTTCTTTCAACATTAATTTTGGTGTGGGCCGGATGGTTGTATGGTTAAGTGAAACCGACCGAGTTTGATCACCCGGTTTTGTTTTAGTTTCGGTACCGTAACGAACGTAATAAAAATCGACCGAATTTCAATTTTGTTTTCATTTTTATCATTTAGTTTTAGTTTTGGTACCATAACGAACTTGATGCGAACCCGCCAAATTTGCGTAGACTCATCGCCTCAACACTCGGCTGGATCGAAAACGCTTGGGTTCTACCAACGCCCGTGTTTTAGTGGCCGACGCCATTTCATTAGCCCACCTCTATTTTTATATTGTTTTTGTTGTATTTTTTTGTTTTAGTTTCGATACCATAATGCCCACTTCGGTTTTTATATTGCTTTTGTCTTATTTTTTGTTTTAGTTTCGATACCATAGCGCACGTAGCCAAAACTAACTGAATTTGCGTCGACTTACCGTCTCAAAACAGGGACCGACAACACTTGAGTTTTACTACCGTCCGGGTTTTACCGACCTGCGCTGACACGTTGCGCAGGGTAATACACTAGTTTATAATAAATATAAAACAAGAACAAAATGGTTTTATTAAAATGTTGTATAAAATTAAATTTTCTGTTTTTGGATATTGAAATGGGTTAACATATACGGTGGGATAAAAGGTACAAAGTCAATCTCATGAAATTGGAAGGTAACAAAAACCAACTTTACACATCAACCTGTTATTTGTGGAGAAGAATGTGCAACTTGTAGGTAAGTTGTGGATCCCAAAAACTTTAATGGGGCTTATTTATTTTCATTCTGTTAAGATATTTTTCCAAAATAACTTAGTTGACATATCTAAAAGAAAATAATTGTTTTTTTCAGTAATACTTCTAAAGTCAGTGTATATATATAATAATATTATGCATGTTTCATTGTATTAGTATGTCACCCTCTCAAATTATTATTATTATTATTTTATTATATTTTCTGGATTCTGGTTAGAGAATCCAGAAGATATAATAAAAGGAATAATAATAATAGTAATTTTAGCACGTTTAAGAGTTATGATTATGTCATGAATATCCATATTTTCATACACATACACGCATGCATACATGTAGTCATGTATTACGATAAAAGACAAACAAGAAATATGAAAGGGTCAGGTGAAAGAGATTAGCCAAGATTCTCCACTTACAATTATTCCTGCTTTTCAAGAAATGGTGGTCATTATATTATGGAAATATAGGTAGGTTTCTTTACCATTTTCGTGATGAAATATGAGACTTGTAAGCTAGTTGCCATGCAAAACGACCACTCACACCCACCAACAACACACTTCTATATATCTTCTTTTTAAAAAGCATGAAGCGCACAAAAGCGATAGGGTCAATAGATGAGGCGCAAGGCACAAAGCACAAAAGTGGATGAGCTTTTCATACGCATGGCGCAAATTGCTCACGCAATTTTTTGTTTATGTATCCCATATATTTTTAGCATGCAGCACTACCTAAAAAATATAGTTTTAAATAACCTTTATATGTGATTTAATATATAAATTACCAACATGTACAAGCTAAAACCCTTCTGCATAACATCCGGATACACAAAAAAGTCATCGTGTACATGAAGCGTGTGCTTTTTGGTGCGTGTTTTGCGCCTCAACTTGCGCTTTCTGTACAGAGTGCGCCTTATGTACACGAAAGTGATGGAGCTTGTGTCTTAGACTCTTATGTCGCTTTGCGCCTATGCACACTTTTTAAAACCAAGCTATATATACAGACTAGAGACAGGTTAAATTAAAAAGACAGCTTCCTAGAAGGTGTAGAAAGCCATGAGATTATAACATGTGTATTAATGAATAAAAATAAAAAATGGTATAAATATCTTTTGGTCCCAAGTTTTAATTTAGGTTAATTATGGAAGTTAGTCTTATCCCTATTTTTATAGACCTTTAAACCCAACTTTTTTTTTTCTTAAATATCAGTTTAAACCATTAAACCGGTTTTAGTCTAATAAAATACTTTACAGTTTGCGACCCATATTTAAAAAAAATATTTTACCCTAACGATTATAATCGAAGATGAACCCCATTTTGGCCTTCCTAGTAACCGAAGATTTAAACTATTGAAGCTTACGAATAAAGAAAACATAATAGAGACTGCTATTGAAGGTTCAAAAACTTTGTTTGCAACTCGAGTGCCTTCTAATTATTTTTTTTTATTATGAATTAACTTTTGAATTATTGTTTATTATGGAATTGATCATGTATGCTTAGGTTATTTTTAGTTTTAGTTGAAGTTGCATTTATATGAAATTACAAGGTAAACCATTCAATGGTTGATCCTCCCACAGCAACCCGGTTCAACCAGTTGTACCATTTTTTAGCTTAATCTGGTGCGAGTGGAAAACATGTTTTTAAAACATTGATTTTAACGGATCTAAAATTACAGCATACGAACTCATCGCCACCATATATAACTCAAAGCACACGAATTACATTCCTCAAATCCTGCATATATGTGAATCAAATTATCGGAAGATTCACTAGATTTACGTCCATTGCTGGCAATGAATATATTCAAAATCGTATATAAGAATGTATACCTTGTTTGTTTTTATAATCTGCAATAGTCGTATTGTTTAAACATTTTTGTATATGAGTGTTTTAAGAAAAATAATTATCCACTTCTACACACTCTTTTTTTATATGTGTTAGCTATTTTTATATTAGCACAATTATTCCGGTTCGGGTCGGGTTAATCGGGTTCGGATATTTTGGACACCCCTAGTAGTCACCAATCCCAGCCATCTAGCTGCTTGTCTTGATCCCTCTCTAGTCAAAGTAAGAATCATTCATGCATTACAACCCAAAATAATATTCCAACTGAAACGACTCTTGCTAGGTCAGTAGGTTGCCGTGATTCAGCGCTTTTTCTCTAGTAAATTCATGATTTTCTTTTTATTCTTTGAAGTAGAAGGTACTCTTTGAGCTAAAGAGTACAACTTGGATATGACTTAAATGTGTTTGTGTATATGATACTATAAAATAAAAACTCTAAAACATGTCACATGTGACAAAACATTTTATTGTTAGAAGATTCTCAGGACCATTTTGTTTTGTGCTCCCACTTTAGGTAAAAGGAAAAAACAAGGGTGTTGTCTTTTATAAACTTTAATTAGTTTTTGTAAACAAGCTTACCATGTTAAATTTTGTTTTATAAAAGGTTCATGTTTGTAAGACTTTTATTTTAATTTTATCAAACTTATTTCAGTGATCCATTATAACTTTGATTTTTCATGCCATAATTATATCTAATTTTTAATAAACTATTAAATGATTTTATAAAACCTGGTCTTAGATTATAAGTAATATTTTTGTTAGCTGTATATAGTTCTTTTAAGTAATCTAAAGTTCATTTAAAGTAAATCATTTTCTTTTAGATTGATGCGTTTGTATACCGAAGGCTATCTCTAGATATGTTGTTGATTTTAGAAATCTAACGTTGAACTCAATTAATTTTCCTAGATCACAGACCCGGCTCCGAAAATCGCTAAAAAAATTTGGGCCGAAGACGAGTATAAATTCGGGCCTTAAGACTTAACTAAAATATAAAATTCAATAACTCAAACAAAAGTAAATCATACGATGATAATTGTAATTTCAATACACAAAACATAAATATTGTAGCAAAAATAATCTAATTTACATGCTCTCTTAGCATTTTTTGAAGCAAAACCCTCGATCAAGTCTTGATAGTTTATATGCTCTCCATCACATCGCTCTCAATAGATATCAATGCCAAGCCGTTAAACTAGCACAATAGCACGTAAACAACCTAAGTACCTAACAATAAATCAACAATAATTCAATACCAAATAAAACATGAAATTATAATACTAAACAAATAAATAACTAAACTAAGACTAAGGGCAACTGAGCAACAAATTATAAATTTAAAATGATATAATCTATTTATCTTACGAACCTCAAAAACTCAAAAGTCAGGACTGCTGCTGAAGAGTCAGACTATCGGAGGGGCCAAGAGACAGACCAAATCCGGCGTAGCGGCACTTTGGCGACGCCAACAGATGACGGTCACGATTGCGCTGGCGGTGATTTAAAGGGTTTCAATTTTCTTTTCAAACCTGATGTCTGATGAGTACGCTGTACGTTTTTTCCCTCCTGGTCTTCTAATTCATAAATTGATTAAACAAAATTGTAAATGGGTATTGGGCCTGCAATTAATTTGGACATTTCCCAATTGTAATTGGGCCTAATAAAACATTCAGTTGTTAAAAGAAAACCGAATACATATTTTTTTTGTTTGAAAAAAAATATATATAACATTTTTTTTTAAATTTTCGGGCCTACCGGATAGTCGGGCCTCGGTCCGTCGACCACTCAGCCCTTGCCAATGGCCGGCCCTGCTAGATCACCTAAGGCCGGTCCACAAGCAACATCGCATCGACTACAATTTTGTTGTTTTCCAAATTTATTCAACTCTTGACATAGTTTTAATACGGTTACTAGACAATTGATGCACGTTGCAATCATAGCATGGAATGTAATTCCTCTGTTTTAGTTTCTTAAGCGTTTTGAATGTAATTCATCTGTTGTTAGGTTCTTCAGCTTTTGATAATTTAATTACGCAAAACTTTGTACGATGGTGCATAGACCGAATATATAAAATTATGATCCATAAGGCACGTACAATATTTTGAAATAAGTTGTTATGTTGATGGTTGAACGTATTGAGAATAGAAAACCTTACATGAAACAAATAAAAAAGTTTTAAAAAAATAAAAACCTATATCACTAAATAAAACAAATGGCGATATGAAATCTAGTAATGTTAAAAAAATATTATTATGAGTAAAGTACATTTGTGTTAATTAGGCGGAATAACTTGTGGTCCTATTTTGAAATTTTTGTTGACTGATTCTTTGTATCTAATTTCATTACACATTGTGCTCCTCCCTCTAACATCGTCAACTTTTACCATCAAATACTTGACAGACCTAGTAGCAAAATCGTCTTTTTTCACACAAAAAAACTACTATCATTAATGTCCTCCATTTTGTTACGATCAAGCCGATCATTGACGCTCCCTATTTGGCAGGTAGTTATCACTCCTTGATTGGTTGGTTGATTTGTGATTATCGAACTAGAACTTGCAAGGAAAATGAAATTGAACATTTTGTAGCCAGAATTAGGGTGAATGCCACCCTAAGTCACCTAAGATTGCCCTTAAAGGTGGTGGTGAACTTCAATATCCAGTTTGAACAAGGGCGTGGGAAAAGATCAAGTAAGGATAAATAGATATAATATTAATGCCTAATTATGTATTACAATGTGTTAATCAGGATTTTTTTTGTTTTTATGATCGAGGTTTTATCTTGATCTTGGTTTGTAAGGAATGATCAACTCATTATGTATATTTTGTAATGAATGATTAACTCATTAAATATCTTTAAAAAGATAGTGTATGGATTATGCAACTCGTTTAATATCTTCAAAAAGATATGTGTAATGTACAATGTATATGGATTTATCAATGCACAATGTATCTACAACTAGGATGTAGATCCGGAATAACTTAGTTCTGGAATTAGGATGTACCGATGTAGAGCTGGAAAAGTGGAGGTTAACTAGCCTAATGCTGGAATTAGGACGGATTATCATTTACTAATCTGCAATTATGCTTAGTGCTGGAATTAGCTTAATTGTACTTTACTTAAATATTTTTTAAGATTAATAATTCTTGACACAACACGTTTTGCATGAAATAATACTGAATTTAAATCAAAATTAGTAGCAAAAATTCAAAAAAAGATTAGCTCAGAGATGCCCAATCTGGATGTGGACATTCATATACCCAATCAGGGCCTCTGTATCGCACACAATGAAGCCATAAACCTTCTTCACTGCCATCATATCTGTATTCAAAACAATAATTTTATTCACAAACCAAATTTAAATAGTGAGAATATAAAATGAAAAGTGTTTAAAAGGATTTTAAAATTTAAATGCTTATTAATTACCCTATAGGAGCCAAGTTTGGGCAATTAGTGCACATTGGATCAATGTCAAAACCTTCACTGGAATCTTCGTGTTGACTATTGCAATTATCATTGGAGTTGTCTTTCAACGAATGGTCTGACTTCACCGCGTTAAATGATCTCCTAGAACTATTATCAACATAATCAGTTAGGTAGAGTGTGTCGTTGGCTATTGGGTGGCCCGTTGATTGCAAATGTACACGAATCTATTTAAGACAGTCAAAAGGTCAATGTCAAACAGGCAGATTTGGATAATTTTTTCCCTAATAGGTATAGTCTGAACTCTAAAAGGGTCAAATGTTGGTCAATTTATAGTTTTCATGCATAAAGCCTTCCAGATATAAATAGTGCTTTGAAAAAGATATTACTCGTGTTGACCCGTTACCTTACCCATTGACCCACCCAATTCTCAACCTCAAAATGCATTTTCTTACTTGATGAGTTCTTCCGGTGATTGGATGACATGATACGATACTATATTTCCCATTAGTACAAATTCTAGTAAATTTTGTGCAGGCGGCCTTCCCGTTTAACGTCTTACCGTCTTTTTCATCAAAGTCCCCTACCTACAACATGGCAATATTTATGAATACTATTTGAAAAATGTGAGAGTAAGAATACGAGGTGGTAATTTTAACTCATTTGTGTAAACATGTCAGTTTAGTTCATACTACGGATAAAGTTTTCAAAAATAGCTAAAATGAAAACAGGTTAAATGTAGAAAAGCAACTAGTAACCCAAAGTGTATTCAAAGGCATCAAACCTCTTAAATTGTTTTATTTATACATTCATATTATCATAGTAATAATATACTGAGGTTATTTAGAAATTGCTACATGTTTTGACCCATTAACATGGGCCAAGGGTAGGGCTGTAAATGAGCCAATCTGAGCAAGGTTGGGCTCAGGCTTGATCATAAACGTGTTGGCTCAGCTCAGCTAGTTTATTTTAACAAGCTGAAAAGTCAAGCTCGAGCTTAGCTCGTTAATTTTTTTTTCAACACGTATTTATATATAAAAGAACAAAAAAAATTGTAACATACACGTAATACAACATTTATAAACTAGAGAAATTATAACATATGCATTACTTTAGCTTTTTTTTTTAAAGATGAAGAGGTGGATTCAAAATATTATATGTATTATTTTATGTTTTTTTCAATAGTTTTGTATATTATTACCGTTATTGTGTGTGTGTGTGTATTAAAATTTGACGTTTACTTTAAACGAGCCAATCAAGCGAGCTAGTTATCGGCCCGAGCCAACTGCAACGCGGGCTCGGCTCGTTTATAAACCAAGCCGGCTCGGCTAGTTTACAAACTAGCTTTTTTTAAGTCGAGCTTTTTCAGCAAGCCGAGAGCCTTTTGAACAGCCATACCAATGGGAAGTTACCTTATACATCAAGTGGACATAATCAAAAAAGTAATTGTAACTCAACATAAGTCTTTTTACCTCTGCAGTACTCCTTCCTTCTCGAGCATTAAAATTTACCCTCAAATTCACAATTTGCTGAACAAAATTAATAATAAAATCAACATAAGAAAAAAAATCATCATTAGCCAAACAACCCTCCTCAAAGGAAATATTACCTCCTCTTTGGGAAATTCCCCAACTACTTTTGCAATATACTGTTTCTGCACCATCCCAGATTCAATCTAAACAAAATTGATTATGCATCAACTTTTAAGCATATAAATATGAAAACTTAAAAATAATTAAATAAATAAATTAATTATTACTTGTTGCCTGAAAATATCAGCTTGAGAAGCACTTCTAGCAAGAATAAGAAGTCCTGAAACTAAACGATCTAACCGATGAATCGCTTTTGTAGAGTTAAGAAGTTAGGCATTTTAAAATGTAAATGTAAACAGAACTTTTAGATGGGCAGGATGGTAATTTGCAAAATAATAAGTTGGATACGAAAGAGAGGTGCCAAATCATGTTCTGCCTGAAGAATACCAACAACAGTGTTTTTACGGTACTGCCCACATGGATGTACCTGAAGAAAATAGGGAGTTCAAGATAAAGCCCACCAACTTTAAACATTTTAGCAGTTTAGTAGTCCATAACATTTTTTTGCAGTTGTTATAGACTTGTATCCTTTACTATCAGTTTATTTAATTACTTGTTGAAAATGCCAATTTGACATGTTTAACAGGTTGAATATTTATTTTGAACAAGTTTATATATGGGTTAATATTTTGGGGGGGGGGGGGGGGGTGAGCAACCAGCTTTCAGCATGTTAGTGTTTTAGTCCCTTAACGTTTACTTTCATCATTATTATATTTACTGATTGGTACCTGTGGTGGCCACATAAGAATTTAACTTGTTTAACTCCTCAAAATTGCATTTTTAACAAGTTTGAAAAAAGATAACGAAAATTTGCAAAAAAAAATTAAGGGACTAAACTGCTAAAATGTCGAATGTAAGTTGGTTTGATCCAACATTAAACACAAGTAGGCCAGCAAAAGAATGTTCACGTTTGTTCGTTTAACTTTAACCGGACAAATGGTTGAGCACGAACAATTAAACGAAGGGGGTTTTCTTCGTGTTTGTTCATTAAGAAAATGAATGTGTTCGTGTTCGTTTATGTTCGTTCATCAACGGTATAAACGAACGGTTGATGAATGTGACCGAATGAATACAATTGAAGATAAATAAGCAAACATAATTGAGCATAAACCAATCAAGTAAATGCATAATGAATATATTAACAAACGTAAATGAACCAACTTAAACAAACAAAAGTACAGAAGCTCACAATTTGAACTTACGGGAACTGAAGCAGGCTTGCAAACAGTAAGCACATCTTCACCTTTATGCAAAACCGTAACATCCAAACCCATCACGGGGGGCTCATGCCTAAATTTCATATAAAATTAGCATCTTGATTTCACATAAAAAAAACAAGTATGAATTTGTTTAACATTACACACCTATGCACAAAGTGACTGATCTTTTGTGATGATTGAACTCTATACGAAACAGGCACCGTCTTTCCGTCCACTTGTATTCGACCCGATTTAACAGCAGAATCCTACATGTTTACCATATCATGAATCAAACGATACAGCAATCAGATAATATGATGTTACTTTTTACATAATAATCGCGGTTTCGGCCTTTGAATTCATCAGCAAACAGGTCAACAATGGTCTTTCCGGCCCACCGATTCTTGGCCTGGTGTTGAAATTAACCGATTAGGGTTTTAGAATATAACAGTAATTGAATTGGGGATGTAGGTACGTACATGAGAAATGAATTCGAAGTAATAGGGTTTAACATAGCGGATTCCTGAAAGTAATTATAATTAATTAAAACTATGAGTTTACGATAATAATAATAATAAGTAGATAGAAGGAAGGAGAAAACGGTAAATACCGTTTCGGAAGATGTAGTCGTGGCGTTGGGGTGGGTTGGCCGGAGTTTGCCATACGATCTCCATGTTTTCTCTGTTCCTCTTCATGCTGTTATGTTGTTTAATACTTGTTATCTATGGGATATTATATAATATTAGGAGTTTGTTTACCAGTTTACTGAGATTGAGATTTTAAAAATACTTGAATTCGGTCGGTATTCTTAACTTCGTTGCGGCATTGGCTCTAGATTTAAAAAGTAATTTTGTAAACGCTTAAAGCATTTTGACACATGTTAAAACTTATGATCAAATCGACACGGGTTAGATCGGTATTAATAACATTCGTTATGTTACCGGAAGGAAACCTAAATAATAAAGTTGTCATTAACATATTTAAAATAAAAGACCAAAGAAACAATAGTCATTTTTGGCTACGAGTCGACAAGAATTTTTTGGGTACTGATTATGTTCATTACAGTCGCATATATAGAAAAGAAAAAAGCAGAAATAAACAAAAACAAAATATATAAAAAAAAAAATAAAATTTAAGCATATAAAGCAAAATAATGAAAATAGAAAAGCCTAATAAAATAATTTAAAAAGTATTCGTGTACCGTCTCATGGTTTTTAATCTTATTTATAAAAATAGTTATAAAATACGTACTTGTCATGAACTTGTTTTTACTGTGTATACGACAAAATCACAACATAATACTAGAGTTCATTATTTAAGACACCTAGTTGCAATCCCAATTAGCCCACACATTGAAGTGGCGACACGATGGGAACTCTAGATCGGTTCATTACCGTACTGACATTCGCTTAATAACCTATGGACATAAAAAACTAAAATGACTTGAATAAAACTTGTATTAACACATAGATAAAAATCTACACGTGTTCAGTATGTTGTGGCGGCACCGGCTCCGTAACATCAAAAAACTTATGTCGTAATTTAAGAAACCGTGATACAAGATCATGCAAAACGTTTATAATTAATTTTTAGGTTTCGTAAATGGGTGCACATGTAATGGTTACATGATGAATTTTCACAATAAAGAAATGGTTTAGTATCCAAGTGCTAACCACTAGCTTGGTTTAATGGTTTATAACCAAATGATTATGTGTTATAGTCACACTTGAGTTGGAGTGAAATAGATGGAAAAGATATTAGTTGTAAAAAAAAGTGGCATATAGCAAAAGGCGTTCCAATAGATACCAAGTAGTATTCATCAAAGTTTTCAAATTATATATAGGGTGTATAATTGCATTTATAATTTTTTTTAATTTAATTTTTAGTAAGAACTAGAATTTTTGATCTGCATGTTAGAGTATTGTGATATTTTGGCTGTTGATTATTTGGATTTGGCTTACACAATATTTTAGTCTATGGTAAAGAAGAAAACATGTGTTAACCATGAAAGAAAAGATGGTAAAGTTGGCAAAGGAGAAAACGTGTGTGCCAGTGAAGAAAGAAATATGACAAATGAAGGATTATGCTGTAATATGTGTACACTCTGCATAAAATTACCTAACAAAGATTCACAATAACTTCTCACATGAGTAATCTTCATTTATATAATAATACTTGAGTTTGTTATAAAACCTCCATCATACCGATACGGCCGCTAAAGAATTGCTGCATTAAGTGTTGACCATGACTATAGTTAATTCATAATTCAGATAATCACTGGGTGCATTAACGGTTCAATTTGCTTTCATCAAATTATGGTGGTCTAAACATATAGGAGCTTTTAAGAATCACAAAAATTAAGTTGGTGGGGTGATATGATAAAGGTTAAATTCGAGATAGCCAATCTCCTAATTAAAAATAGCAAAGAACACAAGACTTGGAACAATTTTCTTTTTGTTTACTTCTGATGCAGCGATTACAATTTTAAAGAAAGAAAAACATTAAACATGAGTTCTACTATTATGCTAGAAAATGGGAAAATGCAGATGATTGTGGCACCACTCTAATTTGAATACTTCCAACTCCTTATCCAATTGTGTTGCTGACTGATCACTAATCGGTTTAACTCCTGGGTCATTAATGGGTCGGGTTTGCTGATTTGGGTTAACAGATAACTGGGTCGTATCATGATAAGTTGGCTAAGGTTTGAAATAAGAAGTCATGGGTTCAATCCCTATTGTGTGAAAAATTTATGAAGGTTAAAACGTAAAATTGGCTAAGTTAAAATTATAAACTTACAGTTAGTAAAGAATCTTTGTCTCTGTGTTTACCTTGTCTATATGTTTACTTTGTTATTAGGCTGTTTCTTATTTTCCTTAAAACCAACTTGACGGTTATCATTTTCTAAAATAATGGCCCATGTTATACCCTTATTGACGGTTTTTGCTTTGTAAAATAAGTCCATATTACTCAGTTACTTATATAGCATGCCCTTGTTGATGGCCTAACTATATTATACTAAGAGAGTATGGATGGCAAGAACCAACCGGTGACCTGAAGTTGTCCGTAAATTTCACTTTGTTAGTTTGTCACCACGATGACAACACTTGCTAAGTTGAGAATGTCTAAAACATGTATGTTCAGCTTTAGTAACTTAGTGGCCGATGTTATAATATGATTCAAAGCACAATACACATAAACCTTATGGGTAATGAAACTGGCAAAAAGAAAACATACACGAGCACACGTCAAACATAACTGCAAATCAAGTCATGGCTACAATCAAAAACACCACTGCCTAAACAAGGAACAAAACTCAACAACAATACAACCCAATCTAAAGATCCTTAAAAACCTTCTCAGCAGCATCTATGGTGCGTTCAATATCTTCCTCCATATGCTTCAACCCAGTAAACCCGGCCTCAAACTGAGACGGAGCAAAATAAACACCTTCTTCCAACATAGCCCGATAAAACTTAGCAAACTTCGCCGTATCACTCTTCTTCGCATCATCAAAATTATAAACCGGACCCTCAGTGAAAAAGAACCCGAACATACCACTAATATGCCCTCCACTTATCGCGTGACCTGCCCGTTTACCTGCATCCACAATTCCCTCTATAAGCCGGCCCGTCACTTTATCCAAGTACTCATAACTCCCCGGTTCTTGAAGCCGTTTGAGCGTTTGAATGCCAGCTGTCATTGCTAGCGGGTTCCCGCTGAGCGTCCCCGCTTGGTACATGGGTCCTGCCGGTGCCACCATCTCCATTATCTCTCGCCTGCCGCCATATGCACCAACAGGAAGACCGCCACCGATAATCTTCCCCAAAGTCGTTAAATCAGGTGTTATGTTAAAAAACTCCTGGGCCCCACCATACGCCAAACGGAAACCCGTCATGACTTCATCGAATATAAGTAACGAGTCATTTTCTTTCGTGACGGTTTTAAGAAAGTTTAAAAACTCGGGTGTTGGTTTAATGAAGCCTGCGTTTCCGACAACTGGTTCGAGAATAACAGCGGCAATTTCGCCTTTGTGTGTGTTGAAGAGGTTTTGGACGGCCGTGATGTCATTGTAGGGTGCAGTTAGGGTGTCTTCCGTGGCGGATTTCGGGACGCCTGGGGAGTCAGGGAGGCCAAGAGTTGCGACACCACTGCCGGCTTTGACTAGATACGGGTCTGCATGACCGTGGTAACATCCTTCAAATTTTATTATTTTGTTTCTGCAAGTGAAGGCTCGGGCTAACCGAAGCACACCCATGCATGCTTCAGTTCCTGAGTTTACAAACCGAACCATTTCTATGCTCGGTACGGCTTGTAGGACCATTTCAGCCAGTGTGTTTTCAAGAAGACATGGTGCGCCGAAACTGGTTCCTTTTTTCATTGTTTCAGCTAAGGCTGCGAGTACCTGCGGCTCGGTTATTTTAGAAAAAATAAGTCAGGAAATGAATATGCATATTCACATTTGCAGTTTGTGGAAAACATGGAAGAAATAAAGACGCATTTATCCTCCAAACACCCTGAAGGGAAAGAAAGATTTAGGGGCGCGAATGGGTCAGTTTTAGGCTTGTGAACAAACTGAACGTCCAGTGAACCGTTCATGAACGGTGAACCATTAGGCGGGAAATTTGCTTATTTAACAAACGAACAAACATGAACAAAAGATTTTGTTCATTTAGTTAAACGAATAAACATGAACACATGTCTCATCCGTGCATTTATGTCTGAGAACATTCGTTAACATCTAACTTGTTTATGTTCGTTCGTTCGTTTGCATTCATTTATGTTCGTTACATTACGTTTGCTTAAGTTGGGTAACTTATTGTTCTTTAATATACTTATTTAAATTTTTAGGCCCATTACAATTTAGTCTAATTCTGATAACTTTTTAGGCCCGGCACATTATTTTTCACATTTACTTTTAATTGGTTTTAGCTCAGTAATGTTCGTTCATCTATGGTCAGTCAAGTTCATTCGTTTACGTTCGTGGGCTGTTCATTTATAATGTTAGCGAACATAAACGAACACAAACACGTTCATGTTCTTAATGAACAGACATGGACAAGAAAACTTCGTTTGTTTAGTTGATTCGATCGTTTATTGAATTAAAGTTAAATGGACCAACAGTAACACGAACATGCTCCATTCATGTTCGTTTACAAGCTTAGTCGGTTTGGGTAGATGGGCTCAAACCAGACAACCAAAAATTCAGTTATTGAAAACCGTTCGGTTTCCGTTTTTTACCATTTGGGCTTGAAATTTTTGGGTAAAAAGAAATCTGGCCTAGAATAATGAATTGGGGCCTAAATCCTTTTGTCAATTAATGATAATTGATTATTATACATTTGTGCTAAAATATTTGGGTTACACTAAGTATTAAATTCTTATAAATTACTATATATTCGATTCAGATCTTTTTTTTTTCTGTTTTAATTACATGCAAACCAGAGTTTGAAAAAAATAATGCATGCAAAACCGAAACCAAACCAAAAATTTGGTTTTACGAAAAGATATAACCAAACTGTCGATTTCGTTATGGTTCCATTATTTCAGTTCGTTTTTTGGTTATTTCGGTTTCATGCACACCCCTATTAAGAATGTTTGATTGGTAACTATGTAGGATCTCTGTTTTAACATTTTAGTTGATTTTTCATAATAATATGGTTTTGTGATTTAAAGTATACTTATAGAAACAAAATTGTAATAACTAATAAGCATATGTATTATGTTACCTCGTCGTCTGCATGACCGATGATTGCGGGACCCCATGAACCAACATAATCAATATATTCATTCCCATCAATATCCCACATGCGTGAACCCTTGACCGAGTCAATTATAATAGGTTGACCACCAACCGATTTGAAAGCACGGACCGGGGAATTAACACCTCCAGGCATCAGTTCCTGCCAATAAGCAAACATTCATTTAATAATAATGAAAGCATAAGATGAAATTAAAGGGAATGAGAGATTATTCAAAACCAAGATGTTCCATTATAATAATCAAATAATAAACTTGGCAAGTACATCACACAGGCTGTATTGCTGCAATCAAATAATAAACTTTTTGCTTTCGAATTAATAGAATCGGGATAAAAACAATCACAATAGGTCTCAAGTTCATTACATTCTGGTTCAAGTTAACAGTGACACATAAGCAATTTCCCGGTTTCTGGTCTACCATTACATTATACTGTAAAAATTTCAACCTCAACACATTTTGGTGCAGGCAGTTAGCCCAAATAATTATGAATGTAATACTTGCAGGGTAATTTTCAAGGCATTTAACCTAATTGCTAATGAACATCAGCCTTCAAAACCATAATCCATCTAATTATACTGAAACTATAATAGAGAAACATATATAATTATGAAATTAATACCATGTGAAGCTTTTTTCAAGTCGTTTTTACTAAAATGTTAAAGGACATCACTATGCAAAAACCAAAATCCATCTAATTATATACTGCAACTATAATAATTAAAAAAAAAAAAAAACATGCATATAATTATGAATTTAATTCTCTGTAATTCTATCTCCAAGCAGTTTTAACTAAACTGCTAATGAACATTAGTACTCAAAACCTGAACCTATATGATTATACAGAATTTATATAATAGAACTATAAAACAGATTCACAATTATGAATGTAATAGTTACAACTTACAATCTGCAAGTCAATTTCCCCTAATTAACTATTCATACAAAGTCAAATAAAGTTATTGGCGAAATTGAAAGAGGTAAAGTGAATGGAGATGTGTAAAGTAAATAAACCTTGGCGGCATTGAAAGCTTCTTCGGATTTCTTAAGAGTGAAGGTCTTCTTCTGCTCGTCGACGGAAATCGTCATTTTAACGGAGGATAAACAGCAACGTGATGAAGATCGATGACGTGTTGCAGGTGCGTGAGTGAATTTGGATGGCAACGATAACCCTATCCCCGCCATTTCTTTCTTCTCTGCTCTGGTTTGACGGTATTGTTGAAGATAAGGAAAATAGGAGATGTGTTGGACTATTGGATTGGGGGCTTATTATTATATCTGCCTAATTGAGACTAATCAAAAATCAAACATTACCCGTGGATCCAAAAATTATTGGTGGATCCAAACGTTATTAAAAAAGTAAATAAAAAAGCTAGCCACTTAGCTTTCATTTTCCAAAATAATAATAATAAGTTAAAATAACAACAAATGATGACGTGTGCTTTATTTTATTATAAAAACATTATATTTTTCTTTCGTTTTCAGTTAAATAATATTTTTTTATACTTTTATCATTATGATTTTTTTAACTTTTAAAGAACACTAAACAATTATAGAGGGTGAGCATGTTTTTCCAAATATACTCATCAACAAAAGTTTTTCTATCTTATTCACTTAAAACCACGTACAACTACTCTATATATAATATAGAGGACCCACTCATAATAAAATAGAGGACCTGTTGTGAATGCCCTTAGTTTTAAATTTTGTACGAACAAGTCGTATACTTGTATTGGATTGTGACACCCATTAATTAACGTGTTTTATAACTAGTTGGATTATCTTCAAGTGATGCTACGAGAATTTGGTTAGTACTGGTTTGTCATGGTACGTGTACTTGTTGTAGCAAATGGAAGAAAATTTTCAAAAGAAAAATAATATTATTAATAATATATAAAGTCATGGCACGCCTAAAAAGATATTGGCAATCGTATAATTTATGATACAAGAAATACTCTCTTTGAACACAATTCTTTTTGCAACAAAAAGAAATTCTTTTAAAAGTTAACGAACATAAGTAATCAATAAAACCAAGTTGAATGAAAATTAAAATAGTTAAAGGCGTATATTATTTGCAGGATAAGGAGGAAAATAAAAATTAAAATACAAACAACATGAAGTAAATTCCACAACACGGTCAGACGAAATCCGTATAGCAATTTTCGTATACATTATTATTAGCAAGCGTCTCTTCCGCTTCGTGGCGGGTTTTCAGGAATCAAACTAGAAGATAAGCGACCTAACAATTCGGCTCATGTAACCAAAAGATACCTAGCACACGTTGTTAATGAACTTGGATTCGAGTTTCAAATACTCAAAAGTGGATTCTAATCCAAACCATATTCCTAACTCATTTATGAAACGAATGTAAAACTATGAATTCAAAGCGACCCAATTATTCCTAATCATAATACAAGATTATGAATACATGTGTATGATGACTATGTATCAACTACTTTCACAGCTCATACAAATCCGCATTGATGGAATTAGCTTTCCTAAATAAGACACCATAATCAAATTGTTGAGTCTCTAGAAATCAAATTTTAAATCTCAATTCATGAGATCAAGTACGCAAGTCGATAAAGATGATTGATATCACTTGTGGAATTACTCCTTGAGTTGATCATGATGCCATGTGAAATTCAACTTTGTGGAAGTTTGTTCTCTAGTATGGGAGTCCTAAGTTCTTCAAATTCAAACATAGTTTGAAAACAACAAACACCATAGTATATAATTTATAACAGAAAAGGTATAGCTTATAAAGTCATTACTTATACTAAATTGATCACCTGTGGAAAACTTTTGGTATTTCAAACTAATAAATCCCACCTTTAGAAGGTTATGGAAGAAATCAAGACGCGTTTCTTTCTTTGGATAACGAGTATAAAATGGAAGATCTTGATCTGAGTAAATGTTTTCTTTTGATAGCAATCCTGCTGCTTCATTCTGTTGAAATCACCATACCATTTGAGTTTGCAACCTTTTGCACTTTTAACCTTGATTTTCTTCTAAAACAAATGATATGATGATTTCAACCAATTCCTATAGAAATGAACCAAACTCTTCCACTTAAACGTTGCCTTTTTTTTTGGCTCAAAACGTTTATTGTAAAGTTTCATTTACGGTCAAATTCACTATGAACTAACAATTAGTCAACAAAACAAGCTATGCACACCATAACCGGAAGCATATAAACTTGCCTATGAATTTAACCATTAACTAGATTGATTAATCACCATCACAACCCATTCAACTTTCGCATACCAAATTTCTAAAAAGTAACCCAAAAAAAAAAAACTTAAAAACGAAATAGAAAACGCCGCCTAGCATAATCACTATGGTCCTACTGCCCCCATTTATTCCCCAAACTTCTCATTTTCTCCAACTCCAACTGTGTAACCTTTTCAATCAAGTCATTGTTTGTAACCTCTGTTTCCTGTACAAAGTAAATAAACACCATTAATAATTAATTTCAATCATTTTACAGATATAAAAATAAATATTAAATGAGGAGCAACACAGACCCTCAATTTCTTTCTTAAACTTTCTTCCTCAGCATTTCTACGCTCTCTTTCCTCCGAAAATATAGCGATTATACTATCTTGCTCCTTGTTTAAGGCCTCGTATTTTTGTCTTTCCTCCTCCAGCTAATCATGATATAAACTCAATGTCAGCAGCATACGTGGCCCGGGTAATACATGTTGCACGTCAATTTTCAAAAATATCACCCAATAGAAACAAAATCATACCCGAGCGGTTACACCTCTTAAAGAAACTTGACTACTACTGAATAACATTTCGCAAAGGAATAATAAAAAATAATCGCACAAATGGTTCCAGTGGTTTGATAATACTGCAAGTCTGGTCCCCATATTTTAAAATTGCAAACTCAAATCACAAAAACCATTTGTGCACTTTTCTTTAATAATAATAATACTTATTATTACTATTTTATAGATAAATAAGAAAACACAGTAATTACCTGAGCTTCAAGTTCTTTGCAACGATTTCTTTCAGATTCTAGATCCTTCAACAGATCACCTAATATCTCTTCTTCTCTCCTTTTCAATCTATGAGAATTTAAAAAAATTATTAATATGTGAAACAAAATCTATAAAAAAAAATAATAATAATAAAAAAGAAAAAAACAATAAACACACCTTTCCTTCAACTGAAGGTTTTCTTCCATCAACAATTGTAAACTGACATTACTAGAATTTGAAGAAGCTGTTGCATTCCCGTTAACAATAGAAGACTGCCAATTTTATTAAAAAAAATTGCATTAATTACACAAATTGTGTCAGTTCAACAATATTTTTGAAAAAGAAAAACTGCATGAGTGCTTGACAAGTATATATTAATTATCAAAAAGATTTACGATCAATGTTTTAGGCCCAAATCCATTATTTTGGACCATTTTTTCAGGCCCAAATTTTCAATCTCAAATAATTAAACCAAAAAAACCAAAAGCAGGCCGTTTTAAAAAACTCAAAAACCAAATATTCGGTTTTCGGTTATGTTTGAGCCCGAAACCAACCTATGCACACCCCTAGCTAGAATCAAGAAAAAATATGTTCTAAAAACACAAAAAATCCATAAAAACACAAAAAAGTCCAAAATTACCCGTAGATGAGGTGGCACGCTAACTTGTATAACTTTTGCAGTTGCAGAAAGTTCAGGATATTGGACATCGAGTGCCGAAACTGAACCAACTTTCATTTGTGAACTACTAGTGTTTGCTAGTTGTGCATTCATGGCAGTTTGTGAATCAACATCACGGATGTTTTCGGTCAAAGGCGATGTAGACTCGGAAGAACTTGCACTTGCACCATGAACTCTATTATGTTTCTCTCTTGTTTCTCTAATATTAGCATTACCATTTGGTTTGCTTATTACTGACTCTTTCAGAGGTCTATGTGAAGCGGATTTGTCTGTTTGTTCCTGAAACTTTTCCTTGAAGGTTCCGGTGTGTAATCAGGAGAAGATTCTAGAATAACCACAAAAACGTTACATTGTTTGTGTAGTGATAAAGCCATACAATATAGACTATTGAATTCTTTTGGTACTAATTAAATTAAACTTATAAAAGATCAATAAACATTAATTAAGATGATAATTAAAAGGTATCTTTTCTAAGCGTAATAATTTTCAAATTTAAAAAAATATAGAGAGTAAACTACACGAATGGTCGGTGTGGTTGGTTTATATTTTGTATTTCGCCCCTAAAGTTTAAAAGTTACGAATTTAGTCCCCACCCACCTAGTTTACTTTAATAATGGTCCATGTCAGGTAAGACTACTATTTTGCCATTATTAAAAGTTACACTGTAACGACTATAATAATAATAAGAAAATCAAATAAGGCAAATAGGAATCTTAATTGACCCACGAACCATTTATTAAAGCAAACTAGATGGGTGGAGACCAAATCCAAAACTCTAAAATTTTTACGAAAAAAATCCAAAATTTGGGCCAACCAAAGGGACCATCCGTGTTACTTTAAAATTTATGTTACTAAAAATAATAATACAGTGTCAAATAAAAAAATAAAAAATATTGAATAACAAAAAGAAATAGGTTTGATAGAGATATATGAGCTCTCTAATACTGTGAAATTTGATATTTCACTCCCCATAAATTAAATTTAGCTCCCCAAAAATTAAATTTAGCATAATAAAACCAATACTCTGATCCCTATATCAGATTTTTCTAACCATAAATTTGCATTATGCATCCTACTAAACACTAACCACGTCCCAGCATACTTTTTCTAGCATTTAACCTGAAATTATTAAGATTGATTTATAATCAAGAAACTATGACAATAATACAACAAATACCTCTCTCCAAATTTTTCTTGCTGCGTCTGGGAGCGTAGCCTATTTTGTGACAGTATGTACTCCTGAATCAAGAATGTTTGATGTTACTTAACTAAGTTATAAAACAAAATATTTAGAATAAGCGCATTAGCATCAACAATACACGCACACACATATGCATACCAGTATGATTTTTGCATTTGAATAAGGCGTGTTTCAAGTCTTTGAAGAACAGTAGTGCGTTCAAACCCTTGTTTGTCATGAGCTGGTTCAACAAAATTAGCTTCCAATACACCTAACCAACAGCAAAAAATAAAGCCATCAAAAAATATGTGAATTGACAAAAAAAAAACAAAAAAGGAACATTTTTCAGGTATAGATATTAACCTATGACCCCACGACCGTCACTTCCTGCAGCGTTCCAGATTCTCCAAAATGGCTGTAAAACAAGAAACATTGGTTTTTGAAAAATATTTGGGTCGAGCCACTAATTAAGGTTTTGCGAAACGACAAACCAAACCAACCGGGTTGGGTTGGTTGACCGGTCTTAACAGTTTGTTGGTTTAACGATTCGGTTTTGGTGGTTTAAACCGATCTTTTCATTATTTTTACATTTTTGAGTTTGTAACAAAATTTGTAAAATAATAAAGATGGTTCATGATTATAATACATAAACATGACTACATGTTTCAGAAATTGAAAATACATATAGAAAATAAAAAAGCTTGAACAGCCAGCGTCATTTACATGGCCACTTTCAAAGTTTCAAACTGTACCAAACTGTGAACCAAACCGTACGGATCTCAACCCTGCCGAGTCAACCAAACCGAACAACTAACCAATGGGTTGGTTATGTTTTAACCACTTAACTTGGGGGTCCGTTTCGGTTATAGTGTGTCGTAACCATATTAACCGAATGCATATATAATGATTTACACAATCTATCAAATATATACTACACATTCTATAGTTTTGATTTTGAAAACAAGTAGCTAAATTACTGTAAGGCCCCGAACCCGGTGGCCCTACTTTAGCGTCGGATTTACTCATAAACACAGTCCTTCAAATCAGAGTTTATTAAAACTTTTCGCGGAATATAAAACATCAATCATTTGTTACAAAACATTAAATCTTTTCTTTGATACCATAACACAAAACTTTATTTTTAAAACATCTTTACTTATTTCTTCAGATGCCAGCCGTTCAATCCATGCCGTGTGTCATCCTCATGCTAGCTCTGTAATCAGCTCACCTGCGTGCATACTAAAAGTCAGCTACGCTGAGTGAGTTCTAGTTAATCGAATGCCATACAATACATACACATACATACATATCTGTAGATACATATCCATACTTCACTAGTTGCTCTTCTGTTCTACCTACATACTTGCTACCATACATACAATTTATTCCCATATATTTCTTCCCGTATCCGAAGGCACATATCACTATCTTAACCTCGTATAAATATCCATAGGAGGATCGTCATGTAATATCTATTAAAAGAACCATTACCAATACCGTACTATATATAATTTCCATAGGAGGAACACTCTGTATATTTTCCATAGAAGGAACACTTTACTTTCCATAGAAGGAACACTATACCTTCCATAGAAGGAACACTATACCTTCCATAGAAGGAACACTATACCTTCCATAAAAGGAACACTATACCTTCCATAAAAGGAACACTATCTATACGTTATTATTTAATATCCATGTAAGAAGCTAATCTCTTCCCTTGACGATACGTGTAATATCCGAAGATCATTCACGTACCGTCAGACAATCAATCGTATCTATCACATATGTCATACACGGCATACACCTCTTTTCTCGAATATTGGTATGGTTCGGTTCCCTAGTCCCCAATTATTAGTAGGGTTCGATTCCCTCTTCGTTACCTTACAACCATACATCATACCTCGAATATTAGTAGGGCTCAGTACCCTTTTCGTAACCATACAACCATACATTATCATTTGTTTCTTCTATTATCTCCATCATGTTCATACCCATAATCATACCTAACATACTTACCTTATACCTAGCGTTACAACCTGACAGTACGTGCAATATCCGAAGATCGTTCACGTACCATCAAGCAATCATTCATACATTTCACATTATCCACATAAGGCATACACTTATCTCTTAGGATAAGTGTATTAACTATCACATTGAGTATGCACACAGCCCCGAAAACATAACAAGGAATGGGGCTAGAAACTCACCTGGACTCTGCTTCTTCCTCTGGTAGCTGTAAATCCTTTCTTTAACTGAGCTCGGCTAACTGTACAAGTTACACGTATCAATACTCGCATGACCTAATCTGGTGGCCTAGTATTAGCTTACTTTAACTTATCGCTTTTAATTTATTTTCTAAACGAACTTGGCTTCAGGCGGAGTTAAACCTTAGGCGAACTTGGCTTCAGGCGAAGTTAAACCTTAGGCGAACTTGGCTTCAGGCGAAGTTATCCTTAGGCGAACATGGCTTCAGGCGAAGTTAATCTTGGGCGAACTTGGCCGTAGGCGAAGTTATCCTTAGGCGAAGTTACGCTTGAAGGCGAAGTTCATCAGGCGAACTTAATCTTGCAGGCGAAGTTATCGCGCTGCAGATCTGTTTGCCTATAAATCCTTCGTTTCTTAGCCAAATAACTCGATTTTGGTACCCACGGAATCGTATGATCGGCGCCTACAAATCCCAACCATCAAATCGGCCTAAAATCGACGTTTTAAGGGTCCGATTTGGGCAGTTTGGGTTTCGGGTCCGGTTAACCCGTCCAATCCTAACCATTTTCAGTAATATTAGCTTTGTTGGATTTGTTCTTACCTTACCAACTCAGATCTATCAACAAAATCTCGGGTCTCGGCTTCGAATCTTGATCGGTTAGAATGTGTGTGTTTTGAGTGTGTGAAGAGATAGATGTAAATGAAGATATTTTTGGGATTTTGAGGGTATTTATATCCCTGAAATCCCATTCTCATTTAACCCATCTCAATTAATCCAAATCCATAACCAACGTCCATTACCCGACACTAGCCCGACCCATACCAACTCCTACTCTTTTATTTATTCCTGATAACCCGGGTAAACTTTCTCTCTATTATTAAGTAATATAGTTAATATTATCTTGAAATTTCGGGATGTTACAAGTCTTCCCTCCTTAAAGAGGTTTCGTCCCCGAAACCTAACTTATTCCCTATAAATGGAAAACTTCTTATATTTACACGTTTTATTGAATCGCCTTCGTTTTCTGAGTTACTCTTCTTACTTCCGATTTTGCAGTCATCGAATGATGGTCATGTGTATTAGCTATTTAAGGTAGCTTGTCCATAAAGCCTTTGATGTACCAAGTCTCATTTCAATCTTCAAGAGGCTTTGTCTTATATCATATTAAATGCTAAAGCCTAAGTCGACACTCTATCACAACCCAACAATTTATCATGACTAACATGCATTCAGACAATTCGTACCATAATTAATAAACACCAGTCAAGACTTCAACATAAAACAACACGCATCGAGTCATTAATAAGTTACACATAGATTTAATACTTATGGCTAGCATCTAGCCTCCTTGAATGTCTTCTCTAAGCATACGGAGGAATCTGTTAAACCTCAAGCACTCTTCTCTCCATGTCCTCCCTTTGGCTTCTTACAATCCCTTGCTATGTGCCCACGTACTCCACAGTTGTGACACCTATGGTAATCATCACATTCCCAAGAGGAATGTCCTGCTCTTCCACACCTGTAGCAAACGCCTAATCCCTTTCTGCACTCTCCGGGGTGTCTCTTCCCACATTTTTCACAAGCAGTGAACCCCTCTTGCCTTGACTTCTTTTTGCGTGGATCCACTTCATTGGCTTCCTCTGGTTCTGGGGTTGGGTTCTTTTTCTTCGGTTCCATTTTCTCCCCTTCACAGTTGGCAAGGTCCTCATAAATCATCTCGGCCAATTCCACAGCCGAGTCAAATGTTGCGGGCTTACTAGACTTAACCAAAGTGCGAACATTCCAAGGAAGTCCCCTTACGTAACACTTGATCCTTTTAGCTTCGGTGTTCACCATGTTAGGTACCAACCTAGACATGCGGTTGAATTCAGTAGTATACTCCCGTTGTGTCATCTCTCCCGCTTTCAAATTCAGAAACTTCATCTCCACTCTTTCAACTTCTGTATCAGCGCAGACCTCTTCATCACCATGTCCTTTAGGTCATTCCAACTCATCACCTTGATCTCTTCACGGGTCTTCCACTGCTCCACACTCTCCCACCAATACATAGCCTCATCTTCAAAAGATTGAGTGGCGTAACCGACAGCTTGGTCAGGACGGCACTCGCTAATGCGGATAACCTTGTCCATAGCAGTTATCCATTGGAGAGTAGCGATTGCGTCTCCCAACCCGGTCAGCTTTGGCGGGTCACAACCTTTGAAGGACTTATAGTTGCAACCGCCTCGGCCCCTCTTCCTATCATCATCTTTCACATACCTATCCCCACTCGAGGCCTCTCTTTCACCTTCCCCATTCTTTCTACCATCACCACCCGCCCCTTCAGCAGTTCGCTCACGGCTTCCAGCAGATCCTTCGGGATTCAGGTTCTTCACAGCAGCAACTACAGCCTGAACGATGGCTGCTTGAACTGCGGGACTAAGTTGAACTTCTTCGTTATTGTCCTGGTCTCCTCCTGCGGCGCTCCCTTCATCTTCGGTGTGGGAAACTTCTACCGAGGGTTGCCGGACAAGACGAGGCCTGCCACGACGTCCAGTGCGACCCCCAGTTCCCACAGCTTCTCCAGCTCCAGCCATCAGTATTCTTAAAGGGACAACACAAACATCATCACTCAAGGAACTATTTAGTACAAGGATAGTAAGGCTAACAGGTAATAACAGTGGCCAGTTGTGACTAGCTGATCACGTTACTTTCCGTGTCCTATACACTTCCCTTTATGAGTCTATTTGTGCTGGTTCTACTTAAGCAATTAGTCAAATCAAATAATCAATTACTTCTATCCTTATCGTTCACGTATCTTTTCTTTCTCATTAACATATACATTTAATCGTACACGTTACCTTTACTGATCTTGCTTGAGCGACACATGGCATTCTTGAACTGACATCTTCTTTTCTTTCTTACTTAAATCCCATTCTCTGTTCGAGTCTAAGCATGTAGGATGCTTAAATCTCTCGAACTTATGCTCTGATACCAACTTGTAAGGCCCCGAACCCGGTGGCCCTACTTTAGCGTCGGATTTACTCATAAACACAGTCCTTCAAATCAGAGTTTATTAAAACTTTTCGCGAAATATAAAACATCAATCATTTGTTACAAAACATTAAATCTTTTCTTTGATACCATAACACAAAACTTTATTTTTAAAACATCTTTACTTATTTCTTCAGATGCCAGCCGTTCAATCCATGCCGTGTGTCATCCTCATGCTAGCTCTGTAATCAGCTCACCTGCGTGCATACTAAAAGTCAGCTACGCTGAGTGAGTTCTAGTTAATCGAATGCCATACAATACATACACATACATACATATCTGTAGATACATATCCATACTTCACTAGTTGCCCTTCTGTTCTACCTACATACTTGCTACCATACATACAATTTATTCCCATATATTTCTTCCCGTATCCGAAGGCACATTAACTATCTTAACCTCGTATAAATATCCATAGGAGGATCGTCATGTAATATCTATTAAAAGAACCATTACCAATACCATACGATATATAATTTCCATAGGAGGAACACTCTGTATATTTTCCATAGAAGGAACACTTTACTTTCCATAGAAGGAACACTATACTTTCCATAGAAGGAACACTATAATTTCCATAGAAGGAACACTATACCTTCCATAAAAGGAACACTATCTATACGTTATTATTTAATATCCATGTAAGGAGCTAATCTCTTCCCTTGACGATACGTGTAATATCCGAAGATCATTCACGTACCGTCAGACAATCAATCGTATCTATCACATATGTCATACACGGCATACACCTCTTTTCTCGAATATTGGTATGGTTCGGTTCCCTAGTCCCCAATTATTAGTAGGGTTCGATTCCCTCTTCGTTACCTTACAACCATACATCATACCTCGAGTATTAGTAGGGCTCAGTACCCTTTTCGTAACCATACAACCATACATTATCATTTGTTTCTTCTATTATCTCCATCATGTTCATACCCATAATCATACCTAACATACTTACCTTATACCTAGCGTTACAACCTGACAGTACGTGCAATATCCGAAGATCGTTCACGTACCATCAAGCAATCATTCATACATTTCACATTATCCACATAAGGCATACACTTATCTCTTAGGATAAGTGTATTAACTATCACATTGAGTATGCACACAGCCCCGAAAACATAACAAGGAATGGGGCTAGAAACTCACCTGGACTCTGCTTCTTCCTCTGGTAGCTGTAAATCCTTTCTTTAACTGAGCTCGGCTAACTGTACAAGTTACACGTATCAATACTCGCATGACCTAATCTGGTGGCCTAGTATTAGCTTACTTTAACTTATCGCTTTTAATTTATTTTCTAAACAAACTTGGCTTCAGGCGGAGTTAAACCTTAGGCGAACTTGGCTTCAGGCGAAGTTAAACCTTAGGCGAACTTGGCTTCAGGCGAAGTTAAACCTTAGGCGAACTTGGCTTCAGGCGAAGTTATCCTTAGGCGAACATGGCTTCAGGCGAAGTTATTCTTGGGCGAACTTGGCCGTAGGCGAAGTTATCCTTTGGCGAAGTTACGCTTGAAGGCGAAGTTCATCAGGCGAACTTAATCTTGCAGGCGAAGTTATCGCGCTGCAGATCTGTTTGCCTATAAATCCTTCGTTTCTTAGCCAAATAACTCGATTTTGGTACCCACGGAATCGTATGATCGGCGCCTACAAATCCCAACCATCAAATCGGCCTAAAATCGACGTTTTAAGGGTCCGATTTGGGCAGTTTGGGTTTCGGGTCCGGTTAACCCGTCCAATCCTAACCATTTTCAGTAATATTAGCTTTGTTGGATTTGTTCTTACCTTACCAACTCAGATCTATCAACAAAATCTCGGGTCTCGGCTTCGAATCTTGATCGGTTAGAATGTGTGTGTTTTGAGTGTGTGAAGAGATAGATGTAAATGAAGATATTTTTGGGATTTTGAGGGTATTTATATCCCTGAAATCCCATTCTCATTTAACCCATCTCAATTAATCCAAATCCATAACCAACGTCCATTACCCGACACTAGCCCGACCCATACCAACTCCTACTCTTTTATTTATTCCTGATAACCCGGGTAAACTTTCTCTCTATTATTAAGTAATATAGTTAATATTATCTTGAAATTTCGGGATGTTACAATTACAGTAACAAATTTTATTTGAAAACAAGTAGCTAAATTACAGTAACAAATTTTATTTTATGAAGATCATAGAAAGTGGCTTAGAATATAACTTTGACTTGGGAATTTTATGCATAAAAAGGATGTAATGTTTTAAATAGGAAAAAAAATCACAGCATATACGGGATCGCAACTTCACAGCAAGAATTAAGTGGATAACTAAATTTTCAAGTCTAAAGTTAAAAGTAAAAAAAAAAAACTGGTTAGCAGACCTATAACCGAAACAAAACCAAGAAAAATACCTATTAACCGAAAACCGATCAGTCAAAAGACTATAATAACCAAAATTTTCGGTTTCGGTTGGGGCTGAAAACCAAACCAAACCAAACCATCCAATGCACATCCCATAAATATCAACAAAAGTCAAACCTTAATGAGTCGGTTTTTATGATAAACATTGAACCCTTGTACATCAATATGAGCTGTTGCGTCTTTTACAAACCCCACAGTGACTACAGCAACCATCTGCTTAGTGTGAGAGAAAAAACAATTACAAAATAACTTGAACAAAACACAAGCATCAATTTCATATAAAGGTGGTCAAACAGGCCAGTCAAAACGGGTCAAAGTGAGCAATTTTCCATCTCGGTTGAAACCAGATTATTTCAAATATTATATTAGTTTAATTATAATCTATCTTTTAACAAGTAAGATTTTGTGTATTAAAAACACACCCGTTTGACCCCTTAGAGATTAAAAGCAAACAAAAGAGAATCAAATCTTTTAATATTACATTTGTATCCTTGGGAGCCCCTTCTTGACCAGGCTGAGGGCGATATGTGACCTCGTTTGTCATCATCATATCATTAACTATATTATGATGCTCAACATCCTTCCCACGAAGAATTATCCGAAAGTTATGAGGAACTCTTAGATAGAGAATTGATGCATAACTCTGAAAAAGTTTTTTTTTTTTAAATATCATTATTAAACCATGACCAATGAACAATATGTAGAGTGTGTAGTTACAAACTTATAATGACAACTTATGGTTTACCCTGAGTGAGTGGCGATATGTTAAGAAATGTCGAGAGTTTGGATATCGTTGAGCCATTTCTATATTTTTCTCGTCTCGATTAACACCTCTAATTTGAATATCCTGCAAGACGCAATTTTAACGTCAATTGGTAAATACTGATCATACACTACCCATAAAGGAGTTACGTAGATTTAAGGCTAACATAAACAAACATGTTTATCGGTATCAAAATCGAGCTCTAACTGTTCTTGATCATCCTCCCATAGATTGTAAATGATCATTCGTGTACCCTGATCCTTCATATGATCAAACTAAAAATAAAAGTAAAATAGATCAATAACATGTTCCTTAAAAAAAGATCCTAGATATCAGATTAATAGGCGAGTGTGCTTTATAAAAATATTTAAAAGCACTATTAAATTATATAAACCATGTGATTAAGAAACTTTACTTGTTTCAAGAGGTCTGATTCAGTTGAAAATGGAGACCATTGTACCACAGCCTCAAGATTTCTGTTCCAATCACTCGCTGATGATCGTTTCATCTTCTTCCATGCTCCTCCATCTTGTTCATAATCAAGCTTTTTGACGTGTCAACAACCACCATAAACAAATAAACAGTAAAAAGTAAGTTACTTGCTACAAAAAGATGAATTAAACAAAACACAGAATCGCATGGCTACCTACCTGCTGTCTTGAAATAGCATTTTATGAAAAGGTTTGAAGGTCTATATAGTTCTAAGACTTAGTAATTTAAAACGTAACTTTAGTTAGTAAAATTAATTACCATGGGAACTACTATATCTTCCTTCCCTGTGATTCGCAGAAATGTGTAGGACAACAGGCCAATGCTCTGTGTAGGCCTTCAAGGCAAATATAAAATTAAATGTTATTAGTTAGTGGTTTTTGTAAAATAAAATGTAGTTAAACAGCTTCAGAAACATAAATGCTATCATGGTAACTAACAATGTGGAAAACTCGGTCCAACTCAGTACACTTATCATGTTGCTAACAAAAAAGCAGGTCAATGACATAAATGGATCACAAACCTCTTTCCATGTTTCCCAGAGCATCGAGAAAAAACGATAACATCAGCTCCAAGCCTCATAGTGCTTGTCTTGAAACCATTTCCATCTGTTAAAAAAAATAGCTTGGTGGTAAATAAAAGAGCTGCAGTGTTCTAGATGCCAAATTACAGCCTTCCTGGCCCGAGAATACAAAAAAGACATAGCTGATAAAATGGGTGGCCAAAACAAGTTAGAAACAGATTCGGGTCCAAATGGGTGTTTTTTGTCCAAAATTTGTACCATTTTATAATTAATTTTGTTAAGATTTGATCATAATCAAAGTTTTTAGAAAATGAAGCCAAATGGTTGTAACTTTTAGAAACTAAACTTACACTTGGGCAACTTTCGATCCCCATTTGGCCGGTTCCCATCTTAACTACTTTTTAGTCTTCCCATTTGACTGGTAGGGATAAAACGCAACCCAAATTGGCTATTCTTAAGTAAATAATTAACACTCAAAACTGCCACTTACATTGTCCAATTGTATCCTTGACCTTGCTTTTCAAAGAATATCCAAGAGACATGCAATGTCTCATTTTTTCTGGGTCCATCCCACCACCATTATCTTCAAAATAGTGAAGACAAAATACTTAGAAAAACTAGCAAAAAGAAACATAATACTAGATCGTTAAGTGATGCTTGCCTTCAATCAATAACATTCTGTTGCTATCTTTTTTGTTTGTCAGCATATCAATTTTCACATATGTGGCACCATTACAAACCTGATAACAAAATTTAAAACAGTAAAAATAATTCCCACGGAGTCATTCAGTTTACATCAAATGCATTTAATATTTTATATATATATATATATAAGCATAAGAAAAGTACCTCATCTAGTGCATTGTCCAAAAGTTCTGCAAAAGCTACATGAGTACATAAATATAGAAAAACCAATAAGCACACCTATAAAGTGGATTAAAATAACGAACTACAGGCGAATAACCAAATAGATGAAATAGCATTACCTCCAAGAACCCATTTATGACTAGTTGCGTTGGAATGCAGAAACCTTGGATGCACCCTCAAATGATCCATACCACCTATAGATATGAAATAAGTGGGGTATAAAGGTTGCTCTAGTTATATAAAACTGTTAGCTTCTAACAAAGTACATATTTAACTATACATGATTGTAAGGTGAAATGCAATTATAGGCCCTACGCCCCTACACACAACTTTCCATTCAAACAATTACAGTAAAATGTCAAAATAGAAGATGTGCACACTGGCTTGCAATTATAGGTTATTACATTTGATCAAACTTCGAGGTTCAAACAAAAATAGAGATCAAGCCAAATTCAGAGACATATATTTAGTAAAATGTTATAGTGCATAAGCAAATATTCGGTATATTGCCCATTTGTAATTAATTAAACCAAGAAGCATGTAAGTGCAACTAAAAACAGGGTAATTGACAATTTACTAACTGCCCTGATGCTACAAAAATATTTTAAACGCATGATCATGATACTTAATAAACCTATCAAACTTGCTTTTTATTTGATCCCTTGCCAGAATAAAGAAAATGTGAATGTCAGCTTACAACATCTTGAGGCACAGTAACTTTTGTTACTGTAATATATTATACAATAGTCTGACCTACCGTCTACACCGGAATACCATAACTTTTCGCTAACTTGATTCCAATTTGAAGCTTCAAACAAATCACCATATTTAAATGCAGGATTAGCATAAAAAAATTGCATCCTAACCCCAAATCAGCAAAAGGCTCATATATGCTTGTTAACCTGTAAGCCAGGCGAAAACAAGTGCCTTAAGAAGTGCTTACTGGTCTACTCGAAAACTAAGTACATACCTAAGTGCACCCTTTATGTGGTTTAGTTTAAATGTGTAAGTAAAAAAATAGTTAAAGCAAAATAGCCTCCGTATAATCAACTCTCGAAAAGCTATAAAAATTACAGTTCTAGTACTGTGTTGTTTTGATAAAACATATTTTCTTAACTATTTGTTTTATTGTCTCATTAATACAGCAACACAGATTAGATTGTAAGAATCCCCAAAAATCATATAAAATTTCATATGATTCCAATTCCAGTTATGAATAAACTAAAATATCATTAACAATCTATAACCTACAAATTAAGCAATGCACCATCCCAAAAATCACCATAATCTTAAATCAAACTCAACTAAGTAAACAATAATTAATAAGACAATCATTACCAATCCCTAAAACCAGCAACTAATAAAAAACCCCCAAATCAACACTAAATCCAATTAAATTCACAATTAAAATACCTGAAGGAACACCCCAATCAGCAGCAGACCGTCCATCGAAATCACCAGCTTTCCAAAACTGCTTACAGCTCTGTTCCGGAACCACACGGTTTCCATTGACACGTGGCACCGTCTGCGGCAAAGGATCCAGAAACCCTACCGGAAGAACCACAGCGTCACCGGACTTCTTCCGCTTATTATTAACCTCATCACCACCACTCAAAACCCTAGATCTCTTGGCATTACCAGACGACGTGGATTCGTCATCTGAACTGTCCAAATCAATCACCGGGATCTCGGAATGGTTGGCGGTTGTGCTGCCGTTGGGTAATTCGGTGTATTCCTGCTTTACTTGAACTCCGGCCATGACGGTAACCGTTTATTGGCGGCAAAAGCGAACGATTATTGTGGTGAAATACCGTGGAAACGGTTTAGCGTGGAAAACCCAACTTGTTCGAATGTACTGGTGGACGCTGTACAGTGTATACTGTTGTTGTATATGACGTGAATAATATGAATATGAATCGATTAATATTCTTTTACTATTATTTCGAGTAAATAAGGGAGGTTTATAATATATTTAATACTAGGCTAAATACCCGTGTATAACACGGGTTTAACAAATTTAATTTTACAAGTTCAAAACATTTAAAGTATCAATAATAATAAGTCATGATAAATAAATTTGGCTATTAAGTATAAAAGGTACAAACATATGTTATAGTTAAATTATATACTGTTTTTACTAATGCATTAATTATAACTTGACAAAATACTTATGATAGATATCACATGTTTGTTTAACAGTAAGGTTTAAAATTTTCTACATTTTAGAAGATAAGTGTGCTTAAACAAACATAAATATGTAAATATAGCATTTTCTACCATATAGCATTATATTTCATGAAAAAAAATATCTTATAAATACTTACCCGTTTACCAGAGAACGAAATCTCAACATGAATGACCATACTATAAGAAAAAGAATAATTAATGTGTTTGCTATACAATAAATGATCGAACACAATATAAATGATACAATTATTCATGTCATGAGAGAAAAGAATAAACAAAATGGTGAATTACATTAAATAAGGACAAGATTAAACCAAACAAATTATCACAGATTTGAAGAAATATTGCAGCAAAATGGCTAATCAAACCCTGCAAATTGTTAAAAAGATAAGGTTTTTACAAATGTTAACTACAAAAATAATAGCTTGTAAGTTCTCTAAATGCATGTGATGACCATTAAATTTTAAAGATTTCAGACCCAAATGAAAAAAATGGACAGAAGAAAAATCTGTGGACTTACATGAAGAATGAAAGCTGAAGAGCCAAAAAAAAACCCATTCCTAACAACCATATTTAACCATCGTCACATCAAGAACATGTAGATATCTTTACTTAAAGAAAAGCAATCATAGCAATTAGTGGAGACAAATAGATTTAAAGTAAGGGTGTACAAGAAAACAAAAAAACCTATCCGAAACCGAAAAATCCAAACAGTAAAAACCGAAAAACTGAAGTTATGTTTCGGTTTTGGTTTTTCCATGAAATAAAAACCGAAAAGACCGAACCGAAGTGAATTTCTAAATTGTTATTTATTTATTTTTTATTTTAAATAATTTATAAGAATTTAATAAGTATGTAACTCAAATATTTTTAACCAAAATGCATAATTATCAATTAGTTAACAATTAACAAAATTATTGATACTTATATTCATTAATTTTCCACAACTTTTTTTTCGGCCTAAATTTTCTAAGGTCAAATGAAAAAAACCGAAAAAAAACGAAAGGGAACCGAAACAAAAACCAAAACCAAAACTGAAAACACTTAAACCAAACAGAAACCAAAACGAAAACCGAAAGACCGAAACCGAGAAAACCGAAACCAAACGGTCTTAAAATTCAAAAAACTTAAGTTTTGGTTTTTTATTTGGTTTTATCTTAAAAACGCACCGAACCACACCACGCACACCCTAATTTAAAGGATTCATAAGCAAAGCAACTTACCTGGAAATGGGATATGGGGAGCAGATGCAAAGAAACACAAAAAGGCACAAATCGACGCAAAGATCAAGGACCCCTGCACAATCAAAAACTAATCTAATTAATAGTGAATATAACAGGTCACTACGTAGTCAACAATAATTCATAATAATTTAGGTAGAAAAAAAAAAGAATGTATCACAGGACTGCACAAACTTAATCTAATGTAGTAAGTGCCATAAAATTCTTCCAAATTTGACACTATATTAGACTTTTACCTTTTTCCAACCCATTAAGAATTGGAATTTTGACATTTGTCAACAACGTATTAACAACCATATAATCTCTAATCGAGTTAGGTGTTATTGTTTTGAAATGCAACAAAGAATTATGTTTACCATATCTTTTTGTTAAAAAGTATAGTTTTTTAAAAAACATACTGAATGCAGCTATGCATAAATTTCAAATTACTTTAACCTTTCTAATATACAGTTATGCTTCAAGTTCTGGTATTCACAAAATGGCCCATTTATTAATTTTGACCGACAGATTTCCTACCATCTATCTACACATGGTCTTCAATCTATCCTCTTAACTGCAACCAATTCTAAAGGATATTGAGTAATAGGCTAAAAAAAATTGGATGATAAAAGTCATAAAAACAACAAATACATGTTTAAACCATATATAAACCTTAAATCGAAATCGAGGATTTGGAAATAGAAATAAGTAACCATATTAATTCGAGCACCCAATAATAAAGAGATGTAGATACAAATCTTATATTGAAGATGGTATATAATGAGCTGATTACGACGATGATTTCAAAATGATTTCAGTTATGAATCGATGACAAACGATGTTGATAATTGAGTATAAATGGTGATGTAAAGCAAGCTAGTTTTATACTTTTAATCTGGAAGACGATGGGCGATTACGATGATTGATACCTTAAATCTTGAAGACGGCTCAATTATTAAGATATGTGGATTGTGGAGACCGATTGAGAGATTAAAGGAGGAACAATCTTGCATATATTTGCAAATTATTAACTTAATTCAAAACAACATAAAGCAATCATTAATTTAGTAAAGTAAAAAAATAATCAAAACTCACCATATTTTGATGCTTCTAGTGCAATCTGATTTACTTGCATTGGACGATTGTTTGCTTCTAGTGCAATCTGATTTAATTCAAAACGGACTCAACTGAAGAATGATAAACAGGACATTCTACAATCTGATTCATCTATTCAACATCATCCTCGGATTTACTTGCATTGGATGATTGTTTGCTTCAGTTTCATTGGCATAATTCGTGTTCTTTGAATAAAAACGACAATTTAACATGGCAACCTGTGAAAATTTTACTTATTTAGAAGTTGTACACTAAACCCCACTTCATAACCTATTTAAATAGAAAGGTTTCCACCAATGAATAATATTTTTACACAATATTCATTATAATGTGTATATGCACGCCAAGTGTTTGAACTAATGAAAACAAAATTACTTGAAAAAATTTTTACAAGCTGAACATAAAAGCAAAATTAAGGTTTAAATGAAATTAAACATGGAGACAACAAATTCAACAACAATACATCTCCTTCAACGATAATAATTAACGAAAAATAAACATGAAAGCAAAATTAAAATCGGAACCCTAACAGAACAACAAACATATACAAAATTTGTAAAACATAGAAAAACAAACAATTAGAAAAAACGGTATACCTAAGTCGCTGGCGGATCGAGGAGATGTGGATGATGATGACATGCGGTGATAAGAATCTGCTTGTTTGGGTTTAAGCAAGGATTATGACATGGTTGTTCTAGTTTGAGGGATCTGATTAAGGATCGGGCTATCTAGGAAAGGGGCAAGAATGGTTTAGCGCTTTTTAACATCAAGGATGATGAGATGGTTGTTGGGGTTATAATTTCAAAATAGGGTGGAACAGGAATCCGATTTGTGAGTGATATAAGGATTCAGAAGGGAGGCAGGATTTTGAGAATTCAGATGGGGTATGAAGAAGACACGTGGCAAAAGAAGACATTTGTTTATTAAGTAGTATAGATTATTTTATTTGGGTAGTTTTAGGAATTTATTTTATTACGTCCAGATTATACACGAAATCAAACTTGTTTAACTCCGAGTTGTGTTAACGGGTCTGTAGATTTTGATGAAGCGGGTGGAATTGGACACTAATGGAAGGAATCCACGGTGAAGCAACGAGGTCTATGGTGCTAGATCGAACACGCGAATCCACTAAACCGAACGCCTTTGATTTTGCTTTGATTGATCACCACCCAATCCAGATCACTATCTTGACTTCCTATGTTGTGTAATAGCTAAGAAACAAGGGAAAATGGGCGATTTTTAAGGTTATGATATAGTATGTTGAGTTCTATTTATAGACCAAGATTGATACTTAGTTATAAAACTGTTATAGTAAATTATAACAGTTTGCCTGCCACTTTATTGTAATCGTTTTATAGTAAATTATATAAAACTGTTATAAAACTTAGCCCTTAAATTTCTTAGGCCCAATTCAAAATCATATGTATAGGGGATTATAAAACAAACTTATTTAGTTATCTAATAATATATTAAATAAAAGATTTCAATTCCTCACATATTATTATTTATATGAATTTATAAAAACAAAAAAAAATCAATTCATTTAACATTACATCTTCAACATCTAACCATTTTTCATTCAAGAGTTGTGTGGATTTTTGTTCATCCTTATTTGTGATTTTAGAAAAAAAGCATATCATGTAACTTTTTATGATTCATTTAGGTAATATGTATACTTCGTGTAAGTTGTATGTAATCTATATAGGCCAACACACATACATGCAAGTGTACAACTACATAAGTAACATAATCCAAACACATTTACATTCACATATCATTTTTTATACCATATAGTGTTTGTTACCTACACAAATTGCACATATATCTGTACATATCAACATACTTAGATGAACTTCACAAATTACATGTAAACCATCAAAAATCTTAAATTTTCCTACACATAGACCACATGCGCATGCGTAGTCTAATAGTTTTAACCCAATAGTACTAAAAATTACAATCTATAATCAATGTCTACACAAACTAAAATGATCCCAACAGAGTTTGATTGTTCACCAAAAATAACTAATATTGGGTTATGAAAAACTTGTATGTTTTAAAGATATGACACAAATTTGAATATATTTGAAGATATTATAGTATAGGGTCAAATTGGTATTTGATTAACAATAATTTTGATTAAAAATGTCCATTGGAAAAAATAATGCATAAAATTCTAATTTGTAACTTTAAATTAATTAGTAATAATTACCAAATAAATTTTATTGATAACTCATGTTTCACTAAGCAGAACACACAAAAGACCTTTCTTTTTTCATTAAAATCTTTAAACATCAAACTCTAGCTAATTATAAGTTTGTTGTTATTATTCTAATACATTGATCACAAATAATCATCTTTTTCTCATTATTCTCGTTGTAAAAGTGATAAGTGATTTTTATAGTGAGAAATATGAGGAGATATCTTAACCATTGGATCATCAATCAATGGCTGAAACAATATTGCATTTATTACAATTAATGAAATTTAAGAGACATTAAAATAAATAAAAGATGGCAGTTTAGGTAGGTTTAGAAAAATATCTTCTAATTTTTCTCACTGATCCCGAAATAAAAGTTCAAATCATAAATATCTATAATTTATGATTTATGAGTTTCAATTTTCTCATCTTTTTTCATTAAATGTTCTTTTTTTAATGTGGATTTCTTTCCTTTTTTATAAAAAAAATCTTTTTAAATTTATGGTATTTAAGCTAAAATATAGCATTTTCAACATCCATTGCTAATTAAAAAAGATCCTTTTAGCAAAAAAAAATAAAATTAATCTTACTAATGTAATAAAGTAGTCCGTATTTTTCACATGACATCATTCTATGGACTCTACATGTAGATTGTTTCCTAATTAGTCTCATCATTTAATGACTTTGTTAAAACACATAGACCCGTTTAATACTCTTTTAAGACGTGACCCGATGTTTAGTTTTATACAATTGCATGTTTTGTATCCAAGTATTACCATATTTATATTTAAACACAATTAATAAAAACCTAATACTCGGTCAAAGTTTGTCCTCTTCTTCTCCTCCTACCGTCATTGAGTTTCTCGATTTCCTCATCCTCCGGTATTCTTTCGAAGGTATTTGGCTTTGTGTATTTCATTTCATGTGTAGTAATTCTGTTTACTGATTAAAGATTTGTATATATAAAAGATTAAGGTTTTTGCATTAAGTTATTGTTCCTATCGATCATAATGTTTAATCATTTCTTTTTTTAGATTCAATCGATGTCTGTTTTATATACACTAAATATTTATTTTTGGTAGATTAAGTTAACTAAAATTTTTGTTATTCTACAGTGGTGGCTTTGAAATTCTATCTTTGAAGATGACAAAATCTTTCTACATCACTATTAAAGATCCTAAATCCTCACTTCTGGTATTTAATAAAAAAAAAAAGTTTCTGTTTACTATATATTATAGCCAGATTTTTAAGTTCCAGCAGGTTTGTGTGAACGTATCATAATTTGCTCGATTATGGTTTGGATGTTCTATGTGTTTTGCATATATAACATTTACAATAATACTAACCTTTTATGTTTATTTCACAGTGGTATTTTGAAATTGTTTGAAAATGACAACATCCTTCTACATGATTATTAAATATCCTAAATTCATACTTTTGGTACGTCAGGACACGTGGCAAGCCTTCTGATAACTCATCAATATAAAGGCGGTTCGTGAGACGCGAACGGCTGGAATTGTCCTTCGCGTGACGTGAAGAGGCATAAAACTTGCTATAAATAGGAAGGTGTACGACACTTTCATTCTCACACCAAACACACCTGACTTTCACACACTTAGTCTCGTTTTTCATGCCGGTTCTCGTAGTACATGCCAAGCCTTAAGGTTCTGACAGTTTAAGCCTCAATACGCGATAAAGAGTAGAAGTGCTGCCCGTACAAGCTTAGGCATATAAACTCTGAATACCCGTGTAAGGTAGGGGATTCTGCTTAAGTTATTATGTTATTATTATTTTATATGGCTTAGACCATAGTCAGGGGTATAGCCCAAACCTTGATCATAATTATGTTTACAAAGCTTTATACATGCAAGGGTTATAGCTAAATTAAAGTTTCTTTATAATTAAGAAATATAAGCTTTTATATACAAGATGAGATAGACAAATGTAGTTTCTTCACAATTAAGAAACATTACATGCAAGAGATATAGTTTTCTTCGTGATTAAGAAACGTAAGATTTTACATATAAAGATTATAGTCATTTAATGTTTCTATCAATAGATGTTTCTTCATGAAGAAGAAACTCAGCACATGATTTGTAAATAAATGGAAAGACTACGGGTCTAAAATTTTATTTAAATAAATGATCAGTCAAGGTTGAAAGCTATCAAAACCAGACTAAGGGTCTGTAGCTGGATCAAAAGACGATCCGGGTATTTATATAAACCTATTTTATTATAGGTCAATCATCATTCACAAAGGTTTTCAAACGAGATCACCATATCATTCAGAAAAGACAATCACGGGTGAATACGTTAAATTTTTTACAGACAGTCATTAGGATAAACAGGTTGTTTATCTTAACAAGTCAATCAAATGTTTATATGAGATTACGTGATCTCTAAATTTAAGGGATTACGTGATCCCTAAGTCACAAGGTAAAGAATAAAAGCAACTCAGACCGAGCATACATGTGTCTGGATCCAAACATATCTGTTAACCTATCAATCAAGGCTGCATGGCCGCAGGCTAACAGACATAACGAAAGTTCCAGTGGGCATCAGTTCACGAAGAACCATAATTGTGTGTGTATGGCAGTGGCACAAGTTCCCAAAAACAATAGGCGTTTCTGCTGAGTTTGTTAAAAAAAAAACTATCTATTCAGTCAAAGATTTATTAAATGTTTTTAGAGTCAACGATTCGCCAGCATATCGCTGACGCATTTTTCCCCCACATTACAGGAAAACAAATATAGCACAGATAGCAAGGAAATAGAGTCATTCATGGAGTTAGATGCTCACAAGTGGAGATAACTCAGTTTTTATTAATAAAATATTGTGAAAAAAAATAAACAAGGTTTGTAAATGAAATATTTGGATATTTATTATCTGAGAAGTTTTCAAAATAAATTAATATTTTATTATAACCAAAGACTTCCGTTAATAACCTGCAACTCTGATCTATTTACAAAACAGGTACCAACTACGGGTTTCACGCTTAAGCCCTAAGTCGGGGTGTGACACCGACGATTCTAAAATTCCTACTACCAGTATGCCTTTAGTAAATCCTTATAATGTTTTTTCTTATCCTTCTAATTCATTATCTAAAAAAGTAAAAACTTAATCGGTTCTGCTTCCAACCTCCACGTCAAAGAATTTGTCCAAACCTCCAAGTTTGATTCACATCAACTCCCAGCCATCACCTCCGAACACCTTGTAACCCTTTCCCTACCATCAGATCTACCTAGAGTCTGTCAAGCCCAAGGTTACACACACATCCACTTTGGTGCAATCCGATTAGCCCTTACCTTTTCACGGAAGAAAAGACTTACCGGCGTTCTCCTGTATAGTCCTTGTTGATACAAGATTTATTGAACACCAACATGCTTGTATAGGTACTATACAAACCACCCTGAATGCAAGCACTGCGTTTATCACCTTCTACCCAAACGTCAACATGCCTATAAATGACCCATCCCTCCTCACTGCTCTAAAAGCCTAGATTCAGATTGGAGGAACACCCCAAGTAAATACCTTCCAGGCAACCTTCCATTACCAGATTGCATATAGAGTACAAAACCACTCCTTAGACATCATGGTCCCTGGACAAGATAATGCTGAAGACGCATTATTTATTAATGCTGATTCCAACGCCATGCCAACCTGCACATATGTTCCAAAACAGTTATCCAGAGAAGAGTTGATAAAACTGTTACCTGAAAAATGGATAACAAATTGCGAACAAATCTATTAAACCCCTGTTTAGACAACCACAACCTCAGAGTTTGTCAAGCATCAAGATGGAACGGTTGAAATCAAGTTCTCAAGCCAAGAACGAAGAAACATATTCCCGACAATAAACATGATGCAAACCATACCACCACCGACACCAACTCAACACACAGGACACTGTTGTTACGATGTATACAACTGTCCATCTTGTGTAGAAGAAGCCTTCAGAGTTGAGTATGAAGAAGACAAACCAAAAAAAGAAGAGCTCACAACGCTCTCTAAAGAAAAGGTATGTAGATGGAGACCTCAAATTCAAAACCAAAGCCCTACAAACCATCACTTCCACCAGGCATGCCTCCCAGCAAACTAGAAAGATGTTTCGTAATCACCCTTTCCACCTCATCATTTGATTACCAAAAAGAATTCCCACCATTAACTCCATTTGAGAAACCTGACCAAAAAGCCAAACACATATGGAATATACAAAACTCTTCTCTCATGACACCTAGTGGTCCCTCAAACCCAACCACTGCAGCAGAAGCAACTTTAAACTGGCAAAGTGAAAATGTTGTTGCCTAGAATAAAGTTCTCACGACTATTCTAGCTCAACAAGACAACTTCAGCAGAACCCAAAAAGTCCTCGTCAACATACTTCAAGGTCTAGAAAACATTATCTATGAAGTTTAAACAAACATTCTAAACCTTCACCAAGAGCTACTTGAAATGGTCAGAAACACTCATGCAATGCAAACAACAATGACTCTCTCTCATAAAAGGATTCAGACATGAAGTTTCTCAAGGCTCAGTTAGTAGATCTTGAAAAACAGCATAAGCAGCAAAAGGTCTCAACAATGGTTGATGATACATGAAGAGTACCAACCTCACCGTTTGCAAGACCTAGCTTTAACCCACAGCCTTTAGCCAGGGCTTCATTCACACAACCCTCACCATCACTAAGCCTATGGTCTAACCAAAGAAGCAGGCCACAAAGAAGATCTCCACCCAGAACCACGAATGCCTCTTCTAGCAACCCTTCGTCATCAAAAGAAAAAGAACCATTCAAAATGCATACACATGATGATAACATGATGATGGCTTCATCAATTGCTCCAGTTGATCTACTGATCCCAAGAGAAGACCCCATTACAACCCTGCTACAAAAGCTAGCCATAGAAGACTCCACAAGAGTCCTGCCTTGTATTGCCTCCAGCATGGCTGTCACTTCAGACGATGAATCTGATAAGTCAGAGGATGAGGAAATACCCAACCCAAGTGAAGCATTCGAGCATTTGTTCATGAATGAACAAGAAACCACAGCCAGAAACGATATCGATTCAAATGTCGAAGATGCAACTTCACAAACAGAAACCCTAAACAAACCAAACATCCCAAGATCGGACTCCAACATAAAGTTCACCTTTGATGGCATTCCCCTGTCATAGTGGCGTGAAAGAATTGTAGAAATGCATACATGGTGTGAAGCTGAACTACAATACTATGAAATAGATGTCGTAATCAAAAGAGTCTTGGCCAGGTGCCAAGGAAGACTTAGATACTAGTACCTAAGTCTTGGTGAATACAGGCAGATACAGCTTTAACAGCTTCGATCACCAAAAGAACTCATACACGTGGTACATAATGAATTCATTGGGAATCCCCTTGATCATAAAGTTCATGCACGTGATGAATTCTCAAAAATGAAGTGTTGTTCATTCCATCCAAAAGATCTCGAGAAACATTATAATCGTACGTCTGAACGGTTTTATTGTCTTAATGGCGTAGATAACGCAAATCTCAAGCAGATCTTCCAACAATCTTTTCCAGAATCCATCTGTAATGAAGCATTTAGAACTCTGGAAGGTAGGAACGTAACATGTGCACAAGCATTACTAGGAGAGCTATATCAGCTTATTACAAACGCTCTATCTAAGCTTTGTAATCAGAAAAAATTCCTAAGTGATTAAGAAAAGACGAGTAGTCGTCTTGGCTCAGCCTGCAATGATAGTCATTTTAAAATCAAATGCAAAGTGAGTCATCCTGCAACTGTTCGAAAAAATTCCACTTCCTGAAGAAACATAACAAGCATTATTCTTCAAGAAGAAAATTTTATAATAAGAAGTGGAAGTTCCTAAGGAAAAAATCCTTTAGGGGAAAAAGCACAGACAGGTACTACACTTGTAACAAAAAGGCCATTTTGCAAGGATTGCAAAGATAAAAAGAAAACCCAGGCCTTACTCCTGATGATAAATCAGGTAGAGAAAGTTGACATCTCGGATTTAGTCGTTGTACTCACTCGACGATGAACCAGGAGACAGAGCAATATGTTCAATATGTTATTCTGATTCAGATAATGAAACAGATACAGATTTATCTGATACAGACAGCCACAGCAGTGACATTCGTCAGATGTTTATAGCAAGAGCTAGAAAGTCGTATTCAGATCCCATGATTCCATAACCTCTAGTCAAGTTTGATCTATTGCTTAATCAGTACACAAAACCCATCCCGATAATTGTATTGTTAGACTCTGGTTCACACAGATCAGTTCTAAATCCAAGTATCCCCCCCCCCCCCAGTTATTAGTGTTGGACTCGTTATGCCCAAGACACATATTTTTATTGATGTGGCTAGTATGTCATGATCCAAGTCGGGTCATACCCAATAACAAGCTAGACAAACACCAATAATATTTGTTTATATATGATATGATCATAACAAATGAATATTAACACTTGAGTTATTTGGAAAGGGGTTTCTAAATAAAATGTACTTGTAAAATAAATAAATCATGTGGATGATTTATACTTTGAGAGAAAGCATTCCATATTGTTGTTTAAGAGAGTTAAGTAACAATATATTAAGCATGTTACCTACAATGTGTTATTGTTGTGTATGACACAATATAAGTGTGTATAACACAAAGCATTGTGTATGACAATATGCAAGATACACATATATATGGAAAGTATGAAAATAATAAAAACAAGAAAGGAAGGAGGGTGGCCGCCCCCCCCCCCCTCTCTCTCTCCTTTTGCTTATGTTATTATTATCTTTCAACTAGTGGAGACATGAAATGCTTATGATTGGCTCCTTGGGGTTGTTGTGACATTTGAGCCAAAACAAGGTACACCTCAGTACGTATTTACCGATTAAGCAAATAAAAGCTTTTTGCATAACAAAAGAACGATTAACCAAACGGGTCGGGTTATGACCCAGATATCTCGGGGGGCCATCTATGAGTGATATACGTTTAATACAAGCTAAGACATTAGAAATATGGCCTTAGTTTGATAGCAAACAAGTTAAACGAAAATATGCTCGTTTAACTACCCGCTATAGATTTAAACGCAAAAGATAGTTACAAACCAAGCATTGTATCATCCGTTAAGCCGAAAAAGACTTACCAAACACTTATTTGAAATGTTTTAAGTGATCCGTGAAAATATTTTTGATTTTTACAAACATATAGTATGCTTTTATAATTTTACACAAAACTAGCCGAAAAACACTCGTTTTCGCGCTGTTTAACGCACCCGATAAGTTTTTCGCGCCAAAAACATCGAACCCGAACTAAATTTGGACCGGGCTTTTCGTATTTGGGCTTGAGAAATCAGAAACTTGGGCCAAAATGGGCCCAAAAGGGGGCCCATGGACTCCGGCCGTAGCCGCCACCCCACCCCCCTTCATTTTCTTTTCACATATAAACTAGATCCCAAGCCATTTTCAACATAATTTCTTGAAAACTCTGGACACAACTTCTGCTCCAGCCAGAAAACCTTCAAACCCTAAGGTAAGGAGCTTAAATACGTAGCTTTTATGCTTGTTTAAACTTGTTTAATACCATAAAAACATGTCTTGGTTACTAAAAATCATTCCTAACCGTGTAAAAATCCTAAAAATGGTCCATAAACATGTTTTGATCATAAACACGGTAAGGAACCAGTTTTGATAGTTTTTTTGGCCATAAACACGGATTAAAGGGTTGAAACGGCGTTTTTATGGTTCAAAAGTTCGTTTTTGTGCACTAGCCGAAACCCTAAGTTAAGGACTGTTATGTTGATGAAATATTGCTTGGTTTGTGATATAGGACTTTTACCTAGCCTGCTTAGAAGCACAAGAACCTGAAAACTTGACTAAAAAGTCGGAAACGAGCCAAACCCGCCAAGGTAATGCCGAAACACTCGCTTACGGGCTATTTAGGTAAGGTTGTGATGTACATATTTTTAGGACTTGAAATTTTTCAGGGAAATCAGGGACCATGTCAATAAGTCCCTGTTTATATTTGGTAATCTTTCGACTATCCGAGAATATTTGGCGAATTTATTACCGAATTGGGACGTTTATTTGGGAAAAATAGCTAAACTACTTCAAAAATTATGAAATTTTTTTGAGAACTCAGATTTAATATATTTTGATCACATATGAATTTTGGAATCATTTGGAGAAGTTTACAGGTGTTTTGTTTATTTGCGTTCGTGTGAATTTTTATAGCCGAATTTGGGCCGAAAAGAATATCGCACAAGCTTTTTACATTCTGAAATTGATACAGGTTGTTTTGGGACCTGATTTGAGTATTCAGGAATTTTTGTGGAATTTTTGGAAATTGTTTGGGGTAAACGGACGATTTTCAGGTGAAATATAGCTGATAAAATGAATTTTTATAAATTAATAAATCAGTAAATAAATTCCAAAAGTATTTTTATAAAATTCTATATATTTTAATTGATAAGTGGTTAAATTTTCATAATTTAATTATTAACGGTTAATCAATTATGCTAATCTGAATATTAAACAAATTCAGTTTTTATAACAACCGGCAAGTTCGCGACTAACGAACCTGCGGGAATATCAAAACACCAAGAGTGATCAAAAATCATATTTTTGGACTAATTAAGTAAAAATGAACTTTTCTATGAGAAACCTGGACAATCCGGGTGGATTGTGCGCGTTTCTTCTCAAATCAAACTGAATAAACGGAAACGGGCCCCGTGGCTAATCCGGGACCCCAGTATGTGATCTTTCTTTATAACTTAATCATTTTATTAACCAATACATTTACCCAAGCTTATTTTTCCATAACTATTTTCTGAACGCGTAAATGAACAACTTGGCCCAGCTGGGAAAACGGGAGTCTGAGCCAAGTTCGATTTTAAGTATTAGACATTGAACAACATCACAACCTAAGCCTATTGCCACTTTCTGGGCGTTCCAGCTACACCCAGATTAGTTATACAGCCCAATTTAGTATTGAGATTATAATAATATTAAAATATTAATATTATTATAATATTGATTATAGGAACTACTGATAGCGGACTGAACAAACCACGAGTTGATACAGTACTGAATATCTACTAAACCGTGAGTTTCATGACCCCACTTTTAAACTGTTTTACGAACTTTTGGGGTGAAAAGCATGTTTGCTTATATCTATATACTAATCTGAAACATGTGATGATGTGAATTATCTAAGTGCTAACACACGAAAGTCCCCACGATCACAGTGACTAACTTCGAGCCGGTGGCTTGTGAATAGTACTATTGGTTTGACAAACCCAGGCGGGGCCAGCACGGTTGCTGAGACATTATCCCGTTTGCACATGTTCATATTATTTGTACGAACCAGCTATGTAGTGTTAGACATAGCTACCGGGGCATGTTGTGGGCGGAAAGGGGCCACAGTGGTTGATTGAGCGTGGGAAATGGAGGCACGCAGCACGAACAGTCCAGGCTTCACTGTAGCTTAGCATAATTACATCACATACATCATTTACATACATACATTCTTATTTCATGATTACAAGTGTTGACTTGTGAATACTCATTACTGTTTTCTTGAAACTCGTGAAACTCACCAACTCTAGTAGTTGACCGGTTTTAAAATGCTTTTCAGGTGTACCTAAATCGGAATGATTGGGTGATCTGTCACTTGCCTGAAGTGTGTGGTTGATGCTATGTGAATAGAAGCAAAGGCGTTAGTAGTAAGAACGTTTAGTTAACGAACTAGTTTTGTTTGTACCACCTAGACTGTAAAATAATGATAGAACGAATAAATGTAATATAATGTAAATTAGTTTGTAATGTTTCTTTATAAACAATGTGTTGGTACCAGAGGTGTCTGTTACATTCCCGTTTTACGCTTCCGCATTGTGCTAGTCGGGGTGTGACAGTTGTGCCATATTTGAAAGACTTATAATCTTTCTTACTTTTTTTTCTCTCTCTACAACACAATCTAAAACATATACAACACAAGTATACTTGAGGATTACTCTCTCAACTCCTCTCTTCTTCTCTTGGACGGCCAAGAACAAGACCAGAGGATAAATCCTCTACGCTCCATTCTTCTCTTCCTCCCTTTGGACGGCCAAGGAAAAAGGAACCAAGGAGAAAATACAAGTGTTGCCAAATCCTAGCTACAAGTGGTGTTTGTTGGAAGCTTGGGGTATGCTAGCTTGAGGAGCTTCATATTCAAGTTCTTGCCTTCTTCAACATCATCTCCTTCCTCTTCCTTGGATTTGAAAGGTAGCTTTAACATGCATGTACTTTTAGTGACATACATTTGTTTGATAGTATGTATTTCGTATTTGGATCCGGGCTTGGGTTTTGCATGTGTAAAATTGGTTTTATACATATCAAACTAACAAGATTTAAAAACTTATTTCCGCTACGTTTTTTTGGTAAAATAGGGATTTTATCACTTTGATAATCTTGTTAAATCCCAACAATGGCATCAAGAGCCGCTTATACGGATGCATGCTTCATTAGACCTAAAAAAATTTTCGGGTTTATGGTGGGGTTTTACCATATGGCCAAAAATTTTGGGGGTTTTGGTTACCCCATGGTTTTTCAAGGTTATACTTTACATGCATGTGTTAATCTTGAAAAACCAAGTCATTTGGATGATTGATTGTGTTATTTGGACAAAACCCGAAACTTTCGGTTTTGTCAAGTTTGGCCGAAAGTTTTAGGGAACGGGGAACCAGTTTGGGTCATTGTGTTATTACAAATTTGGATGTGTAATAGATGTTCATAACCTAGCCATGGCCTTGTGTTTGGTTGAATGTTTGTGTTGTGTAATTTATTCATTCGATATGGTTGTAATTTATTTGGGTTGTGTAATCTATTTATTCATTTCAATTGGTTTGTAATAATAAGTAGATTAGATGCATTTCTTTTACTAGAGAAAAATGTATTAGGATATATTTTTGTAAAAGAAGATGCAAAGGAAGAGAGCCCAAATAAAATGGATGGAGACCACAAGACGGGGGTGTACACTTGGAGCATAAGGATGCGGGATCAAGTGAGAGTTCACTGACACAAGCTCATGTCCTTTTGGGTCCCTTAGGAGAGACTTTTTGACACACTTGTCTTCGGTCAACAAGTGTGGTCAACATTAGGAGGCTATGGTTATGAACTTGTGGTTGTGTATGTTTTATGCTTGCATGGTTGATTTACTTTTGTTTGTGTTATTGCAATGTGGTTTTCTAAACAACTTAAAATCAACAACTAGCATAAAATTGGTTCCTTAGAAATCGTTAGGTAATAAAAATGGGTTTTATTAAAGGCTAATAATTTCATAATAAAATGAGTTTTATTAATAGGAACTTTGAAAATGGGTTTTTCAAATAAGTACCATACATTTGTATGCATGCAAATGAAAGGTACATATAAAGTTTTCCAATCTAGAATTTTGAAAACTAAAATCCCTTTTATAAAATAAGTTGAACACCATCCTTTTATACGACGCTCGAATCACTTGGGAACTCGGTGTGGGATAAAGGTCACCTAACCGCATTAGAGGAAACTTGTGAGTTTGAGGTGGGTTTGCCATATTTGTGGGATAAAGGTCACCTAACCGCTTGTATGTGTAAATTCACATGTGTGTGTAAATTCACATGTGTGTTTAAGTAGGACGACTTAAATTGGAAATCATATGAATAGGGTCACCGAAGCATGGCGTACAATGGTGTTGATGGGATTAAATATGCCAACTAAGCATGAGATGCTTAACCGATCCCATAAAACTAGAAGTTGCAAAGGGTTGCAATCGTCAACCGTTGACTACCTTGTTAATTTAAATAGTAGGATAAAGGTCACCTAACTACTATTTGAATGTAACGTTGGATTCTAGATTTTAATCATTAATTGTCTTTGAGACATAAAAGGGTATTAATGATTAAAATAATTGATATCGAAAATACTAAAATTGAGCTTTGTTATATTTGTAGATGGCCGCAATCAACAATCCACCTAACGTCATTATTCCACCCGTTAATAACCTATCACTAGGATCCATTCTCGATAAGGATCGTCTTAACTATACCAACTTTATGGATTGGTATCGAAACTTGAGAATCGTTCTCAAGCAAGAAAAGAAATACTATGCATTAGAAGATCCAATTCCCGATGAACCTAGCATTTACGATGCCGAAGACCATAACAATTGGGTTAAGCACAATGAGGATTCGGTGCAAGTTTCTTGCCTCATGTTGGGAACTATGATTCTCGAGATTCAAAAGGACTTTGAGCTTCATGGGGGCATACGACATGATCACCCAACTTAAGGAAATGTTCCTTACACAAGCTAGGGTGGAACGTTTCGAAACGGTTCGAGCGCTTCATGCATGTCGTATGGAGGAAACCCAATCGGTCTCATCTTATGTACTTAAGATGAAAAGCCACATTAATCGTCTCGAGCGCCTTAATTGTCGCGTCTCAAACGAGTTAGCCACGGATTTGATCCTAAATGGCTTAACTAAAAGGTTTGAGACATTTGTTATGAATTATAACATGAATGGATGGGACAAGAGCATTGGTGAGCTTCATGCAATGCTCAAAACAACCGAGACGGGAATGGGTAAAAGGGTTTTACCCGTTCTCACGATCAATGAGGGAGGCAATAAGAAAAGGCATCACCCGGAACCCAATGCAAAGGTTTCCAAAGGTAAGGGACAAGTCAAGGGCAAGTTCAAGGGAAAGGCTAAAGTGGAACCACCCAAACCAAAGAAGCTAAAGGTTAGCTCGAAGGATCCGTGATTTGTATGTGGGGAGATAGGGCATTGGATGAGGAATTGTTAAAACCTATCTAAAAGAGTTGAAAGCTAAGAGGGATGCGGGGCAAACCTCGGGTACAACTTTCATGATTCATATTGATCTTAATCTTATTTCCTCTAACACATGGGTATTAGATACCGGATGTGGAACTCATATTTGCAATTCATTGCAGGGGTTCAAGGGAAATAAAGGATTCAAGAAAGGTGGGCAACGGAGCAAAGGTTGTTGTCGAAGCCCGAGGAGACTATACATTGAAGCTTCCAAATGGTTTGGAAGTTGTTTTGAAAGATGTTTTGTGTAACACCCGTTAATTTTCGGTTTAAAGATTTAGTTTGTAAAGTATGTATATCTCTCGAGACTTAACCGACATTCCTCGGGAACCTTCTCGTCATCCCGGTACGTTAAATCATTTAAAATTTCCTCAAGCTGCTATATCTTTCCAACTCTAAGGGCTAAAGTGTAACATTTTTAATTATAACACAAAACCCTAGCTCACCCCTCTCCTTTCTGCGATCGGCACTCCAGCAGCCTCCCCTACCTGCGATTTTCCTTTTTCCAGCCATCATTAGGGTCTAAACTTCAATTCAAGGTTAGTTTTACGTTTCCCCAAGTCTTTTACTCCTTAATTGATCATATTAACGCGCTTATTGGTCGTTAGGGTTGAGTTTAGGTTATAACGATTTCTGACAGATTCGTACTCGTTTATGTTCGGTCTGTAAATATATGAAAATATATTTTTTTTGATTGATTCTTGTTTCTGTAATGTTCTACTTTGAGTCTAGTTTCCAGAAAGGTATAATTTGTAATTTTTGGACGAGAATTGAATGGTTTTTATGATTTTATAAGATCGAGTGTCAAAGCTGATGAGGGATGACGGATTCTGGTCTGTCTTCCCGACATCATAACCCTTTTTCTACAAGTCCAAATTGGTTGGTTCAACTTCTGGAAGTTAATATTTTGAGTTAGGAACCAAACCCAATTGGAATCGTTTAATTTGGCTGGGTAATGATTTTTATAAAAATAAAACCATTTTGTTGCGCACTGAAATAGCTGCACATATCTTTCTGTGTTGGAGGAATATTTATGATTTTTGTGTCCACTAGAAAAATATAATAAAAATATTTTTATAAACCTAAGACATTTATTAAAGTCTGGCAAAAATTTAATAATTTATTTCAAAATTTATCCTATGTGATTAAATGCATCTTCGTATGCTAAAATCTGAACGTTTTACTTGTTATTGATCGATAAGTTCGTTTTAGGCTTAACCGGTGGATGTTCAATTGTGATCGTGTAGGGGCTGTTTGAAGTGAGTCTTTGCACCAACATCTTCCTAGGTATGTCTAGTATTACATACTTTATAATCGTGTCCATTGGTGTTCGTTTGATTGGTCAACTTGTTGTAAATTGAAAACTAGTTTTCGGTTGTCTAGAATAGTGTTTAGTTGCGTTTAACGCGAGTGTTGAAGTAATTAACGACCAATTCAGCTCGGGTGACTTCGGTTCGGTTTAGGGACTGTTGGAAAATGATTTTTATGGGTATTGGGGCTGAATTGGTTGTCGGTTATTCAAACGGGTCGGTACAACGCGCATTCGCGTTTATTGATTAGTTGGTGCGTTGTGCTTCGAGTTACCGACCCATTTGACTCGTGTAGCATCGTGTGAACTTGTTTTCTGTGAAATTATCATAACGGGTCCACACGGGGCTGAATTGGATGTTAATTGCCTAAACAACTCTTAAACGCGCATACTAGTTGTTAATGCATGGATTTGGTGTCCGCAGCTGTTCGAATAGGATAGGGGTTGTTTAGTCTTTATATTAATGTATAAAGGCACATTCGCTAAGGATGTTTAGCGAATGGGAGGTCATTCGATATGGGAAGCCTCATTCGTTAGTGATGTTAACGAATGAGGATGACTGCCTATAAATAGGCCTTCCCTAGTGAATGTGCATAGAGATCTGTGCCATATTTATCCCCTGTAACGTTATGCTGCCGGATTCTCTCCAGGCTTCATGTATTGATCTCAATTAACGCATTGAATGAACACAACTTAACGTATCGATTTGCGACTAGTTCCTAGGCTCGTAAAACGTTTGTATAACGTATCTACAATTGGTATCAGAGCCGGAAGTTGCTCGTGATACGTGACAGTTCGAGTTCATCGTTTTAAAGTATGATTTTGATCTGATTTGGAATGATCTCGTGTATGAATCATGAAATTGAAGATATAATTGTATTCCTGATCAAAATCCGAAGCTTCGTGATGAAATCAGATGGTTAATTATGGCTAATTGATGAATCTGCCATTAATGCCTCGTTTGAAGCTTTCATGTTGCAGATTCGAATCGATAAAGAACTAGGGTGTTATTGATTAATCTGATGATATATGCAGGTTCTTGATCAAAATCCGAGTATTCGGGATGATTATGGATGTTAATTATGAAGTTTGGATGAATCTGCCATGAAAGGAGCTTGAAGATTTGAGTTTTTCGGCGAGAAACCCGTTTTTCCGATGAAGATAACGGAATTTTCCGGCGACCAACTTCCCATTCGTTAATTTAAAAGTCATTCGTTACGGAAGTTTAAGGAATGAGTTATTCTTTACAGTGTTTAACGAATGAAAAGCTCATAACGAATGAAACCTCTTTCGTGTACTGTTCATACGAATGAGGGTGATTAACGTATGGAAGACATTCGTTAAGGGTTTAACGAATGTGAGCTTAACGTATGTACTCATTCGTTAATGAGTTAACGAATGAGACCCATTCATTCAAAGGTAACGAATGAGGATAGATGTTTAACGTATGTGACACTGTTCTAGCGAATTAAGACCAGATAACGAATGAGGATTGTAAAAATAAAAAAATAAAAAAAAGAGTATTTTCGGGAAATTTTATTAAATGAAATTTTTCGGGGATATTCCGAATATGTGGGATACTCTTCTGGCAAAATTTGGTGATATATTTTCCGGCCGACTTTTCACGCATATCGAGGGGCCGAGGGGGAGTAACCGACTAAGTTAACGAGAAATTTATTGAAGATTTTTGAAGAATTGTTCAAGACCTTGCCTAATTTGTCAAGAAAAGGGGGAGATAAAACTTTCAAAGAGCTTATTGGATCGTTATATTTCTATCTTTGCAAGTGTTTCTTGAAAAATTACTACAATTCGGGTGGTAATTCGTGATTGCAAAACTATGTTTGACCGGGTTCGAAACTGCAATTGTTCTTCGATCGTGGATTGATTTGTTCAAGATTGAAACCTGACTATGTGGGATACGAGTGTCTTTCCGATTACTTCTTTCTGAGGGACTTTGATCCTGACAATGTTGGCTACGAGTATTCGGCGGATTGCTTCTGTTGAAGGGGACAATTCTTGCATGGGTTGATCGTGTTGAAGAATATACGTGTCTTGTCATCATATTGATGAATTTGATCGTTCGGGATTGATTAGCGAAGGTTGGAACTCTGAATCATATGCCCAAAGTATTAGCGCATCCAAGCGTATTGGTTGCCGAAGAGCTTCAAAGGGTTATATTTTGGGATAGACGTTATCGAGAGAGTGAAGACCGTTGTGAAAGATGTGGAATGATCGGGTTGTTTATGAAGATTGTGACGAGGTTAAACATAAAGACATTTGTACTTTGCCGGTGCGACAGATAGCCGATGACTTGCTGCTAATTGATTCGTTTGATTGAACCATATCATATGCCAGCTGGATGATCGAAATGATCACCTGGACATGCTTGTTTGAGGGGGAGATCTATACGAGTCGCTACAAGTTGTTGGTTTGCTTACAAAGAGTTATATTTTGTCTGTTTGCTCAAGCCCGAGAATCATCAACCAAGGAGGAGGTTGGATGAACGGCTGATGATATGCAGTTAAAGTATTAGCGGTTAAAGTATTCGACTTTAACGTATTCGACGTTAATGTATTGGTCTTTAACGTATTCGTTGTTAACGTATTCGACGTTAAAGTATTTGTCGCTAAAGTATTGAAGACTAAAGTATTGGATGCTAAAGTATTGGAAAGCATTCGAGAGCTACGGACAAGGGGGAGTTTGTTAGTGCACGGATTTGGTGTCCGTAGCTGTTCGAATAGGATAGGGGTAGTTTAGTCTTTATATTAATGTATAAAGGCACATTCGCTAAGGATGTTTAGCGAATGGGCCTCATTCGTTAAAGACTAGACATATTCGTTAATGTAAGAGCTCATTCGTTACTACTGTGTAACGAATGGAGGCTCATTCGTTAAAGTAATGCCCATTCGCTAAGGATGTTTAGCGAATGGGAGGTCATTCGCTATGGGAAGCCTCATTCGTTAGTGATGTTAAAGAATGAGGAGGACTGTCTATAAATAGGCCTTCCCTAGTGAATGTGCATAGAGATTTGTGCCATATTTATCCCCTGTAACCTTATGCTGCCGGATTCTCTCTAGGCTTCATGTACTGATCTCAATTAACGTATTGAATGAACACGACTTAACGTATCGATTGGCGACTAGTTCCTAGGCTCGTAAAACGTTCGTATAACGTATCTACACTAGTCCCACCTAGTGCTTCCGGGGGTAATTTGGGAATTATATATTCCCGGGAGTATCTAAGGGTTGTTTTGGCATATACAAGGCCTCGGGGGCTGTTATAATTGAACTTATTGAGGTCGAGGCTTTAGGTGACTCGAACCATGTTAGAACGCCTCGTAGGATAAACGAGTCCTTTCGGTGTCGTTAGTAATTTTTATTCGTAATCCGACAGGCTTTTGAGTTGTGGGAGTACTTAAGGGTCCTCTAGCCCGTTGTGATTGTGTGCCTCGTGTCAGGTGAATTCATGATGCCCCTTTTAACTATTTTTACATTTTGGGCTGGCATACACACCGGATTTCAATTTTACCCGATTTTGCTCGTATAAACTATTTGGATGGTATTACATAGCCTTATTTATATTTGTGGATTTATGAAACTATGTGTGAATTATATTTTATGCCTTAGGTTTAGACTCGTTTATGGTCTTATATTCCTTAAGGTTATATATATATTTTTTCATCTAGGCTCGAGGATACTATTAGGCCTAGTATTAATTCCTAGATTATCCATTATTTATGGATTGAATGTGATGATATGGATGGGTTGAATGTTTGAATTCGATGTTGGTAAGTGTGTATGTGAATGTGTATGTGTGGGTAAACTGTGACCGGGTCAAATATATTACTCGGGAAAGACCCGGGGTGAGGAGGCCCGTGTTGCATGTTTATGTCCCGGCGGGTCAAATATATTACTTGGGGATGACCCGAGGTGAGGAGGCCCGCCGTTCTGCTAAAGCGTGGTCGGGTCAAATATATTACTTGGGGAAGACCCGGGGTGAGGAGGCCCGTATCACGTGTTTAGGTATGTTAAACCGTGACCGAGTCAAATATATTACTTGGGGATGACCCGGGGTGAGGAGGCTCGCGTTGCGTGGTTTTTGGTTTTGTTAAACCGCGACCGGGTCAAATATATTACTTGGGGATGACCTGGGGTGAGGAGGCTCGCGTTGCGTGATTTTTGGTTTTGTTAAACCGCGACCGGGTCAAATATATTACTTGGGGAAGACCCGGGGAGAGGAGGCCTGTGTTGCGTGTTTGATCAAGAAAAGATATGTATTATTTTATTTATTTATGATTTGATTAAGAAGGGTTATTTATTATTTTATTGACTTAAGATTTGACCAAGGAAAGTTATATATCTATTTACTTATGATTTTCTCCTACATTTTATACATGTGGAATTAAATTGTTTAATGAATGTTACTTATTGAAAACTTGAACTCACTTAGCTCAAGCTGACTTTGTGTGTATGTTAGATTGACTTTTAGGTTGAGGATTGGAGATTACCGCTTGGACGTGCTAGAGACAACTCGGAGGGTTGAAGGCATTTCTAGTCGAGGACTTCTAATAAAACAAAACATTTTATTTTATTTTAACTTTGGGAATATGCCCCCTTTTTCTGGGGTTTTGATACTGATTAATTTCCATTGTTTATTACTATGAATTGGTTTGAATAAAACAAATTACTTTGGTTTTAAATTTTTGTGAATTTTGGATAGGATTACCAACTGTAGGATTCCCGGGATTCGGGGTCTCACATTTTGTATGCTCCTAATTTGACTAGGAACATTATCTCCGTTTCTTTGTTAAGACAATATGGATATGATTCTAAGTTTATAGATAATGGTATTTGTGTTTTCATGGATAATGTCTTTTATTTTAAAGCAATGCCGTCTAATGGCATTTATGAATTAGATCATGATAACACATCCTATGATAACATGTTGTACCAATCAAGCACCAAGAAACTCAAAATGAATTTGAGCAAGACCTATCTTTGGCATTGTCGCCTTGGTCACATAAACAAAGACCGCATACATACACTTCAAAAGAATGGTCTTTTGGAATCAAGTGAAGATGATTCATTTGATAAGTGTGAGTCTTGTTTACTAGGGAAAATGACCGAGGACCCCTTTAGTGGAACAAATGAAGGGGCAAAAGACTTATTGGGCATCATACATTCGGATGTATGTGGTCCTTTTAAAACAATGACAAGGAATGGTGAAAGATACTTCATTACTTTTATCGACGATTATAGTCGTTATAGGTATGTGTACTTGTTAAGACACAAAGATGAAGCCTTTGATATGTTCAAAGTCTTCCAAAATGAAGTACAAAATCAACTCGATAAAACCATCAAAGTACTTCATTCGGATAGAGGAGGTGAATACCTAAGTGATGCTTTCCGAGATCATCTTAGAAGTTGTGGAATCATCTCACAACTTACTCCACCCGGAACACCACAACATAATGGTGTGTCCGAGAAGAGAAATCGAACTCTATTGGATATGGTTCGATCTATGATGACTAGAAGCACATTGCCTCTATCATTTTGGGGTTTCGCTTTGCTCTCCGTGGCCCGTATTCTAAATATGGCCCCAACCAAGAAAGTGGACAAAACACCATATGAAATATGGAATGGAAGGGTTCCATCATTGTTTTATTTAAAGGTATGGGGTTGTGAGGCTTATGTCAAGATCAACACCCAAAACAAACTTGAAAATAGATCCACTAAGTGTATCTTTGTAGGATATCCCAAGGACTCCATGGGATACTATTTCTACAACCCAACCGAGCAAAAGGTGTTCATTGCTCGAAAGGCCGAGTTCATGGAAACTAAGTTCCTTATGGAAGGTACTAGTAGAACGGTGGAACTCGAGGAGGATCGAGAACCACAAGCTGATACACGTTTGGTTGAAACTAGCACTCAACAAGGGGTTGTTGAGAATGATCAGATGGTTTATCAAGACACACAAAACGTTTGCAAATCCGGTAGGATTAGTCATCCACCCGAAAGATATGGATTTTTCATGGATGGGTGCTATGTGGTAGATTCGGATGAACCCACCACATACCGTGATGCAATGTCACAATCCGATTGTGACAAATGGCTTGAAGCCATGAACGTTGAGATGCAATCCATGCATGACAACCAAGTATGGGATTTAGTTGTACCACGTGTTAATTCCAAACCGGTTGGAAGTAAGTGGGTTTTCAAGAAGAAAACCGATATGCATGGAAAGTTGGATACTTATAAAGCAAGACTTGTAGCAAAAGGTTTCACTCAAACTCAAGGGGTTAACTATGATGAAACTTTTTCTCCTGTAGCAATGCTAAAGTCTATTAGGATATTGTTTGCCATAGCCGCACATTATGACTATGAGATATGGCAAATGGATGTCAAAACCGCTTTCCTAAATGGGCATCTTGAGGAAGATGTCTATATGGTTCAACCCGAAGGTTTTGTCGATCCACAACATCCTAACAAAGTATGCAAGTTAAAGAAATCAATCTATGGATTGAAACAAGCATCTAAAAGTTGGAATCACCGTTTTGATGAAGAAGTTAAGAAATTTGGGTTCATCAAGAATGGTGATGAAGCTTGTGTGTATAAGAAAGCTAGTGGGAGCATCATTACCTTCTTAGTATTGTATGTTGATGACATACTACTATTTGGGAATGACATTCCAACCATGGAAGGAGTAAAAGCATGGCTTGGAAGTAGTTTTTCAATCAAGAATCTAGGTGAAGCCGCCTATATTTGGGAATAAAGATCTATAGGGATAGATCAAGGCGGTTGATAGGTTTAAACCAAAGTGCATACATTGACAAAATCTTGAAGAGGTTCAAGATGGAGAACTCTAAGAAAGGTTTGGTACCTATTCAAAGAGGAACGATATTGAGTAGGTCTCAATGTCCAAGCTCAAAGGATGAGCAAGAGAAAATGAATGGAATCCCATACGCATCGGCTATTGGATCCATCATGTATACAATGGTATGCACTAGACCGGATGTGTCATGCGCTTTAAGCATGACAAGTAGATTCCAACATAATCCGGGAAGTAGCCATTGGATGGCGGTTAAGAGTATATTTAAATACCTTAGAAGGACTAAGGATATGTTTCTAATATACGGTTCGGGTGAGGAGGAACTCGTTGTAAAGGGTTACACGGATGCGAGTTTCCAAACCAATCGAGATGATTCTCGATCACAATCGGGATATGTTTTCGTTATGAATGGTGGGGCAATCTCTTGGAAGAGCTCAAAGCAAGACGTGGTAGCATTATCCACCACGGAATCGGAATACATCGCCGCCTCATTGGCAGCTCAAGAAGCTGCGTGGATTAGAAAATTCATTGCCGAACTAGGGGTAGTCCGTACCATTCAGGACCCTCTAGAGATCTTTTGTGACAACGAAGGTGCGATTGTTCAAATCAAGGAACCTCGTGCACATCAAAAGACGAGGCACATTGAGCGGATGTTCAACTACATAAGGGATGAAGTTGAAAAAGGAAAGATATGTATTCGCAAAGTTCACACCGATCAAAACATTGCGGATCTACTCACGAAGCTCTTTGAAAGGCCAAAGCATGAGGGCCATACTTGTGCCTTAGGACTTTGATATTCTAGTGATTGGATATGATTGAATTTTGTATTTGGATATCAGAACAATTGTTATTTTGGATCATCCATATGATTATGGTTTATGATTATGACATTTTGAGTTATGTTCCATTTTAGCATGTTTAAATCCGTGAATAAGTTACTTATTTTAAATGTCCGTAGTCGCTCATATTTGTGGGAACAAATATGAAGGTAAGACTATTATGAACTTGGATTGGTGGATATTCATGGGATATGAATATAGAGCAAGAGTTGCTGCCAACGTTCATAGATATTTATGGGTTATAAATATTGGACTGACCCTCTCTCAAATGTTGCTACATGGAATCCTTGTGATTAATCATAAGTAAATTTGAGTAAAGGCGAATATCATAGTATCCTCCGACCTGAGATACATATTGGGTCTTGATATTCACCAAGTATTATACTTTGACTTAGTTCTTCGCTGCTCTGAAACATGACAGTACATAAGGCTAAGATCAGGTCTGGTACAAGGTGATTGTGAGAGACGTATGTAGTCAAGAGGGGATTTGTCCCTATTATTCATTGAGAGTGAGATGTCTAAGGCCTGAAAGTTAAATCAACAAAGAATGATCACTCTGTGTCTCTGGATTTGACATGACATCTGAGGCAAAAGGATAAATGATAGATGTACCTAAATCATTTCAAGTAAGGGACTTGAAGGGGATGATGTTATTGAATGGCACTTCGTCATGCGTATTTTGGGTAGTAAACCGTAGTTAGGCGGTATTTGTTGCTTGCATCAATCTTCTATGTATCTTGTGCAAGTGGGAGATTGTTGGACTCGTTATACCCAAGACACATATTTTTATTGATGTGGCTAGTATGTCATGATCCAAGTCGGGTCATACCCAATAACAAGCTAGACAAATACCAATAATATTTGTTTATATATGATATGATCATAACAAATGAATATTAACATTTGAGTTATTTGGAAAGGGGTTTCTAAATAAAATGTACTTGTGAAATAAATAAATCATGTGGATGATTTATACCTTGAGAGAAAGCATTCCATATTATTGTTTAAGAGAGTTAAGTAACAATATATTAAGCATGTTACCTACAATGTGTTATTGTTGTGTATGACACAATATAAGTGTGTATAACACAAAGAATTGTGTATGACACAATGCAAGGTACACATATATATGGAAAGTATGAAAATAATAAAAACAAGAAAGGAAGGAGGGTGCCCCCCCTCTCTCTCCCTTTGCTTATTTTATTATTATCTTTCAACTAGTGGAGACATGCAATGCTTATGATTGGCTCCTTGGGGTTGTGCCATATTTGAAAGACTTATAATCTTTCTTACTTTTTTTTCTCTCTCTACAACACAATCTAAAACATATACAACACAAGTATACTTGAGGATTACTCTCTCAACTCCTCTCTTCTTCTCTTGGACGACCAAGAATAAGACCAGAGGATAAATCCTCTACGCTCCATTCTTCTCTTCCTTTCTTTGGACGGCCAAGGAAAAAGGAACCAAGGAGAAGATACAAGTGTTGCCAAATCCTAGCTACAAGTGGTGTTTGTTGGAAGCTTGGGGTATGCTAGCTTGAGGAGCTTCATATTCAAGTTCTTGCATTCTTCAACATCATCTCCTTCCTCTTCCTTGGATTTGAAAGGTAGCTTTAACATGCATATACTTTTAGTGACATGCATGTGTTTGATAGTATGTATTTCGTATTTGAATCCGGGCTTGGGTTTTGCATGTGTAAAATTGGTTTATACATATCAAACTAACAAGATTTAAAAACTTATTTTCGCTGCGTTTTTTGGTAAAATAGGGATTTTATCACTTTGATAATCTTGTTAAATCCCAACAATTGGCGCCCCCATAAACAGTTTTTTCTAACTGCCAATGGCCAGACCTTCTCCATTGACAAGATTAGTAAGCCAATATACATTCGACTATTTCCCAAGTGTGTCATCTGACATAGGTTTCTGGGATGTATCCTCCATCGAAGAGACCTTCTCCTTGATTGGGATATTATTTTCCAACTACCGCAGATGACGTTTTTTTGGTTACAATGGTATTAAATGGAGGGAGCACTGATGTGCTAAAAGTGGTTAAATAAAAACACGCTAATCTAGACACTAAGTAATAAATTGTAGACTCTTAAACTTAACTAAACTACTAACCGGCAAGTGAACCGGTCGACTCTAGTACAGCTAAGTAAGTCCGGATATCGAACCCACGAGACTCTTTTAATTACGTAAACTAGCTAATTAGACTCAACTAACTGACACGACCATTTATTTATATTATTGGAGGGTTTTACTAAAAACTAATATTAAACTAATATCAAATTAATCACTAATACTTAAAAACGACTTAAATCTAGACTTAATTCAAATGATGACAAGCAATCACCTAGGCTAGAATCCCTAATGCATCAATTATTAAATAGTAGGAAAACGCTAAGTTATGGAACCGGGATCTTAAAATAGTCACTTAAAGAAACCCCGAACAGGACCCCTGACCCTTCTCAAGAAGACACCTATGGATTTCTATTAAGTTCTTAAAAACACCAGTTTAATTAGACTCGCTTACGGTCGCTAATTTATTTTATGATAAGTACCTCTATAAGAAATCCTACCTTACAGCGCGGAAATCAAAGGTAGTTAAAAGTATTCACTCGACTAGATAAACAAGGCTGAAAAATCAAACATAGACGGACTCTTTACAAAGAACTAAATCTAACAATCTTAAACAACCAAGACTTATCATATAATCTATCACCTCTCAGCTATTTAGATTAGCAGCACACTTAGGTCTATTTGATTTATTAATATTGTTCCTATGGCTTTATTGCAAATCAACCATAAACTAATAAAAAACACACAGTAGATGACCTAACAAAATCCTATCATATGACAGACAATCACCAAGGAAACTGTGAAACAATAAAACTCGTCGAACAATCTTAAGCACACATATGTGTCGAATAAATAACAAGAAACTTCTTACTTAATCATAAACCATAACAAAAGTAAAGTCCAAACTAAAATCCAATCTCAAAAAAAGTTCATCATAACCTAGGCAGTTTAGGGGTTTAGCCAACAACCATACTCAAGAACAAGCCAAATAAATAAAGTTCAAAAACTGAATTCATAACGAAAACAATAAATTCGAACCGAATAATAATGATGTTTGGATAAGTAGATGTTGAACCCGAACGCTTTTTGCTCCAGCCAATGGCTTTTTCTCTCCTCTCCTCTCTCCTTGTGCCTGCCTCCCCTGGCGATTTCCCTCTACCCCCTAGGGTCTGCTCCAAAAAATAATGTTGTTGTCTTTTTATTATATCTTTCTTTCTTGGAGTTCACGCCACCTTAGCCGACACACCAATTCCTCAAAATATTAATTACCCCCTCAATATTATGGGCCTAAACCTTTTTATGATTAAACACCAATCTTTTATGGGCTTCAAGTTTTCGTTTAGGCTTAACCTAAACATGAGGCATGATCATCCATTCAAATAGGCCCAATGTTGCTCCTTTAGTATTTCCGTTTGAAACTGTAGAAACATGAGATGAATCTGACCTGATCCATGACGATGTTCCCACGGATTTCAAGATGAACGAACCACGTCTTGATCTTCTTCTCCAGTTGCTTGAGATCTGCAATGGCCTTTTGGGGGTGTGGAGGTGACTGCTAAGAAATCTCGAGGATCTCTTGTTTACAAACACAAAAATGGTTATGGTGGTGGCTCTTATTGAGCATGACCCCCCTAATAAGGAGGTGGAGACCTCCTTATATAGAGAGCCTCATGGACACCATCATGGTACCCTAATGGGCCTAGCCCAGTTAGGGTTACCTCCACAAAACCCCCTCAGCCCAATAACATTGTATTAGTCCATATAATAAAATAAGCTAAACATAATAAATTTAGGGTCGTAAAACCGGGTTTAGTACCATACCCCTACAAGCCCCCCAAGTCCAGTGTTGCTCCTAGGCGTGCAAGCGTTTAGGTGGAGCGCTGGACTTTATAAGGTGTGTTAGGACATGAGGCGGTTTTTTCTCTTTTCTTCGGCCTTGTCTTTATTGTCTTTGAGTTTTGAGAGGTTTTCTCCATGATGGTGACATGTTGTGATCCTTATGATAATGATGGTGCACTGGCATGAATAAGATATAGCACGCATCATAACAATAGTGGCGCGGGGCCTGATAAAAGATAGAGCGCGCATCTCGATAATAATGCTTAATAGTTTGCGCGCGAGGTAGCTTACGAGCTATAAAGATAACGAAGCTTGCACGCGAGGCGACTTACGAGCTATAAAAATAATGAAGCTTGCGCGCGAGGCGACTTACGAGCTATAAAATAATGAAGCATGCGCGAGTTACGGCTTATGAGCTATAATATGATGATAATGACTGGCCTACAAGGGCCTCTTCTACGCAGGATGACTATCCCGGCTTGTCTTCAAAATAATAATGGAGGCACAAACGGCCAGATAATAATAATAATGTCATAGGTGCTTGTGCGGCTCGTAGCCGAACCTGCAAAAACATATAAACTAAAAGTGGATGTATTACAAGGTTCCCATCCTCGGGCAAATTATGAGGTGTGCCCAACCTACATTGGCGCGTGGCCGTTTGGGTTTATGAGGATTCCCAACCTTTTAGTATGGCGCGTAGCCGTATGGGTTTATGAGGATTCCCAACCTATGATTAGGACGTCTTCCATCCTTAGGCGAATTATGAGGTGAGCCCAACCTAGTATTTGGTGCATAGCTGTGTGTATTTGTAAGGATTCCCAAACCTATGTATTCGGCGCGTAGCCGTGTGTTCTGCATTAATATAAGCACAATTTTTTTTTTGTGCCATTTCAATATAGGCAAAAAGTTTGAGGTTTTGTAAAAACTTTGTGAAGTAATTCACTTGAGGAATTTGTAACCAAGTATGTGCCATTGTTAGCGTTCTGGGATTTGGTCGCGAGGATTGTTTTCGCTTTGCCATGAGAATTCCACGCTTCCGACACGAGTGTTCCGTGCCTCTGACTCGAGAATTGTTTTCGCTTTGCCATGAGAATTCCACGCCTCTAACGCAAGTGTTCCGCGCCTCTGACGCGAGACTTCTTTCAGATCGAGGAAGGTTTCCTTGTTATACTTGTAGAGGGGGGTAAATGTCAACAGCTTGAATCCTTATTTTGTTATCATAATAAATGACTCAAGAGTTGAGGGGGAAATTTGTAAAGGGATACCGTGTCGGAGCAGAATAAGACCTCCGCCCCAGTTTGTCGATTTTAAAAAGTTGCGTTGCGAAGATGTATGCGTTCTTTAGTGATCAGTGTTGGTCTAATCGGAGTGTTGATCTGCAGTGCGCGCATGCATGAAGGCGGAGTGGTGATCCAAGGTCGCGTATGCATGACGACTGAAAGTTGAGCGCGCATGCACGGCGGAGAGTTGAGCGCGCATGCATGGCGGGAGTTGAGCGCGCATGCACGGCGGAGAGTTGAGCGCGCATGCATGGCGGGAGTTGAGCGCGCATGCATAGCGGAGGGTTGCGTGCGCATGCATGGCGTTAGAGTCTTGACCCTCAGCACTGTGCATGCATGGCGCCGGGGTGTTCCTCCGATGCGGCGCATGCATGGAGAGTTCGTCCGCAACGCACTTGCTCTGACGGAGTGGTGATCCGTGAGTGCGCATTCATGGCGGCGGAGTGTTGACTCGCGGGCGCGTGTGCACGGCAGTGGAGTCTTTTGCATAAAACCAAGGTATGGAGTCGTCTTCCCACTTGAACAGCGATGCGGATGCAAGAAACCAAATTTTTGGGAGGCGCCCATCCATAATGACGCGGTGTTGTTCCGCGACGGCGCCCATGCATGTGGCGCAGTGTTCTTTTGTGACGTGATTGCGTAGTGGTGATCCGCAAGTATGATGGCGGTGTGTTGTGAAAATGAGTAAATGACTTAGAATATATTTTCCTGCCTGCCTCCACCTGTGGAGGTGGTGTGGTATTTATAGTATTAGGGTATCACAATGATTGGGCTCAGACCCAATTAGGGCCTTTTTGGCCTCCTCCTATTGCTTCGCGCCACGTGTACTTAGGATACCTGGTGCTTTTTCATTGATTATTCTCTGACCAAGGTATTTCACCCGACCCATGTGCCACCACGTGGTGGCACATGGGCATTGCTGAGTTGTCCACCCTTTATTGGCAGCTGTCAACGTCAGCATATTCTTTATTCCTTAAAAGATACATTCTGGAAGGTTGTCTGATGAGCACAATCATGGTTGTCCTTATCCTGATTTGGATAAGGACGTGGTTGGTTGTGCATGTGATATGCGCCTATCGTGGGGATGCGCGAGGTCCTCTTTATTCTCACGCGCAGATGTGATATGCGTGAGCATATGTGATATGCGCCACCCACAGATGTGGTATGCGTGAGCATATGTGATGCGCCTACCCTGGGGATGCGCAAGGTCTTCTCTTTATTCTCATGCGCAGATGTGATATGCGTAAGCATATGTGATACGCGTGAGCATATGTGATGCGTGAGCATGTGATGCGCCACGCACAGATGTGGTATGCGTGAGCATGTGATATGCGCCACGCACAGATGTGGTATGCGTGAGCATATGTGATGCGCCTACCCTGGGGATGCGCAAGGTCTTCTCTTTATTCTCACGCGCAGATGTGATATGCGTGAGCATATGTGATACGCGTGAGCATATGTGATGCGTGAGCATATGTGATATGCGTGAGCATGTGATATGCGCCATGCGCAGATGTGATATGCGTGAGCATGTGATATGCGCCATGCGCAGATGTGATATGCGCGAGCATATGTGATGCGTGAGCATATGTGATGCGCGAGCATATGTGATATGCGTGAGCATATGTGATGCGTGAGCATATGTGATGCGCGAGCATATGTGATGCGTGAGCATATGTGATATGCGCCATGCGCATAGGTTTTGGCTTTGTGTCTTCATGACATCCTGATTTCAAGCCTCGTCTATATCTTATGGGTTGACCCGCCCCGCTCGATGTTAAGGCGGGTGCATACCCCTTCAAGCCCCCCCAGTCTAATGTGTGTCTTGTCTCGCGCGAGCGAGGTAAGATAGATATTAGACTTAATAGTTTGCTTTTTTAATAGGGCTTGTTTTTTTCTTTTTCTTGTACGCGCGTTGCACGAAATTCCATCCCTTTGGTTAAAACGAATCGTCAATGCATGTGGTTGGTTGGTTGTTGACATGCATCAGAGATGGAGACGTTGTGTCAGACCTTTCGTGTGCTCGGCGCCAGCGCGCATGCATGATGGCGCGCTGCTGCTTCATAGCGGTGAAACTCATGCATGGTGGCATGCATTATGGCGGCTAGATGGTTACCCGCGGTGGCGTGTACGCGTGGTGGCGCAATGACATTACGCGGTGGCGAGGTTCACTTGTCATGGTGCGTATGAATGTTGACGGAATGTTAATCCGCGGCTGTGCGCGTGTATGGTGGAAATGTATTGAACCGCGGTGGCGCATGCGTGGTGGCGATGTACTGAACCGCGGTGGCGCATGCGTGTGCTTGTTTGAATATAAGATATGTTTACACATTGAAACTTGAACAAGGTTGTAAGGAAATTATTTTTATTTAATCCTTAACAGTTGTCATATTTCAAGTTATTTTGCGATATTCTGAATATGCTGACACGTGCCTTGGCCTTTCATTATTCCTCTTTTGCGCGACGTTATCGTGCATTTATTATAGGGAATTATGAGTTTTTTAGCCTTTACGTGTCAGTATGCGTTACTCTGCCTATATCCATTATAATCCCATGCGCGGCCCCGACCTGAGACCTTAACAACTATGCTTTGGCATGTGCTTTGCCTTAGTTGTGCTTAGGTATTTTTATGGTCCAGTTGCGCAATACATGGGATGGATGCTAATGAGTAATTTGAGCTAAGGCTCATATTATTGGGCTAAGGCCCTAAAGTTTTAGAGTTAAGACTCGTCAACGCGTCTGAGCTTGAAGCTCGCGCATGTATGTTTTACTTCGCTTTATTTTTAGTTTGATGTCAATACAATGTTGTCATATTGCTCAAAATTTATAAAGGGAAGTGTGAAACATGTATGCAAAATCAAAATCAAGCTCGCACATGCATGGCGGCGGAGTCGTGTCTCGCGGGCGCGTATGCATGCCGAGAGTTGAGCGCGCATGCATGCCGGGAGTTGAGTGCACATGCATGGCGTTGGAATCTTTCATAGGTGGTGGAATGTTGATCCGCTGGCGCATGCATGGCAGCGGAATCTTGATCCTTGGTAATGCGCATGCATGGCGGCGGAGTGGTGACTCGTGGGCGCACATGCATGGTGGCGAAGTCTTGATCTTCGGCACTGCGCATGCATGGAAGCGGAGACTTGATCTCCGATGGCGCGCATGCATGGATCTGCAATTTGAGAGTCAGATCTGTAATTTTAAACCTAAAATCCAGGTCTGTAATCTAGATCTAGATCTGTAAACCAGATCTAGATAGATCTGAAGCTCGGAGTGGAGAGAATTTAAAACCATCACAGATCCGGAGGCTTGATCATCCGAATCAGATAGTTTCTTTTTTGGATCTACAAATCTTTTTCAGCTTCATTTTTGCACAGATCTGGAAGCATCTTTTAGATCTATGGATCTTTTTGAGCTTTAATAGAACGAATCTTGAAGCCTCTTTCTGTAAACTTCCAGATATGGGTTTTTCTTGGGAGAGATCTGAGAACCGAGACGAAAATCGAAGGGTAGTTCGTTGCCGTCCCACGGATGGCGCCAATGTAGAAACATGAGATGAATCTGACCTGATCCATGACGATGTTCCCACGGATTTCGAGATGAACGAACCACGTCTTGATCTTCTTCTCCAGTTGCTTGAGATCTGCAATGGCCTTTTGGGGGTGTGGAGGTGACTGCTAAGAAATCTCGAGGATCTCTTGTTTACAGACACAAAAATGGTTATGGTGGTGGCTCTTATTGAGCATGACCCCCCTAATAAGGAGGTGGAGACCTCCTTATATAGAGAGCCTCATGGCCACCATCATGGTACCCTAATGGGCCTAGCCCAGTTAGGGTTACCTCCACAAAACCCCCTCAGCCCAATAACATTGTATTAGTCCATATAATAAAATAAGCCAAACATAATAAATTTAGGGTCGTAAAACCGGGTTTAGTACCATACCCCTACAGAAACCATACATTGGTTGAACCAATTTGTTTCTTTTAATGGACTTGTAACAAGATTTAAAACAATAAATCATTGTATTAAATAATATAACTTTTATTTCGATCCTATAAAAATCACAAACAGTTAGCTTAAAACAATTTCTGCTCATTCATATTATCAATATTAAAGTTTCTAATAGTAATTATTTGAATAGTAATTAATGTTGAATTGTTTCACTCGTATTAGCTCGTTGCCTCTTAAAACCGTTAAAAACTCATATATGAACCACTAAAAACAATAGTCATAAAAAACCTGGCTCAAAAGTAATAAAAGTATAGGAAACATTTATATAATAATATATATACTTTATACCACATCAAGCATGTTAATTCATACATCACAACTCATAGTCTCAATGAAAACCCATACTCTCCCCATCACAAAGAAATCCAAGTAGCACAGCATGTCACTACTTCCATGTCAGCATTATAAGAGCAAAAAGGATCTTGGTCTCCCATAGAGAAAAAGAATTCATTTTAGTGGTCTGAAAAGCAAACACAGGCTGGAAAAGAAAAAGAAATAAAGGAGTCAGCTGATGAGATGCCACCTTTAAAGATTCCCACGCAAGCTGACAAAAGAATCCTTTAGGCTGAAGCTAGTGTTGAGCATTGGGCGGCGGTCCTAGTTGCAGAAGATGGCAAAGGTGTCAGAACAATATGTGGATACAAGAGTGGCATGTTTAAGATGTTAGAAAGAAGTTATCACTCCACGATCAAAGAAATATTCAAAGAAAGATCTTGGCTAAATTTCAAAACATTCACTACAATCCCGCTAAAAATTCATGCAACAGTTTTAGATGGGATAAAGTTCCACCTGGATTATCCTTTCTTAAACATCTTTCACTTTGACAACCTGCTTAACCTCCCCAAAGAAGCACTGTGCCTCTTCTGGTACCTGTTTGAATCATTTTACATCGCCATATCCTTTGGCAATGAAGATCTCCATTTGTACGTACTAAATTGCCAATAAGATGCACTAGCAGAAAAAAACACACCCTTACTCTCCTTCAATGGTTCTTACCAATCTATCAAGGGATCGGTTATGTGACCAACTCCTGCCTCAAATACAATGTCTAGTATTTCCGAAGACCAGGAAATTTTATACCTGCATTAGCAATCAACAGAGATCAGGCAGCCCTCTACCATTTGCCTTGTACCTTCCTTCACAGCTCTTATGACATAGATCTAGCTTCCATAGTATTTAGAAGAAACTTTCCAGACGAATGGATGAAATTGAGAGAGTGTCTAGGTCGTGAAAATGGAGTGGATATCAAGAAGCTAAGCCCCAACATCATAGATAACATAAAAATCTGGAGTATTGATCATCCTTACATAAAGTTGTGGAGAAACAAGCATTTTGAGTATATCCACACCCATATTGTTACCCTCAATGAAGAAGAATATGATGAGCTTGAAGATGAGAAACCTTATTCTGGACCAGGAAACAAACTCTATTTTGGAATGACCGACAATAACTCCCTAACATCAAACCTATACCCAACAGAAGCATATGATCCTACAGAGGACTACCATGACCCTTATAACGATGATCTATCGCATCCATATTCAAGATAGAAGTAGTCCTAGTCTTAATCCATGGAAGACGTTTATAATAATTGTGTGTCTTGTATAATATTGTCTTAATTATGTATTAAGTGTGCTATTTAAGTTTTAATCACTCTTAAAATGGTTAGTTAGGTTTAGTCCATATGTATGGACATGATGCCATAGCTTATGTCATAAGGTATGGCCCTTAATCCACTAGTATGGGCCTTGTGTCTTTTTATGAGGTTAATTAGCTTTTCCTTGCCTATAAAAGGAAGGTTTCCCTCACTTGTAAACCATCATTTGAAAGAAATAAAAACTTCTTTCTTATATGTTCTCTCTAGTTCTCTTTTGAGTTCTTGAGTTCTCTAACTTGAGATCTTTAGTTCTTTTAATGGTATCACCCCTGCCTCTCTGATATCTTTGAGCTTTTTGAATAGCGCTAATGATGAGTGGTATGAAGTACGTGGCCAAAGGTGTTGGTATGAAAAATTCAAAAAAGAATGTTTGAGCTGTTGATTTATAAAGGAAGTCAAAATTGCTTTGAAGATCATAATTAAATTTGGATTTAAAGTTTATGCGAAGTTAGATGATGGAAAATTGGTGTCAAAGGAGCCGCAGTTAAGAATAAGTGTAAAGTTGTTCTGAAGACAAAGAATTGGGCTTGGTATATTACGGCTACTACTATAGGAAATTTGGAATGGATATGCAGATTGAAGTTGAGGCTACTACCAAATTGCTAAAGATAATAGACTTCCTGATGCAACAATATCCGCTGTGTACGTTTCCAACTAAAAGCTTGCTTAAAGTAGTTATACCTAGATGGTTACGGTCTTACGGAAACTCCTTGCCACATAAACGACCTGGAATCAAATAATATCAGCACACACAAAAAAAACTTGGCCAATTGGTTGTAATAATGTTATATGGACTGGTTTTTTCTGGTACTTTTTTCCGGTTCAAAGTAGGTTTTACTGGTTTGCAAATAACCAGCCGGTTTTTTATTTTTTTGATTTATTTGCATGTAACCAGATCGGTGAATTTGGGCGGTTCCTGGTTAGACCAGGCGGTCTAGTCTCGCTTTTAAAACACCATTTTTATCTAAACTAGGTCAAATTGGTTGAATTTTGTTTGTATAAAAATTCACAATTGATGTACCCTTTATTTATAAATGAAATAACTAGAAAAAAGTGATTGCAAGTCAAATTGACTCACCCATTTCGAAACTTATTAAACTGGTGTGCTTTAATAGATATAGTATACTTGTTGATTATATAAAAAAAACTCTTAAATAATCTTTTCTCATTGATTAATCCATTTTTGAGATTGTGAATTTTTAAACACACTTTGGGCCATTTTATTTTTCAAAATTAATTTTCTTGATATTCTAACATTATTTGAAGAGTGATACAAGTTCAAGATCAAGCAATGATCAAGTAGCAAAATGGAATGGTTGTTTTCTAAATTCTTGTAATAATTTGTGTTGGTGATCACTACCATTATCTTAGTAAGAAGTTTGAGGCTATCACTATACATTTTTAGCAATTGTGAGAGAGGTGATCACTACCTCTATAAACCAGTGAAATGAAAAGGTGACTACTTCCTTGGAATAATGAAACACTTGTATGAGGTGACACTTCCTTTAAACTAGTGAAATGCTTGGTGTACTGGTGATATCATCCGTTTAAGAGTGATATCATCCGTTTAAGAGAAACGTTTAGTAGAGCAACTCTTGCTTTGAATATAAGGGAGAGGACGTTGAATGAATTAGCTTACATATACTTGAACATCTATAAATTCGGTCTTGTCTTTTAAACTCTACAACTCTTTACTTTCCTGCATATCTTGCTTCTTGAATTCCAACAAGGGTTAATCAATAAAAGATAATTAGTTTTTAATAAAAGAAAATGTTAAGAAAGCCCACCTCTCTAGTTTTCTGTAGACGCTATCGTACTACAATGGATTCACAGTACCATCTCCAACGATCGCCTTCACATAATCCTTAAACCGGGCTCAACTGCAACTCGGGCTTGGCAAGTTCTAGCACATATTTTTCACGACTACTGGTCTGTCTACCTTGAGCACAAGTTCTCCAATACTACGTTTGACACTTTTCTTTGCATCACTTCATATTGCCATGCGCTCAACGCTATCTCTAATCAGATGTCCAACGCATGATCTCTAGTCACAAATCAACAACTATTTATTCAATTCATAGCTGGCCTAAATGAGCAATACAATGGTATATATTGCAATGCTATTACAACTAACTATTCGTCAACATGACTTTTATTAGGCCCACTCTATATTAATGCTCCAGGAGACACAAAACGCAAACCAAGCAACCACTGTGGTTGCAGCCAAGCATGGGCTTATCCTCCATGCTTAACTAATTGTTAAAACAAGTTTCTTAATTTATTTGCTTTATTATAAAATATAATGGATACCATGTACTTGAATAAATTGGTTTTCAGAAATACTTTAACCTTATTACGTATCTTAACTTAAGTTGAATCAAGACTTCTTTCATAAGTCCTTTATGTGGGCATTTTAAACGTTTAGAAAAAACTGGCACTTTAAACCCAGTCCACCGCAAGTTTTACTTCAAGTATACTTTCGCATATTTTACTTCAAATATACTTTGCTTTCTTATAAAGTTTACTCTGTTTTCGTAACATCATATAAAATCCTTTTCTAGTTAGAAAATGTTTTCTGATATCCGTTATGGGGATAACACAGATGTACTAAACCGATATATATAAACTAAAATCGGGTCAAGTTAAAATAAGAAGTATTGTTTTTGTAGGAAAGATAAGAAATAATCTAGGCCATTGATTTTAAATTTGGATGGTTGAGATTAGTTTGAGATAAAATCATGTGTAAAATAGAGGGAAGGGTAGAAAAGGAATAACACATATTTGTTTAATTTCTCTCTTCATATGCAAGGCATATGCCAATCCCCCATTATTTTAAAACGTCTGTAACTTTTCCACACGACATTTTTTTTCATAAAGAAAATCACCATAAAAACGAGTGTTTTTTTTTATCTTTAATAGAGGTACCATATTGCTATAAAAACTACGAAAAAAATTAGTGGGTTTTTTTATACGTTGTGTTATAGGTTATGGGTATTGTGTTTTTCTTCATTTTTATATAAATTGTGTTTTTACCATAGTGTTTTATACAAATACAAATGTGTTATTTCTTTTAGTTTTTGAGTTATTTCATTATATTTACCAAAATTATGTTTTAACATAGTGTTTTTTTTTTCTATTGTGTTTTTAACATTGTGTTTGATTTGCAAATGTGCTATTTCATTGTGTTTTTGAGTCATTTCATTGTGTTTATCAGATTATGTTTTAACGTAGTATATTTTTGTTCACTGTGTTTTTTACGAATGTTTTATTTCATTGTGTTTTATCATAGGGTTTTTATATTGTGTTTTAAAAAACTTTATCTCAATATTAACCATGAGGCCATGTATGTAACTCGAAATCCCAAACAACTTTTTACATAAAGTCCCAAAAATCACAAATTCATATCATCATCTCCTCCTATATTGTGTTTTAAATCTGAAGAGGTATGTACCCGCCTCAACACCAATCAAGGCGGGTCAACCCACAAGATAAAGACATTATCAAGGCACAAAGCCAAAACCTAGGCGCATGGCGCATACAAAACATGCTCAGGCATCATATGCTCGCGCATCACATATGCGCGCGGCGCATCAACGCGCGGCGCATATCACATGCTCTTGCACATCACATATGCTCGCGCGTCGCATATGCGCGCGGCGCACAATCGCGCGGCGCATATCACACGCTCGTGCATATCACACCTGCGCATGAAATATCTGCGCGTGAGAATAAAAAGAAGACTTCGCGCATCCTCAGGATGGGCGCATATCACACGTGCACATAATCAACCTCGTCCTTATTCAAGTCAGGATTAGGGCGACCTTGATTGTGCACGTCAGACAATCTTCTAGAAGGCATCTTTTTAAGGAGTAAGAATATGCTGATATTGACAGCTGCCAAATGAAAGGTCGACAACTCAGCATGACACATGTGCTACCACATAATTACAACCAACGAGAAAGCGCCAGGTGTCCCAGAGGACACATGGCGCAGTGCGGTTGGAGGAGGCCAACGAGGCTGAGCCCAACCAGTGGAAACCCTAGCACTATAAATACAGCATCAACTCCACTTTGATGAGAGATTTCATTCACACTCAATCATTGACAGTTACAAGCAGTGATATCACATTCAATCACATTGAATTATATTCACTCACAGTCAGTTACAGAGAAAACACACAGTCACACAAATCAAGAGTATTCAGCGATCAGCAATACTCTTGAGATTCACTTACATACAACATTATTATCTTCTCAAAAAGATACTGATTCTCACGCCGGAGGGTTACCCCAAAGAGGACCCCTCTGTCCCTTTCTGAGGGGTAAGTAACGGCGCTGTTCATTTTGTAGGTGGAAGAACTCGGATCCAGAAGAACCATCGGTGAAATAGTTTAATCACATCCGAGGAAAGTAGATCTGCTACCAGTGAGTAGATCCACGTTTCTTCATTGGCGCCATCCACTGTTACAAACGGCAATCAGATCTCATCCAGATCTAAAAAATTCAATCACCATGGTTTCTGGAGTTCGTAACGTTGATCAAGCTCTGGAGGATATTGAACGTGAGGGTGTTAACGACGGACAGCAGGTTCTGAGGGTTCCGCGTGATTCTACGCGTACCACCAGCAACCGTCCCTTCGTCACAACCCCTCACGGCCAGACTGAAACTCCTCCAGACGATCACACGTTACAAAATATGGCCGGCGCGAAGTTGAAAGGACCAATGGGTCCAGAAGATGAAGCAGACGATCCGAATGAATGGCTCATAAATGAGCAGCGGCGTCTGATGGATAAATACACTGAAATGATCAAACAGAAGAAGCTAGCCGACCAAACACAAAGGCAAGCGATGGAGAAGCAGCCCACAAAAAGGCCGCGCGCGCCGGAAGAAGGGCATTCTGTTCACACTGCACACACAGAGTTCAGTGATGAAGAGGTGCATAGCATGAGAAAGACAAGGGATACTCATGCAGGAGGCTCGCAGCTCCGCGCGCCTGTGAACATGGCGCCAGGAGCCAGAGCAGATCCGGATCTGCACATGCCATACAGCCCACCGGTCAGAGGGCAAGTGGACGTAACCACCCCCTACAGACCAGCCATCCTGGTAAAACACTCAAAGTTTACTGCGCGCATCGCGCAGGCTCCCATCCAGCACAAGACCAAGATGCCAAGTGGTCTGGGGAAATATGATGGCACGACAGATCCAGATGACTTTTTGCAAGGTTTCTATAACACGGGAAACCTAGAGAGCTGGACGATGCCAACATGGTGTCATATGTTTGCCCGCTGCCTCACGGGCGCAGCGCGAGTATGGTTCGAGAGCTTGCCGACAGGGCAAATTGATGGGTTCGAGGAACTGTTAGAAAAGTTCCAGGCCCACTTCGTACAGCAGCGCAGGCACACGCGCGATCCTGATGACATCATGCACTGCATCCGCAGGAATGATGAAACGATTGAAGATTACATCACTCGTTTCAATCAGGAGTCCCTGGCAATCGGGGGCATAACTGAGCAGCTCCTGCGCGTGGCCTTTATACAAGGCGCGCGCAGTGATCAGTTACGACGAGCTCTCGTAAGCAAGGATGGTATGCCCACCACGTGGGCCAAGTTAATGGAGGCATCGCGAGTTTTCGCGAGAAATGAGAAACAGATTGCCCAAGATAGGGCAAGAGAAAGAGCGCATCAGGCTGAATCACCGCGCAGCAAAGAGAAGAGGGCCAAACAGAACTCTGTATGGTCCAGGTTGCAGCCAACAAGTTTTTCTTCCGCGGAAAAACAAGCGCAACCAAGCTCACCCCAGCCCCAAAAGGATGCTCGTAAACACGGGGAGAGTGACAAGAGGGAGGGCGGCAGAGATCCTAGCAGACCTCTGCCAAGAATATGGACTCCCCTCACTAAAACACCTTCACAGGTGTTAAGTACTGAGAATGTCCAATTCAAGCCTCCCAAGCAACTACACTACAAGGGGCCGCAAAACAGTGGCAAATATTGTGAATTTCACAGGTCCCCGGGCCACAACACCGACGCATGCCATCATTTAAAGGATGCGATCGAGAAGGATGTAAAGTCTGGCAGGCTGGCTCACTTGGTAAAAAACCAAAGAATAGAAGATGAGCAACCGGAGGGAGCCTCTGCCAGCAAGAAGTACAAAAGAATCTGTGTGGCTGAGGGGGGACGACAAGGGCAGACGTCAAGAAAGAGAAGCGCGCAAATTCACGGAGATTGGCGCGAGCAGCAAGTCATCTTCCCAAGAATCAGGGGAGGCCCTTCAATAAGCAGTCCTCTCGTTATTACCACACACATTGCTCATTACGAAGTGTCAAAGGTCCTGGTGGACACTGGAAGCGAATCTGACATTATGTATGAGCAGTGTTTCAGAAAGTTAGACCCGGCAGACCAAGCTCGGCTCGAAATTGTGAACGCACCAATCTGTGGTGTCTCAAATGAAATCATACATCCCCTAGGCCAGATTCAGTTTGAATTAACTATGGGGGATGATGAGCACAAGCGAGCCGAAGTGGTCAACTTCTTGGTCTTGCCCACCACGTCATGCCACAATATGATCCTGGGTAGGGGAACGATTGCCCAATTTAATGCTGTACCATCGCCAGCGCACGGCGCATTGGGGATCCCTACACCAACAGGCGTAGCATTTGTTTACCGCGATCATTTGTGCGCAGTGACAACCACGCCGCGGGAAGGGAGAATGAAACTTCCAACGGCGGACAATGCGCCAGAGAAGTGGATTTTAAACCCAAAATTCCCCGACCAAACGGTCACAATTGGCGCTACCATTTCAGACGACACGAGATTGAGAGTGAAAAGGTTGCTCACAAAATACATGTCGGTCTTCGCGTGGCAACACTCCGATATGACTGGGGTCCCGCGAGACTTGGCGCAACACTCTCTTAACACGTTCAAGTCGGTGGAGCCAATTGCTCAGAAGAAGAGAATCATGGGGGATGAAAAGGCGAAGGCCATGAATGAGCAAGTTGAGGACTTGTTGCGCGCAAACATTATCCGCCCGATCCGATACCAGACGTGGGTAGCCAATCCTGTGATGGTAAAGAAAAGCAACGGGTCATGGAGGATGTGTATTGACTTCAAGGACCTCAACAAAGCATGTCCGAAAGACTGTTACCCACTACCAAACATCGACGCAAAGGTGGACTCCGTGGCGCCATTCAAGCTCAAATGTTTCTTGGATGCCTACAAAGGCTATCACCAGATTCAAATGGCACCACAGGATGAAGACAAGACGGCCTTCAGAACCGACAAGGGTGTTTTTTGTTACACAAAAATGCCCTTTGGTTTAAAGAACGCGGGCGCCACCTATCAGAGACTTATGGATTCTGTTTTCAATGAACAAATCGGAAGGAATCTAGAAGTCTACGTTGATGATTTAGTGATCAAGAGCAGGGAGGAGAGACAAATGCTCAACGACATCGAGGAAACTCTTCAGCGCCTAACGGAAGTTAACATGAAGCTCAACCCGAGCAAATGTACTTTCGGCGCGGAAGAGGGGAAATTTCTTGGTGTAATGGTCACTAAGGATGGTTTCAAGGTGAATCCTGAGAAGGTGGAAGCCATCCTTGACATGCCTTCACCAGCCACCATGAAAGAGGTTCAGAAGCTGAATGGTAGATTGGTGTCAATCAACAGGTTCCTAGCTAACCACGCCAGCAAATCTACTCCATTCGTTAACACCTTGAGGAACTGTTTGAAGAAGAGCCAATTCAAGTGGACGCCTGAGGCTGAGCAAGCTTTCAATGAGATAAAAGAATGTCTCATAAAGCTGCCCGCGCTCACAGCTCCACTTCCTGGCGAAACCCTTACATTGTACTTGTCAGCTGGAGATCGCGCCATTGGCGCAGTATTATTGGTGGATCGCAAGGGGATCCAAACGCCAATATACTATGTGAGTCGAGTGCTCACAGACCCTGAGACGCGCTATTCCATCATGGAAAAGTTAGTTTTGTCGCTAACACACGCGTCGCGCAAACTCCATAGATACTTCAATGGTCATCCTATTGAAGTACTGACTGGTTACAACATCCAGCAAGTCTTGCGACGTCCCGCGCTCTCCGGAAGGCTGACAAAGTGGGCGCTGGAATTAGGTGAACACACGATCACTTATAAGCCCCGTCCAGCAATAAAGGGTCAAGTTTTGGCGGATTTCATCACGGAAATCCCAGAGGGAAAGATTGAAGAAGCTCAGCGCGAGGTAGACCCTCCGCGAGCAAATGATGAAGAAGATGTTTGGAGGCTATTCACTGATGGAGCCTCCAACAGCGAAGGGTCTGGCGCAGGTCTCAAACTGGTAGACCCTGATAATCATGAATATACTTATGCTATCAGGTTGGACTTCAAGAGTACCAACAATGAGGCTGAGTATGAAGCCCTGCTGGCTGGTCTGCGCATCGCGCGCAAGTTTGGGGTTAAAAGACTAGAGGCGCATGTTGATTCTTACTTGGTAGCTGCTCAGGTCAACGGCCTATATGACGCCAAGGAGAACACAATGCCTATGTATCTAGAGCAGGCAAAAAAGCTCGTTGAGCAGTTTGACTTCTTCAGAATCATACACATCTCGCGAAGCGAAAACAAGTCCGCAGACGCGTTGAGTAAAATGGCATCAACTAATTTTGATCACTTTGGCAAAGATGTCAGGGTGGAAATAATGAGCAGCCCGTCAGTGCAAACGCAATCGGTCCTGGTAATTCATACAACTCCTTCATCCTGGATAACTCCAATAATGGAATTCCTGAAAGAGGGGAAGTTACCGGATGATCGCGCACAGGCGAGAAAGATAAGACACAAGGCGCAGAACTATGAACTACTTGATGGTACAGTGTATCGGCGCTCTTATCTTGGACCGCTCATGAAATGCCTGGATGCGGAAGAAGCAAGCTATGTGATTAGGGAGATTCATGAAGGAATCTGTGGAATTCACGCTGGTCCGCGCATGGTGGTTGCCAAGGCGATGAGCTCAGGCTACTATTGGCCAGGCATGTACTTGGATGCGCTAAAAGAAATCCAAAAATGCAAGGCATGTCAGAGCTACGCGCCAAACACCATGCGTCCAAAAAACAACTTGATTCCAGTCACCTCAGCATGGCCTTTCCACAAATGGGCCATTGATATTGTGGGGCCCCTGCCGCAAGCGCAAGGGCGTGTGAAATTTTTGGTAGTGGCGATAGACTATTTCACAAAATGGGTTGAAGCCAAGCCACTAGCAAAAATCACAGCTGAGGCGATGAAGCAATTTATCTGGAGCCACATCATTTGCCGTTTTGGCCTTCCTATGGAAATTGTGAGCGACAATGGCAAACAATTCACTGACAGGAAGATGTCAAGCTGGCTCAAAGAATTGCACATCAACCAAATCTTTACGTCCGTTTACCATCCTCAAGGGAATGGCCAAGTGGAGCGCGCGAATCAAAGTTTACTAAATGGGCTGAAGAAAAGATTGGAGGGAGAATCCCATTCTTGGTCGAAGAGTTACCTAATGTCTTGTGGGCGCACAGGACATTAAGCAAAACTAGCAATGGCGAATCCCCGTTCAGCCTAACTTATGGGACAGAGGCTATGATCCCAGCGGAAATTGGATGCCCATCCCATAGGGTACTCATGATGAGCAAAACTGATAACGACCACGAAAGAAGGTTGGACCTTAACTTGCTTGAAGGGCGCAGAGAAGCGGCTATCATTAATGAAGCCAGATACAAGAAAAAGCTGGAAAAATATTATAATCAGCGCGTTAAAGAGTGCCACTTCAAGAAAAATGATTTTGTCCTTCGAAACAATGAAGCTAGTCGCGCAATACCCCCAGGAAAAATGTCCCCCCAATTGGGAGGGACCTTATCAAATTTCAGAAGACCTGGGGAAAGGCGCGTATGCTTTAAAAGATTTGAACGGAAAAAAGATACCGCGCGCGTGGAACGCGGCACAGCTTAGAAAATGCTTCATGTAAAAAGTTCAAATTTGTAATCAAGGCTTTTAAGCCATCATTAATGATGATTCGCGCTATCTTTCAATATTTGTCGCGCTATCTTTCAATATTGGTTCTATTACCTTTGCATACATGTTTCACACTTCCTTTATTAAATTGGAACAATATGACAACATTATATTGACTTCAAAACAAAATAAAGCGAAGTAAAACATACATGCGCGAGCCTTAGCTCAAACGCGTTAACGAGTCTTAACTCTAAAACGTCAGGGCCTTAGCCCAAAATTACGAGCCTTAGCTCAAACACGTTAATGAGTCTTAACTCTAAAATCGTCAGGGCCTTAGCCCAAAACAAAGAGCCTTAGCTCAAAACACTCACATGCATCCATCTTACACCCCGCGCAGCCTGATCATAAAAATCCTTAAACAAAACTAACGCAAACTACATGCCATATCATGTTAAGGTCTCAGGTCGAGGCCGCGCGCGGAACCATAGTGGATATCTGAGTAACACAAGCTGACATGTAATGGCTAAACTCATACTTCCATACCGCGTGACACCAACGCGCGAAAAGGAATTAACGAAAAATTAGCGCGCATGTCAGCATGAGCAAGATACTGTGAGAGCCACAAACAAAATAGAACAGAGGTTAAGTGAATAATTTCCTTACAACCTTGTTCTTATTTTAACGTTCAAGCATATCTTATATCTATACAACCAAACATGAAGAGATGAATGGAAATGCGCAACATACGAAAAGGAGAGAACAAGTTTCATTTCATTGGATCGAAATTTACAAGTATCATGAGTTACAAACTACAAGTATAAAAGATAAATATACAAAATTTGATGATGGGCTTCTCAAGTCTCCACGTCGACGTCAGCCGCTTCATCATCCTCATCATCTCGCGCAGCATCTGGCGCGGTCTGCTCTTCATCTCCGAACTGACCATAGTCAAGTTCTTCCTCTTCGTTGGAGTCTTCGATCACAACGGTGTCACGAGCAGATTCTTTCGCCGCGCCAGAGCCGCTGGCAGGGGCAACATCCCCGCGCCACCATCATCGCCACCAGCCCTCTCGCAATCATCAAGCAACTTCTTTAGTGCGCCGAGGTCGGCTGGTCAGCAAGCGCAGCTATCTGTAAATCATTAGAAAAGTAATGAGTACAAACACTTAGAAAAGTTAGTAAAGTAAAACTCATTAAGATCAAGGTACCTGCATAAGGATGGGGATGGGAGTATTCATATACTTTTCCCCCACCGCGGCCATGTCCGCGCAGGCCGCATCGAACTTGTAAGGGTACTCGGATGGGTTCTTCCTCAACATGCCATACTCATACCCATCCGTAAACCCTTCAGCTCGGCCCACCAAACGCGCGGCGGCATTGCAGTCCATCACAAGGGCTTGAAACTCGGCGGAATATTTCATCGCCAAAGCGCAGCGAGCCATGCCCTGTGACACCAGCCATTGGCGATCCTGCGCGAGGCCAGCAACAGACGTCTCGAGGGCAGGAACCTGAGAGTTTAATAACTCAACAGTTTCCTTAACCTTTTTTAGTTCCTCCTTGTCAGACGCTGCTGCCGCCAAAATTTTTTCTTTCTCCGCCTGCGCAGCACCAAGTGCTTCCTGGCTGGACGCCGCCGTGGCCAAGGCCTCATCTCTATCGGCCTGCGCGGCCGCCAAATCCCTTTTCAGGCGCGCGACCTCGCTCTCCAACGATGATTTCTCAGTAATACTCTTGATGATAGCTTGGTCACGCGCCTCGGCTGCTGTTCCAAGACACGCACTCTGCGCGCGTACTTGGCAACTTCGGCCTCCGCCAACTGCTGCTTCTCCCGCGCAGCCTGGAGCTCATGCCCGCGCTTGATGTATGCGGTGTTGGCACTTGCTCGGTTTTCACTGAGCTCCGCCTGGAGTTTCTCAGCTCGCGCGCGAGCATCAGACAGGTTCCAGGCGGCCACCTTAGCCTCTCGCTGGGCTTCCACAAGAGCGTCGCGTACTTTAATATAATCACGACGCAGCTCTTGGGAAGCAGCGAAAAAAGCCGACCCAGCGAAAACATGTTCGTTCAGCAAGTCCGCGCGAGTGCGCTCCTCTTGATACCTCCTTTCAGTAGGAGGCACGGCATGAGCCCAGAAGTCCTCGCATACGCCCAAGGATTGAAAGGAACTTTCTTCATTAATATTCCATCTCGGGCGGTAAACGTGGTCACCTTCCTGCAAAAATGTAAGAAAAATCCTAAGTCATAAAACATACTTATAGGGAGATACGCGCAGCGGACCAACAAATCAATACATACCTGCGGGGATGAAGCAGGAATGTCTGCGCCAGCCCCACCAGAGGTCTGCGCTGCAAACACTTGCGGCATCGCAGGGCTGGCGCGATCTCCTAAGGAGTCTTCACCTTGAACCCCCTCGTCCTCCTCGTCTTCTTCAACAGGCCTCTTCTGCTGCGACCTGGAAGGCTCCAAACCAGCCTCGCGGGGAGGGCTACGTGCAGGAGAGCGAAGGAGGTCTAGACGCCGCCAGTTCGGCGCGCAACACCGTCTCCTGCTCCTTGGTAATCCCAATAAGGGGAGACTCAGCACTAGCAGGAGCAGGACCAGAACCAGCGGCGCCGGCAGCTGCGCCAGGAGTATCATCAGCAACTGTTGTACCAGCTACAACTCCTATGAACAAATAAACAAGGAATGGTTTATGACTAACTCCAAAAGGGAAAATTCAGAAGACAAATGTGCAACACTTACCTTGGCGCAACTCTGTTCGCAGCGTCGAACATCGCCATAAAGTTCATTCTACCCTTTTCAGAGGGTAGAACAGGGGACTTCGATGGAGTCCCCGGCGCAGCCGTAGCACCTTGTGGCGCCTGCGGCTGATCTGTTACCGACGCCGGCTCTGCAAACATTCAAATAACCAACGGTTTAATAATAACTCAATCAGATGAAGATAGGCAAAGTATACCTGTTGCAGGCGCGGCGGGCTTATCTCTTCAGCAGCGCGAACGGAGGAGGCGACGGCACCATACCTCAAGTGAACAGGAGGTCTGCCCACTCTCACAGGCAGAGAACTTAAAGAAACCTTTGTGGTTTCCTTAGGTCTCTTCGTTTGAGCATGGGGATGAGCGACAGGGGTGTCCTCTTTCTTCTGTTTCTTACTGCCCCTGCGCCAGATTTCCCCTTAGCTTTGCGCTTTAGTAGAGGCGCCTCCTCTTCCTCCTCCTCCTCCTCTTCCGCGAGCTCTAGCTCGTAGTTTTCAAGCGCATCTACAAAAACAAGCGACAGAAGTGTCAATAAGCTTGGGTCTTCTAAAGGAATGAGCAAGAGTGCGAAGGCTTACCAGGCGCGTCACCGTCAAAGTCGAAATCCAGATCCACTGGATGAACATGTCATCGAAGCGATCCGGGAAACCAACCTCCCCAATGCCAAGTTCGACGGAGCCGCCCTCCACATGTTCATCATAAGCGGCAAGGATGTAATCCTTGGTGACTGCGCAAAGACGAGTTAAATGATATCAGCAAAAGAAGGATGTTAGCGCAAAAAAAAAAAAAAAAAAAAAAAAAAAAAAAAAAAAAAAAAAAAAAAAAAAAAAAAAAAAAAAAAACTTACACAACCCGTCGACTTGGATAACGGGCTCAAGCGCGCTGTCGGCCCAGAGCCTGCTCATCGCCGACCCCAACCAGCGCCTCCTCGCAAATCTTCTTCGCGGGGGATGGTTCGGCGGTCAGTTTCTTAACCCATGCGCCAGTTGGGTTCTTGAGGACATCCTCATCCGCAGGCGCAGAAGTGATAGAGCGCATGGTCATACGGATGGGGATCACACCGGCCTTAATGTAAAAAAACCTCTCTGACCAGTCATGAAGGCTCTTGAATGAAACAGTGGAGCACTTCACCTTCTGACTGCGAGGAATAAAAGATATCCAATTGTCTTGGATCTTGGCCTTATAAAAATATTGAAAGCGCCGAGGAGTGGGTTCCTCGCGCTGGGATTTGCACATGAACTCAAAGTGAGTCACGCGCACGAGTCCAAACGGATGGACTTGGGATATGTGAATCCCATAGAACTTCAACAGTGCACCCACAAACCTTGTCATCGGGAGACGAAGGTTGCAGTGGCTGAAAAAGTGGCTATATAGGGATATATAGCCGGCAGGCGGGTTCGCCGCCGTTTGCCCGGACCTAGGCAACATGCAGCCAAACAGGGTGGGAAACCCCTGAGAGGTGATGAGGTTGTCGAGATCCGCCTGCTTCAATTTGCAGGGGATTTCATTCCACCTTTTGGTCGCCTTGGTCCTCCCTACTTCCTCCGATGTGGTTTCAACAACCTTCTTCCCCTTTCCTTTTTGCTTCAATGTCGACATCACCACAGACTTCACACGGCGTCTTCGAGAGGCAACGGAGGTGATTGAAGGGCTAGACGAGTATGAACTATCAGACATACAACTGTAATAGCCGATAATCGAGGATTCGAATCGATGTAAACACTCAAATCAGAATGTGAAAGCAGGAATTCGAATTTGAATAACAATAAAGATGAGGATAAAAATTACCTAAGGGCCTGCTTTTATAGGACCAGGAGAGAGAAAAGTGGCAGCTGATCGGATTCCACGCGCCCCCACTCGCAGGGGCAACCCAACGAAGGCGCGACACGTGTCCCTAACAGCTGTGTGAGGTGACAAACCGACCTGCCACGGAACAGACACGCGCCCCCACTCGCAGGTACTAACCAATGCGAGCGCGACACGTGTTCAAGACAGCTGTGAGAGGACGTGAAAGGCAACTGTAGCACCTCGAGCACACGAAACGTCTGACACGTTTACGGCGCACGTCACCACCAACCAACCACGTGTTTGGACCTTTGGTTTTCAACAAAGTGGATAGAACTTCGCGCGATGATGGAAACAACCAGGAAAACGACAAAACCCCCTATAATAGGACAATTCAGTGAGTCTAATATCTATCTTACCACGCTCGCGCGAGATAAGACACACATTAGACTGGGGGGGCTTGAAGAGGTATGTACCCGCCTCAACACCAATCAAGGCGGGTCAACCCACAAGATAAAGACATTATCAAGGCACAAAGCCAAAACCTAGGCGCATGGCGCATACAAAACATGCTCAGGCATCATATGCTCGCGCATCACATATGCGCGCGGCGCATCAACGCGCGGCGCATATCACATGCTCTTGCACATCACATATGCTCGCGCGTCGCATATGCGCGCCGGCGCACAATCGCGCGGCGCATATCACACGCTCGTGCATATCACACCTGCGCATGAAATATCTGCGCGTGAGAATAAAAAGAAGACTTCGCGCATCCTCAGGATGGGCGCATATCACACGTGCACATAATCAACCTCGTCCTTATTCAAGTCAGGATTAGGGCGACCTTGATTGTGCACGTCAGACAATCTTCTAGAAGGCATCTTTTTAAGGAGTAAGAATATGCTGATATTGACAGCTGCCAAATGAAAGGTCGACAACTCAGCATGACACATGTGCTACCACATAATTACAACCAACGAGAAAGCGCCAGGTGTCCCAGAGGACACATGGCGCAGTGCGGTTGGAGGAGGCCAACGAGCTGAGCCCAACCAGTGGAAACCCTAGCACTATAAATACAGCATCAACTCCACTTTGATGGGAGATTCATTCACACTCAATCATTGACAGTTACAAGCAGTGATATCACATTCAATCACATTGAATTATATTCACTCACAGTCAGTTACAGAGAAAACACACAGTCACACAAATCAAGAGTATTCAGCGATCAGCAATACTCTTGAGATTCACTTACATACAACATTATGATCTTCTCAAAAAGATACTGATTCTCACGCCGAGGGTTACCCCAAAGAGGACCCCTCTGTCCCTTTCTGAGGGGTAAGTAACGGCGCTGTTCATTTTGTAGGTGGAAGAACTCGGATCCAGAAGAACCATCGGTGAAATAGTTTAATCACACCCGAGGAAAGTAGATCTGCTACCAGTGAGTAGATCCACGTTTCTTCAGTTACCTAAGCGTTTTGGTTGGGTAACGGATCTATGGTTTGAAAATCTGGTTGAGTTGATTCCCCGAAACCACCCATGATAGCAAGGACAAAGCAGACATAATCATATAATGCTGAATTACATAATTACATAGTAATCAATATATGGTAAAGAAACGAACCATCTTTGATTTTGAGATTAGAAGATCTAGCTAGTCTCGAGCAGGTTGAGGGTAAAAAGAGTTTTTATTATATAAGATGAAAGAGAGAAAGATGAAAGAATTAAATGTGTCAAACTACTCCTCAAGTGTAACATTTAACACCAGAAGTTAACTAGGTTATCTTTTTGGACCAATAATGAAACCAAAGTTGATGGTTAGTGACTATGAATGCAAGTTTTAAATTATGGGCATGCATAAAATTTGACTCAAACCACAGGGATTATTTGTGAAATTCTCTCGTAAGCTTTCTTGACTACCAAGTTTAGGTTCCTTTATAAATAGGATCATAACCAAGGTAGTGTTTGACATTATAATTTTGAGAGTACCGTAATTGGATTTTAAGTTACTTTCCTAGTTATAATTAAGCAAGCTTTCTTGTTTGTGCACTTTCATTGTTTTTGGTTCGATATCGGTTCAATCCTTTGAAAGCTTTAATAACTTCACCCTAGATATTGCACACAGCACGCTAAAGTTTTCTCTTTACCATAGTTGATTATAACGTTGCAATTATCTATCATTTGAGACTCATTTCATAGTCTTCTAAGAAATAATAGATTGATGAAATCACCATCATATATATTTTTGGATAAAAGATATAATGCAATAAATTGCCTATCATACATTAAATGCAAGAGAACATATATTCATGAAACTGATCCATGAAATCATATTAAATGATCTTGAAATAATCAATTTACATCCAATAAATCATCAGATCATCCAAAAAACAGACCTGGATCGTTAATCGATTAATTTTGTACTGTTCTTAACGAAAAACGTATTCTAAGTGTAATTTATGTTATTTGAGCATTTTTATAAAAAACCGACATGGATTTGAGCTTATTGAATTTTAACGTTGAGCATTTTTATAAAATGGCTTGAGCGTTTAAATGGATTATTATACGATAACTTTGCCTATATTTTTCTTACTTTATGAACCGTTTAAATGCAAGCCACCAAATACAATAACAAATACCCAAAGAAGTATGATAATGTGTTAAATAACCGGATATTGAAGATATAAATGTATCAAATTACCTGAAAATCTGACAAGCACCTCTATATAGACTAATTCTTAAATTTTATCTCTATGTGAAATATATATGCAATTTGTGTGTATAATCCATAAATCTCTGAAGTTCGTTTTGTTTTACTTGAGGCCCCTTTTTACCGGAAGACCCTAATTTCAACAGACTTTTCAAGCTCTTAATTTGGTACTTAATTACACAATGCTCCATATTCACCCGTTATGTTAATTCCTATCCATGCAACGTCATAACTGTAAGTAAAATAATAACCATAAATTAAGGAGTTAGATCATAAATTAAGTATTTTGAACATATCTCTGTTGGGACTTGTGAGCCAAACAAACGGAACTGAGGACTACTTTTGAT